>NC_137542.1:12860848-13279389 GCF_963082525.1 Nesoenas mayeri | reverse complement strand
GTTTTAGAGTGATTTCGGTGGGGACATGAGTTGCAAAAGGGTAGATTCCACATGCATGACTTGTGCTCCCTTTTGTGCGGCCAGAAGAACTGCTGTTAACTCTCCCCCTTGTGCACGTCCTGCACCTTCTTCTGCTACTTATTCGCCACTGCTTTTAGTCAATGCGGTCGCCTTGTAGTGCCATTTGCCGTTTATCCTTTTTGCTGAGGCATCAGTAAACCAAATGCCTTCTGTTGGTGTTTCTTGAGTGAGTGAGGTGCATTCAAACACTTTTGCTTTAACTGTTAAGCTCTCCTCTCCCACCCCACAGGTTTTCCCTCTTTTACCCGTCAGATGCTCTACACCGTGCCAGTGCGGGGCAAGTGATTGAGCAGCTGTCTGGCAGCAGAGCTGTCAGCATCCCATGCCCACATTCCCGAAAAACCTCACGCATAGACAGACACTCAGAGACACAGCGTTGGTTCGAACACAACATTTTTGGGGAACTTTGCACAGAGCCAAGTTCCCGAAGGCAGGGGATGAACTCTGGGAAAGAAGGTGCGGATGCTGCCTAGGAGGCTGGCGCTCTGTTTCTTCCTCGAGTCTTCCCCGGGGTAGTGGAGGAAGCACAGAGCCAGCAGGTGGGCTTCAGGGGCACGCGCCGGCGAGAGACCGCATCATCTTCGTGGGGACGCAGACTGCCCAAGGCGTTGCCCAGCCCCCTGACGGGCCTCGGTCGCAGCATGTAGGCATTCCTGGAAGGATTTGGGCTGGTAAGGAGAAGTTCACGGGGCAGTTCCGCCGTCGTCATCAACGATTCTGACGTGTCCGGGTGGTGCTTGGCTGAAACTCTGCCCGCATGGCGTGCGCTGTTGGGTTTTTCTCTTATCATCTTCTCCTCGTCCACTTTCCTTCTGGAACTCGCCCCCTTGCTGCTGCTGGCTGGCTGCTGGCTCCATTTCCTGAGCCAGCAGCAGAGCCCAAAGAGCAGGAGCAGGACTCCAGCAACAGCCCAGAGCTGCCACTGCTGCAAGGCAGGGAGGAGTGGGACGCTCCAGGCAAAGCTGCTCTGCTCCTGCTCCTGCTCCGTCAGCACCGCCTGCTGCGCCTTCAGCGCCATCTCCTGCTCCTTCAACTCCACCTCCTTCCACAGCCGAGCCATCTCCCGCCTCAGCATCTCGGCACGCTGCTGCATGCGCTCCTGTGTGGCGTCGTCCAGCTCGTCGCCAACGAAGTGCGCAGATGAGACCAGGGTCTGCAGAAAGCCGGCGAATGCCTCTATGACATCCATGGCCTGCAGGAGGAGGGAGAGAAGGGCTTGGGTGCGACTGCTAAGGAGGGAGCTGGCGGCGTAGGAGCGGGGACGGGGGCCGCAGGGAGCGGGGGGCAGGTAGGAGAGGGGCCGAGGCAGCTGCGAGGCAGCAAGATCTGCGCCCCGTCCCGGCGGCGGCGCGGCACCCAGCCCTGCCCAGGCTGCTCCTGCATGCGGCTGGCCCTCGATGCAGGGTGAGAACCCACCCCCCCCTGGGGCCCACGCTTCTGCCCCGGCCCCCACCCAGCCCAGCCTCCCCCGGCCTGTGCACTCACTGCTGGCCCAGGCCGTACTGGGGCAGCGCGGCTGCTGGTGGCCCTGAAAACCGCCCCATGGTGACTCGTCCCCTGTGAGGTCACAGGCGCAAGAGCACGTCGCAGTCATGCCCAGCGGCCAGCCCCACCTTTCTGCCCCACCCTTTTTTCACAGCAGCTTTTCTTCTCAGCAGCTTGCGTGGTGCTTTATTTGGGATTTGTGGTTCTATCCATGCCAGTGGAAACCTCATTATCATAGGATTCCCCGGCTTGGAAGTGGCCCAGAAGGATCATCCAGGGCAACTCCTGATTCTATAGCAGCCCCGCTTCAATCACAGCATCACCGAGTCTTTGAAGTTGGAAAAGACCCATAAGACCATCGAGTCCAACCTTACCCCTTCACCATTTTTCAACTTCTCTGACGAGAGTTCATTATCTTTGTCTTCTGACTAGTCTATGATCTCTTCTAAGATTCCTGGAGGATTGCAGTTTTCCATTTGAGTCTTTTGTCTTTTCAGTGTGATGCACTTACTTCATGGAGCATCAATTGCATGATGCATAGATGAGACTTTCTCTTAGAATATCCAGCTCAGCACTGGCAGTCTAGTTGACAGGAGGAGCTGTACTTTTGTACCAACCACTTTGTAAGCAACTTGAAGCCCTTCATATGCTTCCAATATCTCTTTTCAGGTCGAGTGTAGTAGGCCTGGGATCTTATTATCAACTCCAGATACCCAGGGGTTGGCATCAAGTCGTCCCTGGTACTTTCTGCCAAAGGCTCCGGGCAGGGCCATTATCCGCAGCTGCAGTGTAGAGCACATGTTTAAGATTTTGTCTTTTCCAGACTGGCTCAAAGGCTACTGCACGGACTATCTCTTGCTTAATTTGTTCAAAAGCTTGTCATTGCTCCAGGTCCCATCCGAAATCATTCTTTTTCTGGGCCACTTGATAGAGAGGACTCACAATCAGACTGGAATTTGGAATATGCATTGTCCAAAACACCACAACACCTAAGAAAGCTTGTATTACGTTTTTATTAGTTGGTGGAGACATAGCTGTTAATTAGCTGATCACATCCATTGGGATTTGATGACATTTACTTTGCCACTTTACTCCTAAAAACTGGATCTCTGTGCAAGTCCCTTGACCTTACATTGTTTAATGACAAAACTGTCTTTTAGAAGGATTCGGACTATTTTCTTCCCTTTCTCAAAAACTTCTGCTGTATTGTCCCACATGATGATGTATGTCGTCAATGTATTGCAGGTGTTCTGGAACCTCACCCCATTCTGGTGCAGTCTGGATGGTAGACCTGCGTTTCTACCCCTGGGGCAGTTGATTCCAGGTGTACTGGATGATCCTTCAGGTGAAAGCAAACTGTGGCCTGCACTCTACCGCCAAAGAGATTGAGAAAAACACATTAGTGCTATCAGTCGTGGTGTAACACTTGTCTGCCCTTGACTCCAGTTCATACGGAAGTTCTGTCACATCTGGCGGTGCCGCATTCAGCATTATCAGGACTTCAATCAGGCCACGACAGTCTATTGTTAGTCTCCACTCTCTATTATACTTTTGCACAGGCCATATGGACTGTTTAAGGGTGAGTCCTGTTGATCACTCCTTGGATCTCTGTGGTGGTAGACATCAGCACCTGTTGTTCTTCAGCCCTCAGCAATCCCAAAACAGGAGGGTCCTCTGAGAGACCAGGCAAGGTAGATAGCTGTTTAATTTCCTCTGTCTCCAAGGCAGTTATGCCAAAAGCCCACCAATACCCTTTGGGATCCTTGAAATACCCTCTCCTGAGGTAGTGTCTGCTAAGGATGCACGGAGCATCTGAACAAGTCACGTGGGGTGCTTTTGCCACATACTCCTGGTTAGGCTACCTTTTCACAAAATTAACTCTATTCCAGTCAAAACCAGGGCAAACAGGTGTTCTAAAATGAATTAGTTATTCTTTTGTGTAATAATACCTGATTTACTCCAAAGCCTAATCAGAGTGAAGGAAATATCAGTGTCAAAACTAGACATGAGCAGGCAACGTGCACTCACAACCCAAGAAGTCAACTGTATCTTGAACTGCATAAAAAAGGAGTGTGGCCAGCAGCTCATGGGAGGGGATTCTGTCCCTGTGCTCTGCTCTGGTGAGACCCCACCTGGAGTTCTGCATCCACATCTGGAGTCCTCAGTGCAGGAAAGATAACGACCTGTTAGAGAGGGGCCAGAGAAGGCCACAAAAATGATCAGAGGGCTGGAACACCTCTGCTATGAGGACAGGGTTGTTCAGCCTGCAGAAGAGAAGACTCTGGGAAGACCTCATTGTGGCCTTTCAGTACTTAAAAAGGGATGATAAGAAAGATGGGGACAGACTTTTTAGCAGGGCCTTGTAGTGATACGACAAGGAGTAACGGTTTTAAACTAAAATAAGGGAGATTTAAACTAGATATAAGGGATCATTTTTTTTTATGATGAAGTTGGTAAAACACTGGCCCAGGTTGCCCAGAGAGGTGGTAGATGCCCCATCCATGGAGATATTCAAGGCTAGGCTGAACGGGGCTCTGAGCAACCTGATCTAGTTGAAGAAGTCCCTGCTCATTGCAGGAAGGTTGAACTAGATGACCTTTGAAGGTCCCTTCCAACCCAAACCATTCTATGATTCTATGATTCTATTATTATCTCTCTTCCAAATAACTGGAGCATGCAAAGAACTACCTGGTTGTGAAGATCTGCATCTTCTTAGAGATGAAGCCTAGTTTTACTGTTTTAGGGCAGCAAGAATTCACATGCAAGTGATTATGGACAGGGTGGCACATACCCTGTCCTGATGCTTGAGCAGAAGAGCTACTCCATGACCTCTTGTGTGGTCTGTGCTGCTGGGCTGGTGACATCAGTCAGAAATTTGGCACTGGAGAAGGGCTCCTTTCTTCATGGTCTGATTTTAATTCAGTAGTTCATCTGAAGGAATTCCAGCTAATAGGGCTTTGACAACATCAACAACAACAAC
The DNA here is from genome assembly GCF_963082525.1 of Nesoenas mayeri. Classification (NCBI taxonomy): domain Eukaryota; kingdom Metazoa; phylum Chordata; class Aves; order Columbiformes; family Columbidae; genus Nesoenas; species Nesoenas mayeri. Next base: position 13,274,843 of record NC_137542.1, on the reverse strand, counting down.
AGCTGGCTTCTCCCACTGAAACTGCATGAGCTGAACTGACATGGAGTCCAAATTGTGATCTTCCCATCAGAAGAGGCTACTTGCACCCCACGGTGAAGCATGTTTGTAATGTGCTACCATGTAAAGCTTCTCCAGGCTTTGACATGTCAGGTTAGTTCTATTGGCCATTTAATACGTTTCTGGATGTAATGAGATCTGTTTCTATGGCAACCATCTTGGCAGTATGGCTATATTTTCATTAATTTATCTTGCTCAGTTTTTTTTTTTTTTTTTCATCTGACTTGTGGGACTTAAAGGGAAAAAGGTTCAGTATGAAGCATTATAGTTTGGGATAGTTGAGTTTCCAACTTGAAATGAGAACAAAGTTCAACGAAATTAACCATTTTGTCTGTAATCAGAATTTCAACTTTTGTGTCGTGGTATTTTCAGAGCTACTGAGTATTTGGGTATTATAAAACAACTGATGCATTTTGTGGCATTTGATTTGTATGTTTCTGCTACATCTTTGTTTATACAATAGAATAATCAATGTTAATTTTGGTCTTGTGTTTTTATTTCTGGAGCATATACATGTACAGACACTCTTTAAGCATGAGGTATGCTTACTGCTTTATCATGCTAAAAGGGATGGGAAAGAACAGTTGCCAAATTAATCCAGTGTATATACTCATTTGTCCAAACTTGTCACCCAAACCCAAGCCAATTAAACTCTCTGACATTTTCTGAAATGGACTGCTTGCCTTTTAGAATCTTCAAGATTTCTCCAATGTACAGAACTGCTGGAAAGTGGACAGAGTTCCTTACTGTGAAATCTTATGACCACGCTCTACCTTCTAGATACACTGCTATTATACTACTGTTCTGTGTTGATGTTATGCAGACTTTCTTGCTGGGATCACAGTCCTGCTGTCAATGCAGCAGGAAACTCAACAGAAATATTATAAGAAACTGACTGAAGAAAGGGGTCTGACTCAGGGCTGTGGATCTGTTCACATTCCACTGAGAACCAAGCATCCTGGAGCTGAAATTTGTCTTTTCTATCTCTGAATGAAACCACTGAATGAAATTAGAGGCCAAAGCATGCTATCTCTTAGAAGTGCTGGTCTGGTCTATTCCTAAAAATGAGTGCATTTTTAGATTCAGTTCAAATCAAACCAAAGGTTTAATAATTTTTTTTTTTCTTCTTCAAACTAAGGGTTTATTCTCAGTGGTCTACGAAGATTTACAACACAATTAATAGAGATTTAGACAATATAATTTATTATAGAGTTACTTGTACCTGTGAACATAAAACTGTTCACTACTCTTTTTTAGTACATCCCTATGACACAAGAAGCAGCACAGCATACATCAAGAACTTGCTTATCACCAGCACAGTTACTTACATCTTACCTTCTAGTCATTATGCATTTAGTTTTATAAGCTGTAAATGTGACAACAAATATAATAAGGTCTACAGTTGTATCTTGAAAATGTTGAAGTTTCAAGAATAAAAAATTGAGAAAGCTGAAAGAAACAAGAAGCGTGGCTCTTTGTGGAGCCTAAATCCCTTGTTTGTAAACATGCTTTAATCTTTAATCAGAGACCTAATAAATACTCTCAGTGTTATTGGAGTCACTGAAATCTGGGGATAATCAGCACCTCTGGAAATAGGGTCTATCATGGTTCATGGACTCTTCCTAAGAACAGTATTTTCAGTCACTAGTTTTAACACTTCAATACATGGAGGCAGGCTCTCTGCCAGAAGCCTTGAAAGAAATTCTCTTCTAGATATACATTTTGATGTTGGAAAGCTCCCGTGTGGGACGTGGATGGGCCAGCTGTGTGGCTGCATGATAGTGGAGATACACCATGGGAGATGGGCAACCAGAACCACAGGGCTGCAGATGGGGAAAGCAGAGGTACTCCAGCTCTGCACAGCTGGCAGGTCCCCTCCCATGCTCCATATTTGCCCCAGGTAGGGCTGCAGGGTCAGTAGGATGCATGATGCAGTACTGAATAGCCACATATTCTCAGTTTCTTGAGGAAATGTGAATACTGGGGTTTAATGCCAGGCTTGAAGACCTTGTTGAACTTTCAGTGGATCCATATCTTCTCCAGGGAATGCTGGTGCTGGGACACTTTTTCTAAGATGTCCTATGGAGGATCCTATGGTGCTCACTGGAGGGGTGAGCAGGAGGTGTTAATGCTCTTGTTCACACCACACCTTTGAGGAAACATGAAATATCTTTGGCACTGTAGTAACTAGTGCACATAACTATATGACTTTTGAAAAGATGGAACTTGTAAGAAATATTTTAGCACATATGCATGTGCATTTGCCATTACAGTGCTTGTGAAACCAACATGCACAAAAAGTTACTTTGATTCCTACATATATATCTATATATTTTGCATATTATAATACACAGGCAGTAGTAGTGTCAGGTAGTATGTTTATGATCAAATGATGTTTCACTGAAAACCAATATTTCATGTTAAGGCAAAGAAGGAAAAAAAATAAGGAGATACTGCCTCTCAACAGCACTGCAGTGAGAATGCAAATATGAAATACAGGAAATGTATTTATGTCCCTCATCTATCTCATTCAGAGCTATCTGACATGAAAAATTCAGGCAGAGTCCTCCATCTGGGATTTTTCTAAGCTTGGCCCATGTCCCAGTCAAAGGCATGCATATTTGAATGGGAGCTGATTTAAAAATATTGCATTATAACACATTTCTGTGTTTATAAGAAAATTCTGAGTGGTCTTTTTTCTAGCAGGGGACCAAAATCCTCTTTCAAAACTGTGTATGCCCCAGAATGGAATTGTTATCCAGGGATCAGTCCTATTCCACTCTTTTATTTACTTTTGGGATGATTTTCAACTACTGTAGGCTTAAGCCCTTGGGATGTGAAAACTGTAATTAAAAGAGTGGATTTCTATGAGGAATGATGGATGGTGAGTTATATATCCCAAAAGGTCTCTCCAAGGCAACAGCATCTAAGCATGACTACTCAAAAAGTGAATCCAGTTTTCTTTCCATGAAATAGGTCAAACCATGAACTGGAACTCTGGAGGATTGGCTAAGGTTTTAACAGGTTTGGGCTCAGTTTGTCATATGTATATGCCAGTTCCATCTCCAAGAGTTTGGACTATAGACATAATTGATAGGGTCCCATGGCTTCAGTCCGCTGATGTTTGAAGAGGAGGAAGACACCTCTGTGATGGCAACAATAATGAACTGAGAGCTGCACTGTCCTCTGTCAGAGTATGTTCTTTATATATAAACGTCCATTTCTGCTTCTTAGGGGGCCCATCTTGACATGAAGTCTTCCTATGTGGTCTTATCTTGGCTCAAAACAGCTGCAAGAAGCACAGTTTCATTTATAACCTTCCCTAGAACAGTTGCTGTGCTTAAAACTACTTTAAATTAGAGCTTCTCCAGCTTCCCATTTCAGGGATGCAGAAGGCTGGTTGTATTCTCAATATTTCTTTTGATGTTAGGCAGCTCAGGATAAGACAAAATTGTGAATGCTCCTTGGGTTATAACTTGAATTTACAATCTTGACAGCTCTGTTCAGGCATAGTGCCAAAAAGCTCTTGGTACATTTAAACAACGATAGGACGAAGTGATATTGTCTCCTCAGGGACAACAGGAAACAACTTGGCCTTTCAGAAATGTTACATTGATGTGCTTTCCTAGGAACATCAAGGCTAAGTATGGCAATCTCCTGGTAAAGTATCTCCAGGGATCTCGATTGAATGAAAGCTATGATATGATAAAGCTGCTGAATGGAATAGAAAATAAGGAAAAAGAATGGAAATGGGAAAGCTGATTCCAATTAAATAAAGCTTAAATTCACAGAAATAATTTCTCTATAGGAAAAGGGATTCTTTGTTCATTAAATAACAGTTTGAAGGGACGCTTCTATAGTAATTGTTGCACGATGTAAGTGCATGATGGACTCTCAGTGTAATTTAAAACTTGTCAGATAATGCTAATGAATTTGTTGTTCTTTATTTTTATAGCAGTCATTTCATTTCCCTCTTCAGCAAAATGAATATGAAAATCCAGTCTTCTAAGTCATGCTGCTGCATCAACAGTGAAAGTCTAAACAAAGGAAATGTGTGTTGAATAAGGCAGGCAGGTTACATGAAAAAGGGAACAGATAAGACTGAGGTGCTCAATGTTGTCTTTGCCTCGGTCTTCACTGATGGTGCCCCCAGAGACAGGATCAAGGAGGAGAACAACCAGCAAGTGGATGAAAGTTGGGGCAGGGATTACTTGCAAAAACTCAACCCATGCAAGACCGTGGGACTCCACAGAACTCCACACGAGCTTGCTGTGGCCATTGCGCATCCTCCTGAGAGCAGAAGCCTTCAGTGGGGCAGTTGATGGCTCCTTATCGCCTTTTGTGCCCCATTGTGCTTGTCCAGCGTGGTACCAAGGTGCTGACAGTCACATCTTCCCCTACCGCGGGGCAGGGTGACTTCACCTCCACCAGCTGGTGGAGCAGAAGGGGTGGGACTCTCAGTCAGTTGACAGGATTGTTAATGAAGGAGGTGCACAGAGTAGCTGTGAAGCTTCTGGACTATGGTGTAATGCCCAAAGCCAGATCTGACCAGGCTATAAAATGGGGTCCCTACTGAAGATCCTTTTGGAGTGGTCTTCTCAGAGCAGTTGGTCTGTGGACTGGAGCCCTCCCCTTAGACTGGGACACAGTCTAAGGAGACTTCCCAGGACTGACAGCGCCTCACCTCCACGTTTGAGTGAGTAGTTATTTTTCTGTACTGGATATATCCTTGAATGAGTCCTTGTCTAAACCAGGCAAGTGTGAGTCCTTGTCTAACCTAGGCAAATGTGAGTCCTCGCCTAACTCAGGTTAAGTGATTATTTCTTGTGGGTACGCTGGAATGAGAGGTCTCCAGTTTTGTTTCTTGTGAGTGTACGCATTCACTTTGTGGATCCCCATTATTCTTATGTTGTCATACCCCAAGAATCTCCTCAACTGATATCTGAACCTGTATTTTCTGTTGTCGGAGTGCTAAATAATTGTATAAACCCTGTTTCTGGTCAGTTTGTTTACTACAATTTTCCAGCTAGAATGAAGTCTCTTTTGGAAAGTGTTGTCTGCCTAAAACTGACTTTTGGGGTGCCTCTGTGACAGCTGTTGAGAGAGCTGGCTGGTGTTCATGTAAGGCCACCCTCAAGCATTTTTGAAAGGCTGTGGAGACTGGGAGGAAATTTCCAACAATGGAAAAAAGGCAAAAATCACACCTGTCTTCAAAAAGAAGAGGAAAGATGACCTGGGGAACTTCAGGCCAGACACACATACTTTGCTCCCTGAGACAATGATGGCAAGCATGCTCTTGGACCCCATTCCCAGTTACATGATAGAGAAGGTGATTGCGACATTCAGCATCATTGACCAGGGGTGAATGATGCCTGAATCAGCTGATTACCTTGTGTGATAAAGATTTGTGTTAACATTTACAGTGGCTTCAGCAAGGCTTCCACTTGTCTCCCAAAACGTCTTTACACCCACACTAGATGTTGGAGTCTAGGTAAGTGTTCCACCACGCGGCTAAATACCTGGTTGGGTGATCAAGGTCAGAGGTGGCTGTCACTGAGCCATATTTGCCTCAAGGCTGGCTCCCCATGGGGTCCTGCAGGATCTGCTCTGGGCCTGTCCTGGTTACCGTCTCCGGCGGTGAGATGTGGGGGTCATGAAAGGAACTCTGTCAGGTTTGTGGTAGAAACAAACCTGTGGGGCTGGGTTTAATTCAGCTGGGAGCAGAGAGAACTTCAGGGCACCTAGCAGTGCTTTGGTACCTATGTGGAGGGGATCAATGAGACATGGACAAGCTCTTTACAGCAGTACTTGGTTTCATGTAAGAAATCCTTTTGCTTTCCAAGGATAACACACAAGCCCTGGAGGAGCTACCCTGAGAGCCCAGGGGTCTCCATCCTTGGAGGCTGAAAGCTCAGAGCTGAGCTCCTGCTCTGAGCAAGTGGTGAATGAAGGGCCTCCTGTGGCCCCTGCTTCCCTCTGCTGCTCTGCGAAGTGGCTCTATGATTTTTGTGAAGCAGAGAACAATAGACCATTGTTTTTTGAAGTGCAGATGAAGGTTTCACATAAGCACAGCTCTGATTAATCAGTAGATGGAATTTTCACAGTCTTTGCTTTACTAAAACATTTTATCCTTTCAGGCAATAAATGGGATGAATCAAATATGTGAAAGAATGCTGTGACTTTGCAGTAGTAAAGGCAAGGGCAACCTGCTTTCCTATCTTCGCAGCTAACTGTGGTCTGCACGTCAGATGCCATGGCATTTGTTTAGATTCATTTACACCTCTGTAAAGCCATTGTAGAAGTGTTACCATCGTGATTGCTTAGTGCCTTGAATCTACTTTGTGGGAGTGGAAATCACTACTTAAAAATTGGAGTCCCACTTTGTTCTCTGGCAACTGTGAAGTTTTTGCAATTTCCAGAAAAAAAAAACACCCCGATGACAATTTTTTGTGCTTTCCTAAAGCTAAAAGAAGTATCGGTGAATAAGCTTTTAAATGTATTTCTGAAACTAGCCCCTCCAGCCCTTTCAGATTTTGCCAAAGGTGCGATGACTGTTACCCTGATTTGGGACTAATTTCTCTGGCAATATTTTCTCGTTCATGTTAGTTTTGGTTTTGAAATACCAGTCTTTCTGCATATGTTATTATTCAGCCTTATCTAGACGGAGACTTGTCTATAGTGCAAAGTCTATCTATTTTAGTGTACACGGGAGATCTTACAGTGGTAACTATAATACTTAGGAGCAAACAGTGGCCAGCAGATTGATGTGCTAAGGCAATAGAAAGGAATCTGATACCAACAGGCCTAACTGAAGGCTCATGTTTCACCCAGCTCTCTTTATAAGACTGCATTGTTATTTCATTTTTCAGCTTAGAATAATGTGATAAATGACCTCTTCTCTTGCTTTGTAGTCTCTTTTTGCTCCATTTATTTGTTGACATCATGCTCCCATGAATATTTCATAGTTATTTCTACAAAACATAGCCGAGCAGGTTACCTGCACATTAGCATTTGAGAAAGCAGAATCTGTCAGTATCAAGCTTTTGAAGAGGCTTTCCATTTATTCATAGCAGAGGAGTGGGAAGGGTCAGAAGAACCTCACTGACTTAATGAAGAGATGGAAGAGGAGGTAGTAAAAAAAATGGAAAGAACTGATCATTCTGCAAGCTGTTGTAGGCAACATAATACATGCACTCACATAATTTTTTTTTCTTGGTTATTGTAATTGTGACACTGTGTTGTGTTTTTATAAAACACTCAGGAAAAACACTACAGATTCATTGACTTCACTGCCCATGGACAAAAGGAAAAAGACTCTGGAAAGAAATCAGCACCAGGCATTGTGCATACAGCTCATACAAGCCAGCTGGAAGTGTTGTGCATTGTGTGGCAGAGTAATTCTTCTGGAGAGAATGAAATATTGCTACATTAAGGATCTTAATGAGATATGGGCTATATCCGTCTAGGAGAGGTCACCTGCATGTATTTTTTACATTGTAGTGACTGACTGCACAGTTTGGCCCTGGTATACCATTTCTCAGCTTTCATACTCCCAAAGTGGTTTAGAGGCTGAATATTAAAGCACATTACTGAGAAAAAAAAGTTTAGTGAGCTCAGTCCTATGTTTTGCAAAATACTATTTTTTTCTGTATGTCACGGAGGCTATGGACATTTGCATATTCTGTGGTTATAATCTGACTGGCTCATGGACAAGAAATTCTGACATAAAGTGAGAAAAAAGGGTAGGAAATTTGATAGGGAGTAGCAAAAAGGAAGAATTTGATCTTTATTTGTACAGAAGAGTTGACAGGCAGCTGCAGGTCAGTGTAGTTCTTTCAAACAGTTGCTGGTTTTGCAATGGATATATTAGTATCGAGGGTTAAGATTGCAGGGTGACAGTGAAACCCTGGCAGATGTATTGTTAGCCCCCTCTCCCCCCCAACTTCCCCCTTTTGCCCCTCCCTCTCCCCCCTTTCCACTAAGGACAGGCAATTGGGAGGGAAGGAAGGACAGAGAGAAGAGAGTTGGAAAAAATTAAAGGTGTTTTACTAATGCTACTAATAAGAATAGAGAAAATAATACAAAATATACAAAACCAATCTTGAAAGTCTCAGCAACCGCAGAGCCGGCACCCGAAGTCCTGGATTGAACTCTGCAGCCACCTGGAGCTGGATTCAGTCTCTCACTAGGCCTCAGTTCGCAGGGACGACTAGCAAGGTCCTCTCCTGATGTCGGCCATAGGGAAAAGGGAATGAGATCCTCGTGATCTCCCATTTTATATGAAGTATTCACGTGAATGGAATGTTATACACAGTTGGCCAGTTTCTTGGTCACTTGTTCCTCGTCGCCCCTCTCGCGAGATGTCCATCCATGCTTATCAATAAGTTTGCATTCCATTGCTAGGTTTACCAAAACATGTGTCTGGTTCTCCAGGAAAATGCAGTTAATATGAAGGCTTTAGCTGACAGGCAAAATTCACTGAAAGAGAAACTTGTTTTTAACAAAACCAGGACAATTAGTTTTCATATTGCAATGCTCAAAAAAATGTTCCTTAAAAACAGGAGCTCCAGTTTTGCTTAAGTGCGGGAGATTTTTGTGTGCTTGGTTGGGATGACTCCTAATTCTCCCCAGGCCTGGTGTCAACATCCCATTGCTTACTTCTAACCCATCAGGTGGATTCTCCTCACACGTTTCTACTGAATTAGAGTCAGACATGGTGTCTGGACCTCAGCCTGCCACTGCACCTATCAAAAATGTGGACTATGCATCTTCTGAACTTGCAGAGTATCTGCAGGAAGACCCATATTTGCATTTATGTAAAAATGTACAAACAACCTTTCAGCCCCGTGTGTATAATAAAAAAGTCAAACCACGTACATGGTTATGTCTACAGAACAACCTTCTCCTGCAGCAAGACAAGTGAGATGAAGACTACAAAAAACTATTAGGCCAGCTCAAACAAAAGTTGAGTTCACAGGCGAGGTAGCCCCACTTTTAGAAGTGCTTAATCCTTCTGATGCTGTGCCAGTTCACTTTCTGCAAACATAAGTCACAGTCTAATATCTGACACCTAATACTCTAGATGGGTTAGTTGGGCTTCAGTGGCTTTGTAAGGCACAGCTTTCTCATACAGTTTTTGATCTGCCCATGGCCAAAAGACAAAAGCTCTTCCTCCCAGGTTTGCTCTACACGTGGACAAGAAATGTTTGTACCTGGTTCACACAGTGGTGCAGCTGACACCAGCTGAGTTGAGAAGGCTGTCAGTTCTGTACCTGTACACAGCTCTTGATCTCCCTGTGGCATTTTGCAGATCAAGAGCAGATATATAGGGAAGAATAAACCTCAGGAAAACATAGAGGGAAGATGGTCGTAATCTGTGAAAGAACTAATTTTCTCCTTGCACTGTACCATCTGTAGGGCAACACATTGCATGGCCTGTCACCATCAGACAGTCTAGGCTTAGCAAAAGAGAAACTGAGCTCTTGCCTTGCCTGAAGTAAAGATTACGGATTTACTAAAATAACTGTAGGAATGAGTAACCATTGCACAGATGGGTACTGAATAAGCCTTTAAAAAAATAGTATAAAAAAGGTGGGATATATCCTTCACTGATGCAAAATGGTATAATACCATTTGAAAGCAACAGACTTTCATCAAATGCCTGGTTTTATGAAATAGATGACTCTATTTCACAAAATACCTCTGTTCTCTGGTATTCTTCATGATTAATGAGTAATTCCTCACAGTGGGTCCACAATAACAGAAGAAAGCTGCTTTCTCTCCCAGTTTTCATAGAACATTGTCTTACACTGACAGTAGCAAAGTACACTCCTGATGCACTTATTACACACACCAATTTTACTCCATTTTGAGACATTGTCAGTATTTTGGTCTTTAGCTGTGATGAACAAGACAGTACTACTAATGCAGTGGAACCCCACTATTTATTTTATCACATTATGTCCCGCACCTTATTAGCTACCCCTTTGAAACACAAGAAGAAAATTATGATGATAATTTAGCTGATTTGTCTCTTTATCTCTTGTGCTTTCCATCTAACAATCATAAATTCATTTGCAGCATATCAGCAGGAAGCCGGTTCTGGAGCTTCACAGAAATGCAGCAAAGCATTTGAGGTCTCTAACCTCTGCCAAGGAAAGAGCTGAAATTTTTTGTCACATTCCTAACAGACCTATTTGTGGATTAGGTGTAGATAATAAGAAAAGAGCAGATTCATATATCCATTCCTCAAGATCAAACCTAGGACCAGGGAGTAATTTAAAGTTGATTGCAGAACAGTGGAAACCAGTATCTGCAACCAGGAAACCTAGAATGGATTCAGTCAGTACAACTGCACAAGATGTGTATTTTAGATAGTCTTTTACACAGTATTCATAACTCATAGAAGTATCACAGAACATACCTATATCTCAGCTTCTTCACTTTTGTTAGAATCCACATGCCGAAAGCTGAAAAATTGCTGACTTGCATGTCATCCAATTAATCTACTGAATTATCATTATTTTTATATTTCACATTTCTGGGAAAAATGGGATGTGAGTCTATCTCTGACCAGTGGCAGATCTGGGCTTGAAATTAAGGCGTTTTTTAACAACATGCACAAGACTCGTGTTCAAATAGGTAGCTCAGTGCAAACACATTCTGTTGTCATGGTTTTATATGAGTTATTTTGAAATTCACTGGGGGGCGAAGCTGTAGCACTTTGTCTCACTAACAACTTCAGGAGCTTTGAAGAAGGTATAAAAGACCCCACAAGACTACTCCTTACCTGCAACTCCTGGGGAGGCATGGCTTAAAGTGCTGTGGAAATCCTCTTTATCTCATGATTTTGGAGATGAACTCATCTAGAGATGCTGCCATGTGCTAAAAATTAGGGTGGTCATGTTTTCCTTTCTTGCCAATCTCCCTGTTGGTTTATGGGAAGCCTGCAATAAATTGTGGATTAGTTCATGGGGAGCCTGAGAAGGAGGTTCTGTAAAAGACTGCAGCTGTGTAGCTAAAAGAGGAGACAAATGAGACTCAATAGAATTAACATAGGAAAAGGTGAAAAATTCTCATTGATCATGTTTCCTCTTTTTTCCCCCCAAAGGGAAACAGGACATACAGGATGTTCCACAGAATTGGGCACAATATATTTAAAGTGAGCAGAAAGGTACAGTTTATTTTTGAATGATAACTAATAAACTAAATCTTGTGCATTTGTAAAGGTGGAGTTGTCAGAAAGATTAGACTTTTTTGTTTATTACATGGGCAGATCTTTGGCAGCTGCTCTCTAGAAAGTCCTGAAGTGTAGGAAGTGAATTAAATTTAACTGGATGGGGTTAAAAAACCCTCCCTTGGTGGCAAATTATTTTATCACAGTTTTTGCTAGGAGTTTGTTTATTAGCATTCATCTGAAGTCCACAGTATTGAACAGTATATTGGTCTAAACATGCCTGAGGTCAGAGCCAGGATAACAACTTCTATAAAATTGTCCTCTTGATAAGTTTGCCTGTCCTGAGACTGCAAGATGAGCATTTTCTCTTTTTAACTGTTTGTTTTTAATTTCTGGATAAAAGAATAACCTTAGAAACTCACTTGCACAGCAAAATGAAATGCATTATTCTTGTGACCATTCTTTCTAAAGATCCTCTTATGAAGGAAGAGGACCGAGCAGTTCTATTGAAGAGCAATACCACTGAAAATTCAGTTATCAGAGAGAAACATTGCATTTCTCAAGGCACCATAAAAACATATCACAATAACATGATGTCAAGAACGCAGTCATGTTTGATATTTTGTAAGCCTAATGGTGGTGCTGTTTCTACAGTGCTATTATCTACCTTTATTAGAAAAAAAAAAGGCAGACACACAGGTTACAGATGTTATAGCACAAAGATTCAAAAGAAAACATAATAGAGGCATGTTGAGACTAACGAAGCTTTTCTTGTTCCTCAGATTCCCAGCAGAATTCAGCATCCCAGATGGCAGATGTTGGTCTGAACCTTGGCTGTAAATTAGCTACTATTCAAACAGCATCTGAAGAGCATCCTGCACCTCTGAACTAAAATGTGTTTTAGAGTTGTAAGCTGCTTTTTTTCTTCCAATTTCTATCTATCCTTTTGTTTTTGGGCCTGTCTTTGATAAATATGCTCTCTTGAGCTCTCTGAACTGACAGGAGGGAGAACATTTTATGAAGTAGAGGAGATAATTATGGTCCCTTTTATGGACACTTTGTACGTTTTTGGGATGGCCTTGTTAATCCTAAACTTGGTAGCTAACCTCCTCCACGTTAGTCCTGTGTCTCCTAGCCAGCCCCATGCATGAACCCCAACCCATGGCCAAGTAAATCCTTGTCACAGCTTTGTTTCTGGACTCATTTATAACAAACAAACAAGCAAACAAACCCAAGCCTCAAAGCCCTATAATACAGGGGCCAGGCTGTTTTCTCTGAAAAAGCCTATGAGCACAGTAAGAAGGAAAGGAGAGATTTTATGCAGCTCAATTGATCTCTTTTTTTCTGGATTGCAACATTATTGAATGTCTTTCATTACAGAAATGTTTAGCAGAACACTAACAGGTTCAGACAATGCTTCAAAATGGCTTCTCTGCATGTCTCCCTGTACCATTTTTCTATTTATATTTTAGGGAGATAATTACATTGGCACCAAAGTGAGCAGCTGGAGAGTGACTGGAAGGATGAGGTCAGTGGAAGAGATGAACTTGTATATATGACTGTAAATCTTGAGGAAAAGCTACTAAAATGGAGGGAGGCATGAAAAAATAAATCATGTTCTACAGGGAATCCACGTCAGTACATTCAGCAAAGTGCTGGATCCTTGTGGATCTCATTCTCTTCTATCTGTGAAACTTGTCACTGAACCACCTCCTCAGCAGGAATCTGTGGGATGCTCTGGGAAGTGCTTGGGGTATTTTCTATTCTCCTTTCACACATTCCAGTAGTACATGCTCACTTATAACTTCTGCCTTGATGCAAGACCCCCTTAAGATGATGAAAAGACATCTGCCCACTTGTTAAGGACTGTTGACCAAGCTTCCACTTCATAAATGACTGATTTCATCCTAGGGCTTTGCAAAGACACTCTGTAAATTTTCCATGTGCATCATACACACTGTTTATTTCCTCTGAATTGTTTTGCATTTTACATGGGGAAGTGGAAGAAGATGAAAAGGAACAAAATCAGAACTCCTGCCAGGCAGTACAGGTCAGGCACCTTCCCAAGAGCAGTAGGTTACCTGAAAAGACTGCCATCCCCACTGCTCCTGAAGAAAAAGAATGATGCAGGATTCAGAAAATAAAATTTTTATAGCTCCATAACTGGATCTTTCACAACTTGGGTTTTGCACTGATTCCTGCTGGATTTGGCGGCAAGCCCAGCAACAGATACCTTGCACTATGTTGACATATAGTACTGTGAGACCCAGGACAGAAATATAATTTGGCAGCAGGTATGTGAAGTAATTCTTTGTGGTGTACTTCCGAATTCCACAGGACTACCTTTTGTAAACAGGAGTAGATCTGCTTTAACACCTGTGAGCACAAATTACTTCAGACAAAAGCCAGGGCTGATCTGCAGCATTCTGTGTCCAAGACCCACAGAGAGGATCCTGGATGGAGTGACGCCTCGTAAGTTGTTCTAGCAGTCAACAGAATTTCTGCAAATAACTCCTCTCTGCTCTTTTTTCTCTGCTCTTTTTTTAGTTGGTTTGTAAATTTCCTTCTGATTATTTTTAACGACAAAATCTTCACAGGCATGTATAGTGATATTTCCTCTTGTTGACGAGTACTGTGGTAGCACCTGTGAGGCTTTAACAGAACATTAGTGTGCACAAATATCACAGTACTGTACAGTGGGAACCCAGTGTGCTCATTGTAGTAGCAGGGACTCTATATTTACAAGCTTATGTGGAACCTGCATAATCACACTGGCAGTTCTCCCCTGAATTACATGGTTTTTCTCCTAGTGGTGCTTCAGATTGCACAGATTGAAAGGTGGCACAGGTTTGCCTTGCCATGCTGCAGACATACCAGGAAGTTAAGACAGAATTCATGCTCCTTTGCACTAGAAAGCTTGTTGCCTGGCTAAGAAAGCTGAGCAGGAGATGTAAGGCAGCTTCACCATTGCCAGAAACCTGCATGATCTGCTGCTGCTTCTAGAAAACAGGTTTGCTGTTGGCTCCTTGTTGCCCCTCTTTTCCCTCATGCCAGTAAAAGCAATCGTATGGCTGCTTGGTGCACTCCCCTGGTGAAGTGAAGCAGACTAAACACCTTCTTGCTTTTGCTTCTTAGTTTTATCTCAGACTTCCTTCACTTTGTGCTGTAAAAATGTTTCTTCTATCATGAGAATGTGAAGAGTTGAAATGCCGCCAAGCTAGTCAGTCAGGGGAAGGTCAGATGCAACACCGTTTGTGACAGTGACACGTGGCAATGGTCACTTAAAATGACAGTGAAATTCTGACTGAGGTTCCTTCTTCAAGTGCTGCTGCAAGTTGCATTACCTGGGACTGATAGCTTCTGTGATGTAGGGAAGGCAATGCTTTCCCCTTTTCCTGTGAGTTTTCAGTGTAAGTTTGAGATTCTGAGGGTAGAGACTGTCTCCTGTTAGGTATTTGTACACCATCCTGCAAAACACAGCCTTGATCTAGGCTGGAGCTTTGCAGACTCCTATAATTCAGAAAATAGCAGTTAATAAAAAAAAGGAGGAAGAGAAGTTGAGGAGGAAAGCTGTGTTACTACAGGGCATGGCTCTCTCCACTGTGATAGTGCTTGGGAAGTTGTAGAAAGATCATTTGTGAAGGCACATTTTTGCTTTGGGGACCTGTGTGTGCTTTCCTTGTTACGCAGTAAGGAAGTAGAGATGTTTCATTTGTCCCATGTGTCCAAAGAAAATATTAAGAAGCCTTCCTAAGAAGTATCCAAAGAGAAGTGATGTGACAAGCAGACATGTATTGCACAAACAGGCCGTCATTAATTGTTTATATGTTTCCAACGTAGGGCAGCAGTTCTCAAAATCTTGTGTGTCCCATATACAAGATCCAGACTGTCTGCTTCTGTAGGTACAGGATCAGTATGTTCTTTAATACAGTCTATTATCAAGCTTCTCCCTGTCCTGAACTGTTTTCTTTTCCAAAGTGGAAATACATCTAACGTCACACCAGGTCTCATAAGCTCACAAAATCTCTTATTTATAAATGTGTGCATTCATAGACTAATGAAGCATTCATAAACTAATGAAAACACCAAGAAGGTTCAGGAAGAGAGGAGCCCTTGGTAAGCCTTTATTTATTTATTTCTTAAATATGATAATTCATACTGCAAGTAGGAGAAAGAAAGACTTAACTGTACTTCTATTGATACATAAGTAACAATATTAATGACATAATACTTAAGAAACATTGAGACCTAAAGGGAAAGAATGACAGAAAGAGATATAGTAGGCAAAGAGACAGCAAAAAAAAAATTAAATAAGATTGACAAGAAATAACATTTAATTATTTTTAAGGAAAAAGTGAGAATTTACTTTAACATAATTTTAAAAGAAAAAAGAAAGCAAGCTTGTTGGCACAAATCAATCTCTTCAGGCAGGCAATTTACCTACTAAAAGCTGTGGATTTGAACTGGTGATTCCAGCAAAAGTCTTATTTTGAAAAAGTGAAATTAAAGTTCCCTCTCAGTTGTTAGTTTGATTTTATTGCTAGTGAGCTGGCAAAAAGTACATGTTGCTCTCCCGTGGTGCTCTACAACACAGCTGTGCATCTGCCAGACAGAGAACTGTAAAAGATACTACTATACATAATAGATGCTGAACTGGAGGTAGGTAGGTCTCCCTGCTCTTGAGAATCAAGTCCTCCACAAGCTCTGTTCCTCATGTGTGCAAGATTAATTCACTTACAGCTTCCACTTCTTATGAGATTGTCAGGTGGAGCATCATTATATACCAGAAATCTGGGAGGAATGTATAGGCATGGAGTTCTGCCTTGATGTGGTCTGTGTTAGCCTGCTTGTGGGTGCTGTTGTCAGAGACGTTAATTTGTAAACTGATAGAAAGGTAGTGGAATGGTGTGGCGTGATCACCAAGCGTGTAAGTTTACATGTCTGTAAACATGTTGCCATCACATTTCTAGGGAGTGAGGCACTGAGAAATATCATCTATAAAATGTCAAGGCAGGGGCAAACTAAACACAGGCACAAGCTTTCTTCCATCGTTGCTACCACAGGCCATGAAAGCATCTCCTGTCATGGAGGAGGCCAACAGTCATGTGGTGGATTTGCTGCAGAACTTGGACTATGACTATTGATATGTTAGAAACCACAGAAGTGCCTCAGGACGGTCATATAGGAATTAGGGCTTCTTCCCTAAAAAAAGGCAGTGGGATTAATAGCCCAACTGAAGTACATTTACCCCAATGCATCCAGCATGGGCAACAAACAGGAGGAGCTGGAAGCCGTTGTGCAGCTGGAAAACTGATATAGTTGCCATCATGGAAACATGGTGGGATGACTCACACAACTAGAGAGTTGCAATGGATGGCTATAACCACTTCAGAAGGGACAGGCAAGGAAGCAGAGGTGGTGGAATAGCCCTTTGTGTTAGGGGCGTGTTTTGACTGTCTAGAGCTTGATGATGGATGATGGTGATGAAAGGACTGAGTGTTTATGGGGGAAAATCAGGTGGGAGGCCAACAAAGCAGATATCATGATGGGAGTCTGTTATAGACTACCTAAGCAGGATGAAGAGAGAGATGAAATATTCTGTAAGCAGCTGGGAGAAGTCTTATAATTGCTAGCCCTTGTTCTCATGGTGGACTTCAGCTTATCAGATGTCTGCTGGAATATAACACAGTTCTGAGGCAACAGTTTAGGAGGTTCCTGGAGAGTGTGGAAGACAACTTCCTGACACAGCCAGTCAGTGAGGCTACCAGGAAAGGAACCCCACTGGACCTATTTGTGAACAGAGAAGAACTCATGGGTAACGCGATGGTTGGAGGCCATCTTGGGCATAGCGATCATGATACGATTGAATTTACTATTCTTGGAGAAGTCAGGAAGGCAGTCAGCAGAACTGCTACCTTGGACTTCTGAAGGGCAGACTTTGACTTGTTTAAGAGTGTCATCACATGGCATGTACAAGGCAGCCAGGTGATCATGCCCAGTCAGGATGGGTTGATGAAAGGCAGGTCCTGCTTTACTAACCTGATCTCCTCCTATGACTAGGTGGCACACTGAGTGGATGAGAGAAAGGCTGTATATGTTGTCTACCTAGACTTTAGTAAAAACTTTGACACCATTTCCCACAGCATTCTCTTGGAGAAACTGACTGCTCGTGGCTTGGCTGGGCATACTGTTCACTGGGTAAAGAACTAGCTGGATGGTTGGTCCAAAAGAGTTGTGGTGAATGGCATCAAATCCAGTTGGTGGCTGGTCACAAATGGTGTTCCCCAGGTCTCACTGCTGGGACCTATTTTGTTTAATATGTTTATCAAATATCTGAATGAGGGGATTGAGTGCACCCTTAGTAAGTTTGCAGATTACACCAAGGTGTGTGAGTGTTGTTCTGCTTGAGGGTAGGAAGGCTCTACAGAGGGACTTGGACAGGCTCAGTCAGTGGGCCAAAGCCAATTGTGTGAGGTTCAACAAGGTCAAGTACTGGGTCCTGCACTTGGGTCACAACAACCCCAGGCAGTGCTACAGGCTCGGGGAAGAGTGGCTGGAAAGCTGCCTGGAGGAAAAGGGGGTGTTGGTCGACAACTGACTGTACAAGAGCCGACAGTGTGCCCAGGTGGCCAGAAAGGCCAACAGCATCCTGGCTTATATCAGGAATAGTGTGGCCAGGAGGACTAGAGGGGTGACCTTCCCCCTGTACCCCATGGTGGTAAGGCCCCACCTCAAATTCTGTGTTCAGTTTTGGGCCCCTCACTCACCCCTCAAAGACATTGAGGCGCTGGAGAGAGTTCAGAGAAGGGCAACGAAGACGGTGAAGGGTCTGGAGCACAAGTCTGATGAGGAGTGGCTGAGGGAACTGGGGTTGTTTAACCTGGAGAAAAGAAGGCTGATCAGAGACCTTATTGCTGTCTACAACTACCTGAAAGGAGGTTGTAGCATGGAGGGTGTTGGTCTCTCGTGGAGAATGAAAAACTTGGGCATGGTAAGTCTCTTTGAGTGCAACAGGTGACCCATGAGGACAGAGACTTGGGCTCAATATGAGTTTAACATCAATGCCCTTTAATGAACATTTTAGAAACACACTCAATATCAATGTCCCCCAATACACGTTTTAACAACCCTTATATACTCTTTACTTAGTGGTCACGCGACAAGTACAGGCTATGATTGGTCATTCTCTGCAGTCAAGGGTCCCCTCGCCACGGTGATTAGCTGCAGGGCACTGTCCACAAGCTGTTCACGCGCAGTGACGACAGCGCCCCTCCTGCAGCCTGGGTTGAGGACAGACCAGCTTCTGTTTACTTAAGCGACTTCCGTTCTGTCTTTGGTGTCTCCAGACAACCCTTCGTGCAGGTTCTGGCCTACACCTCAGACACATCAAGCTCTGGCTTGTTCACAGCTCACAGCCCATGTCCTCTTTCTTCCAAAAACTCTCCACATCTTCTCCCAAGTAGCAAGTGACAGGATGTGAAGAAATGGCCTCAAGTTGCACCAGGGGATGTTTAGATTGGATATTAGGAAAAGCTTCTTCACTGAAAGTGTTGTCTGGCATTGGAACAGGCTGCCCAGGGAAATGGTTCAGTCACCATCTCTGGAGATATTTTAAAGATATGTTGATGTGGTACTTAGGGGCGTGGTTTAGGGTGGATTTAGCAGTGCTAGGTTGACAGTTGGACTCAATGATGTTAAGGTTTCTTCCCAACCTATACGATTCCAGGACTCTATGATCCTATGATTCCACTTGCCTCCAGACTCAACAGAGAGCAGAATCAAGCACAGGCTTTTTGCTTGAGGTTTGTCTGCTTTGAGCTGTCATGAATATATTTTGACCTTCAACATGAAGGCAGTGTACCTTCAGTAGGCCAGTGACACAGAGGTACTTTTACTTATGTCGGCCCTAAATTGAAATGAATATGGAACAAATGCAACAGATTAGTCATTACCATGCTCATCTCCAAATATTCTCCCCACTAAACTCGCACTCACCTCTCAGGCAGGAGGCAAGCCTCTTGTGTGTGGCAGGCCTCAGCAGGGCACACAGAGGAGAAGGCAGCCAGCTCTGTTTGTCTACATTGTCCTGCACTATCCTGTGAACTGGTGACAGTGACACAAAATAGAAGTGTTCTCAGGGCAGGCAGAGAAATGTAAAATGAAAAAAAATATAAATTAGGAAATGTATGTGACTCAAAAGACATGAGTCACTTCTTGCTCCATTGCTTGATGCATTTAATGGAGGCAGATGTCAATAGGACTTCAGGGAGTTGGTCCAGGGTGGAAAGACTGGCAAGGTAAGAGAAAACACTTGAAGGAATGTGTATGTCATGCAATGACTTCTACACGGTAAAAGCCAGCGAAGACAGCATTGGAGGGTCCAACAAACCTGAAACTTGAGTTTCTTCAGGCTGAGCTGAAGAAGAAAACCTTGCAGATGGAGTTGGGTTTGAGTTTTATGTAGACTGGAAGGAAGGGACTATGTGACAGTAAAGTTACATGAGTGATGTTGGGGTGTTCTTGTGGTGCCAAATTCTAACCTAAAATTTTCCAAAGGAAGCTGGCTTCACCAAGCTGCCTTCTCATACAAGCTCATACAGCATATAGACATGAGCCTGGAAAGATATTCTGCCTTCTGCTGCACAGGGCTAAAAGACACAGCCCCTGCTTACAGGCTATACTCTGACACAAAACTTATCAACAAAAGGGATTCCATCTCAGGAAGCCAAAATCATAGAATAGTTTGGTTGCAAAGGATGTTCAAAGGTCACCTCGTCTAACCACCGTGCAATACGCAGAGACATCTTCAACTAGATCAGGTTGCACAGAGACCTGTCTAGCCTGGCCTGGAACGTCTCCAGGGATGGTGCATCTGCCACCTCTCTGGAAAACCATCCCCCATGAAATCAAGACTGCTGAATCTCAGAAACTGGTAATTTCTTCTGAACAAATAATGGTAACAAGCGATCACCTGGTCTGAGTAGGTCTTTGAGTTATGATGTGCATACAGGGCTCCTTCTCTTCCTCTTCCTCGGGTGTTGCCTGCTCCTGTCAGGGGTTCAAAAACATACAGCCCCAGTCATTTCCTGGTGAGGGGCGGACTGCAGCCCCAGGCAGGGCACAAAGGTTCACGTGGAGGAGTTGCTAGAAGGGTCTCTAGCCTAAACCACAGCCTGTGCTTGTGAAGTAAAAGCCTGTCCAGGGTACTGCCAGCCATGGCTGCACTCTCTTGCATCAATAAACAAATGTTTTGCAAAGTGCCACAGAGACCAAGAGAGACAGGAAGCCCTCTGCTCTTTAAGGGGCTGATGATACAGGAGTTCAGGCCACATAGTAGTTTTCAAAGACCCAAAAGTCCAGGCAACAACATCCTCAGAGCAGAGTAAGCTCCTCTTTTTTTCACTTCTGCATTTCTATCTGTCCTGTGAGACCAGGTGAGTCCTCCAGGAGACTGGAGGCTGTCTTGACCTTAAGGTTTTTCAGAAAGAAAAAGTTGGTAAGGAATAGGTGAAGAGCATATTTGGCTTGCAGAGATGGATATGTGGACTTCAGTTGTGTAAAATGACTAGAAATCAGGAAGGATCTACTATCATATAAACCCATTTTGTCTGTGTCCCCCCCCTTTTTTTTTTCTCGTACCAGTTAGAAGACAGTTTAGAACACTGTACCACTATCTCCACTATCTGGAGTGTTTTTTTTTTTTTTTTAAAAAAAAACAAAACAAAAAAAAAAAACACACCAAAAAAACCAACAACCTATTTTTTCTTTTGATCTAGATCTCTCTTGAAACTTTCCTAAATAACTAACGTCTTATAATCTGGCTGTTTGCTGTCTTCACTCCTTACATTACTGCTACATATCGTGAGGCCATTTGTGATGGTTGCTTTTCAATTTCAAGTGATAGCTGCAGTGCAGGGAGGGTAGACATGATAAACCATGCTCTCCTAGCGTTACTCTCCAAACATGACCACAGTAATCCAGTGCAGACAGAACCATGCTATAGCTAAAAAAGGACCACACCACCATCTTAGGAAGCTCCAATGGGGCACACAGATGATGTTTCAGTTGCAGAAACCAAGGACTTGCTGTCCATCACTGTATATTTCTGGATGTGACATTTCTATGTGCAAAGCCACTAAATATAGCTTGTTCTAGTCTTTCCTCCACAACATAAATGACAAGGGCAACAGCAGAGGTTTGCTTTTAGGAAGAAGTTACTGACATTGAGTAAGATTATTACCTCAGGCTACATGGATGTTCATGAAGCATTTTAGTTGCAACTGGAGTGAAAAAACAAAATCAAGAAGTAGATTTCCCAGTCGAGTTTTACCCTATTTAAAGTAGCCCACCATAGTTAGTATAAAAATACTCCTGGGAAGCACCTAAGAATAGAAATAATTTTATTGATTGACAGACAGCATTGTTCAACTATGTACAATGCTATATATAGAATAATTTTAGACCATGCACTAAAACAAATATGCACATTCTTGATTCATTTCAGTAAAAGACTTATTGAAACTGTCGTTTGCCGTATTCATGCTCAAAATAAGTTTAGTTGTGTCTATATGCCAATTTATCTCAAAATCATTGCTTTCATTGACAAAAGTCCTTCTAGACTAGCAGTGACAAGCTGGATGTTGCAGGGGATTTTCTGCTGAGATTGTTGCCAGGTGACAAGGAGCAAGTATGGGCCTCTACACTGCATATTCCCCTCTGTCAGGAAGACAAGTTTACCACAAGGGAATTTAAACGAGTGTTTTTTACCCTCAGATTTTTTCCTGAAGTGTAAGAATAGATTAAAAGAGCAGGGATATCTTCCTGAAATTTAGGAAGTCAGTGCAGGGAAAGATTGGGAATAATAAGCCTTAGGACCTACTCTTTTTCTTAGTGCCTGCGGGGCTGCACCCCCACAGGGTTGGAGAGGAGGCAATACCATAATTCTCTGTTTATGAGGAACAGGCCCTGAGTTTCTGTGAAGCCATTTGCTCCAGGCTTCCTACTCTGCATTTTCAAACTCAGTTGCAGAAGAGTCCCAGTCATGCAGGTTTCTAACTCTCATTTACAGGGAAATTAAAGCAACAAAATTCAGTGCAAGATCTTTTGGAAGAGGAACGTGATATCTATTTACAAAGTCTTCAAGCAACTTGATTTTTATGCATTCACTCTCCAACACTCACAAACTCATAAAATTCAAAATGTGTGAGTCCCTGTGATCTGGACACAGAGGGCAAGGACTGCTGGCTGTCCAGTCCTCTTCAGATTTTTGTGGCTGTTCTTGGTAGGAGACATGAAGCCAATTTTTGGATATTCCTTTTATATCCCTTACAAAACATCAGTTGTTATGTAGCACAGCTCTGCCTTGGCTTTGTGCTTACTTCACCTTTCATAAATCTTACACCACATTGCTGTCTGTTGACTATTTTTCCTTGTGTGTAATGTGTTTGAGATGCCTGCTCCTGCTGGTCTGACACAAAAAAGATACGTACATGTGATGTGCTGCAGTCTTCTAGCCATCCTGCTTGTGTGTGGATTGCAGAGTGTGTGGGGTCATCAGGAACATTGGCCTGGTAGTTGTAACAAAACCAGTACTTCTCTTAATTTTGCTGCTGAGACCTGTGTTCTGGGAGCTGTGTTTCTTCTGTTTTTTTGCAAGTAGATTGCCACTCATTCCTCACTCATGCTTTCTTTAATATTTTTGCCATTAGTCTCTACAAGCTTATGTTCAGTATAACCAAGCAGTTCTGTTGTGCTCTGGGAGATTTTAGTTGTGGGTACAGCTTTCAAACCCAATTTCTAGTGGTCCGTGAGAGAAAAAGCCTAGGAAAAATGTGATTTGAAGCCTCCCCTAAACGTTGTTGAAAATGACTGTGCCAAAACTTGTATTGATTTTTTTGCAAGCTAATTCCTTTCCAGAATCTATAAGAAGTGTTTCCCTAAAAAAAGGTGTAGAGGCTGGAGAGTCCTGCTAATCACAGGACAGGATGGGTGACTATGAGTGTATCCAAATGCAAGGTAAATAAAACATGATGAAAAAAATGCCCTTTATTGTTGGAGATGGAAATTAAAGTTCTCTCCTCAACTGACCTGAGTAGCAGTTAAATTATTTTTAGCTGCACAATTGTTTGAACAGAAGGAAACAGGAAAACAAAAATCAATGATGAGTTTGTTCTGCATCATGTTCTTGAAGATAATACGTCACACAATTCTTTAAGTACCTTTTAAGACAGATCTAAGAGATCTCTGAAAAAAATAGACTTTTAAGAGCATGAGTCAGATAGATATTACTGGCAAGGACAATTATACACTCACAGGCTGCAACTAGGTCAGAGTCTTTACAAGATTGGTATTGACTTTCTTGTTCTTTCTCCCGTGCTGCTAAAAACCCATCAGTATTGCAGCGTTTAACCCATCTTTCCACTCTGTTGTATGCCAGTAAGCTGACTGGGAAGCATGACTGGAGAAAGGAAAGGACAAGAACAAGGCAGAAGACTTGTGGACGTTTGTTCACATTTTCCTGCCTTCCAGCTGTTACAGCCTTACAGGGTGTACCTACTATGCATGTGCTTGGTTATTTTAAAAATCATCTTTCTAATGGGAGTCAAGGTCTTTCTACTTGGCTGCAGAAGAGACAGATCAAGGTTTCTCAGGCGTCTGAGACTTCCAACTCTTCTGCTCACAAAACTGTAATGAGAAGGACTTGACAAAAGACTCAAGTAATAAGGGGTTATTCTCATCTTTCACTGTTGAACAACAGATATTGCTGAGTTTAAGACTGGAGACTGTAGTCTGGGCTGAATTCTTGACAACATGACTGAAATCTTTTGTGGCCTTCAGCAAATCTGGGTTCAGTCGTGATTTATTGGTTCCTTCACCAAGGACAGTCGAGGAATATCAAGGATATTAATGTTTTAACTAGACCTATTGTTAGTGGTAATATCAGTGCATCCAGGTGTTAAGCAGGTTTTTTGGTAGGTTGGTAGCAGTGTTGAACTAAGGCCATAAGAAAGTTTTGTAAAGAGAGGTGTTGTAATTTGTTAGACTGACTCATGGAACTGGAAAATCCATGTGAGTTTACAGATGAACTACCCCTTCCTCAGTGCTGGCACAGACATGGCAAACTTGGAGCTAGAAACTGGGAAACTGTTAAACTGGGTTTAACAATATTGGTTGGCTGAGTGAAGGGCAGTTACACCCTCAAAAAGGGCATTAGTAATAGCAGAAGAGAAAGATTATCACCTCCTAGAGAAATAAGAAGCAAAAGTGAACATCTAGGAGGGGGGAACATATCCTACCTTCAGATAACTCATCTGCTGGATAATTCTGGGATGACATTTCACTTTTCCTAGTTTTTACCTCTGTAAAACAAAGATAGTAAGGACTTGGTAAAGTACTGTAAATTAAAGAAGCTATAGAAAAACAATTTTTTTCTTCAATAATTCATTTGATTATTGAAGCTAATGATTCTGACCTGTAATTCTGGAAATGGTGTGTAATGGCCCTCTTAAGCACTAGGAGCTCCATATTTTTATTGGAAAAAAAATAGACCTTAGTACTGGGTTGTCAAGAAATGCTTCTGCTCTTTAGATATTCTTTTAAACAGTTGGAATTTACATACTTGTGTTACCAGATGAACTTGTGACAGTCTGTGTGAGCTCATCCTCCTTAAGAGTTTTTGTTTAACTTGAAGTGGTGATGATTTAAAATAACATCTATCTTTAATAGTAACTAAACTAGGCCAAAACTCATGCTCACATGGCTAAACTCTCTTTTGCTTGTCCCTTTACTGTATTTTGGAATTGTTTCTTCCAAAAACAATGCCCAAACTTTGCCTGGTAGGAGTCAGTTGTCATCACAAAAAATGTGCCAGTTTAATTGATAATTACACAGTATGAAGGCATATGTGCCAGTCATTAAGCCTGCCCTCTGTCCCTCTTTGTGTTACTGGTATGGCTGTGGCCAAAGATATCAGATTCCTGTAAATTCCATAGAAGTAATTAATTAGTCTGAGAAATAAAAAGATACTATAAATTTCCTTGTGGAAAGGAACAAATAAAAAGATGTTTGAACTCTGCCCCTACCATATAGGCCAGAGCAGGTACATTGGAAACATGTGTGGGACAATTGCCCAAGCCACCAGGTGCCTAATTCCTCAGTTACGGCTTCTCTGTGCTAGAGATATTCTGCTGCCTAATGAAGTGTGGCACAGCACACTTCGTTCAGTGCATTTTCTCAGTATATTTCAGTTAAAAATCAGCCAGTTGGGACAATCAAATTCACTAGAAATAAGTTCCTGGGTTGCTCACAGGGAAATTTATTGTATTATTGCACGTGTCCAGATGATTTGCAGTACAGACTTGCCAGTGCACAGCAGGTGGTACTCTCTACCCTCAGGGAGTTTAGAGAGGGGGGTGTGGAGGTGCTGGAAGTCAAAGGTGAGGCTTGTGTGGATGCCCTGTCACTCACCTTTCTGCTGTTTATACTCTGCCTTTTCAGACAGCCGGGCTGTGTGTGCCAGGTGGTGCATTCACCTGCCAGCTCTGCTTAGCCACGGAAAGTCCTGTGAGTTCCCAGGCATTGGGATAAGGCCTTGTCCATGCCAAATGACCCAGCTCTCCTGTCTCACTGCTAATTCCTGATCACTGTTCTGATGGACCAGTCACAGACTTTGCTCCCATTACTTCAAATTGCATCATCAAGGCTCAGGGAGAGCATTTCAGCCCACATTCACTGTCTTGTGTATAACTAAAATGTTTGTTGACTCCTTATGACACAAACAAGATTATTCCAGAGCAATTAGATTTGGAGAGAGCAAACCCAGTTTTCTACAACAACATGGCAATTTCTCAGTGTTCTCACACAGATTTTGGATGGTACACTGTCATGCTGTTATTTATCTGGTCAAGAACCAAGAGGGCCGTATAATTACATTGACTGAAAAATACAGTATAGGAAATGGGGATAATTCCAGTATAACAAACCATGTCTAGAGCCGGATACACAAGTAAGAGTTATTGCAGCATGTAACAATTTTAATATGAAAAAAAAAATCACTGTATTTCATGCTAGGTAGCTGAATAACATGAATCGGCTGCTTAGGATGACCTCGAAACTCTGCTTACACAGATTAAATTGTATTAAAAGCCATGATGGTCATTAATATATTGTCAGATGTCTAACATAGAATTCCATTTAATAGAGATAAACAAACAAAACATGCCTATTTTGAAAGAAAAGTTACTTTATCTGTAAGAATTAAGACCAGAGATTTGTCATCTTTGCATTACTTGGAAAAGTTAATGTTACTTGCTTGAAGGAACAACCTAAGCAAAATCTGATAATCCTGATACTCAAGATCACTCCCCAGATTGTAACAGAGTGGTTGAAGGGGAAAAAGATTTGCATTATCATATCAAATCCCTATGTCATGTGATGACTCCCTGCTCCTTCAAATAATGGGTGAGACAAGCACTTCTCCTGAAAGGTGAAAACTGTGCCATCTGCAAATTACTTAAAAGGCTCTATGAAAACCATATAAATCTTGAAAGAGTGGGAGGCAACTCTTTTCTTACCGGAAGACCAACAGTAATCATGTAACCTTGCCAGATTGGTGCTACCTCAGAGAGATAACGCCTGACCATAAACTTATATGTAATGGCAAAACTTTAAAATAAAATGTGATACCTTTTAGGAGAAAAATAAGTAATAATAACTAAGTAAGTAATAGGAGATTCAGTGGTTGTCTTTATAGTTAAACCTTACAGGTTTTGGCAGAAGTTCAGAATAATGTTTATCTGAAGTTAGGGTGCTAGTTGAAATGGGAGGTGCCAGGTTTCTGAGCTATTTAGAAACATGAGCTGCTTTAAGAGCCTAGTGCGGGTGTAAATGTCTATTTGTAGTGTATCAGGCAAAACATGAACTGTGTTCAGCTGTGACAAGAAGGAAGGGCAGGAAGAAACAAAAATAACACAACCTCACCTTTGATTTTTGGCTTTAGACTCCTTCAAGTTAGATAATTCAGTCCTCAAAGGGTACATCAAGACACTACATCTGGCCCATTAAATTTCATATCTTTTTTTCCTTGCTAACAAGACCTGCAATGTTGTGTCCTCCAGGGATTTCTCTCTATTATGATGTGACAGATTAGACTATATACTATGAAACACAGGCTAGAAATTCTTCTAAATTAAAAGCTGCAGTGATATTTTGAACCTGACTTGTAATTAAGTTTTAACTTGGCTTGATATTTACATTGTAATGGAGACCACTACATTAGATGAGTTGCAAGAATGTAAATAGAGCTCATTAATGGAGTTTCAGTATTAACCATATGAAATATTTCTGAATATATAATCTGTTAGAACAGTAAGAAGAAACAGAAGTAGATGCATTGCCAGAATACCTGAAAGGCAGAAAATTAATACTGGGAAGACTGGTGATGTTTTAAATAAAGTGTGTAAAAAATGTTCAAAGTAGACAAGAGTTTGACTCTTTTCTAAGGCAAACAGTCCTTAGAGTGTTATGTGTACCAGAGTACATAGGACTTAGGCAGATTGACACTTGGGATAAGACCCTGGTCCAGTGTAATGGATCTCTTCTGACTCTTAGTGTATCAGGTATAAGATTTATAGGCCTGTGGATGGCATGTTGGATGAATTCAGGAAGACATCCAGGAGAAAAGCAGAAAGAGACATGAGTCATTAGGGTATCTAGTCCTAATTCTATTTTTCTTTGACTTCAAACAGAACTTGGCTGTCAAATTTATTTCCTCCCCACCCCTCTGTGAGTTACCATTAGGTATACAGATCTTGAATCACTGCCTTGCTATTAGAAGTAGCTGTCCAGGACTACACTGAGTAACCAAAGATGGTTCAATCCGAAGATGGTTCAATTTCTGTTTTTAAGGCACCTTTTACTTAAGGAAACTTTCTTAAAGTGCTCATTCACTTGCTCTCATTTTTTCACACTTCTGCTGATCAGGTCCTCTGTCTGACTTTATTCCTTTTAAAAGGATTCATTTAATTCTGATTATCACCTTTTAATTTTTAAGATGCATTGTATTTTTCCTACACATTTTCTTTGTGGACATGGCAAAGCTGCAATTAATTTATTTCTCCAAGTGGCTTTGCATGTAACCTGCCAGAGATCATGTCAAAAGTCTCCAGAAACTTCTACAATTAACAACTGTGGCTGTTGAACAACTGTCTATCATTAGTAGCCTTTGTGTTCAGCTTGCTTAATTAGTTACAACCAATTACCAGTAGGTTTTTCTTCTCTTCTGTGCAGTTTGTCATTGAGTGAAACAGCTTTTCCTGTGCCCATTTAAAAGTCTAATGTGGACTGCAGTGCTTGATTGATTAATACCTGCCTGGTAGGAGATCCATAGCAGGCACTTGATCCTGCTGTGACAGGACTTGCTAGCAAGGTTTTCTCTCATGGCGGGTAGCCCAGGTTCAGCATCTCTTGCTTCACAGGCAGATCAGAGGTTGAGGCTCAGTATGGTGTACAGAAGAACTGGTGGGAGAGCCACCTTTTTCCCCTTGAACTGTGTAGATCCACGATGAAGCTCAGAGTTTTACCCTCCCGTGCATTTAAAATAAAAACAACTTTAAACCAGTTCATTTAAATGTGATTGTGCTGTGACAGGAGCATCATTTTTTCCTGGGCAGATTGGAACAACCAGACTTATCACATCTGGGCAGGAGGTATAAAGAGAGGAGGCTGGTGCCTCCAGAGTGTGCTCCTCCATTCCTCAGAGAGCTTGTCACGCAAAGAGGAGGCTCTGGGGAGAACTTATTGCAGCTTTCCAAAGAGAACTTATAAGAAAGATGAGGACAGACTTTTTAGCAGGGCTTGTTATGATAGGACAAGGGGTAGTGGTTTTAAACTGAGAGAGGGTAGATTCAGAGTTGTTATAAGGAAGAAATTTTTTTGCAATGAGGGCGATGAAACACTGTCCCAGGTTGCTCAGAGAAGTGGTAGATACCTCATCCCTGGAAACATTCAAGGCTAGGCTGGACAGGGCTCTGAGCAACCTGATCTAGTTGAAGATGTCCCTGCTCATTGCAGGGGGATAGGACCAGATGACCTTTGAATGTTCCTTCCAATCCAAACCATTCTGTCATTCTATGATTCTATAATCTTCCCTTTTAATATTTAATCAGAAATTTGGAGCTTGAAATTGAAGTTGAAATTTCTTTAAGAGGATGATAAGCTTCCCTAAAGGTGCTTATTTTCTATCAGCTCATTTGGATTACTGACCAAACCTTCCTCTGTCCTGTGAAACACTGATTTCCTCATAAAGCTGAAATTTTAGTGCTTTGAGTTTAACAGCACATTTAGTGTGTAAACCTAGAAAAGCATTATCTAGTGCTAGAAAACGGTTGTGTAGCTAGACCAGAGATGGTGAGAGTCTCTGGTCTGGAGACCTTTTTTCCAGGGAACACTGCACAACAATGAATACCAAATAGAATTTACTGAGTGCAGGTAAATTTGTAATGAGTAGCACTTGTACACTGAACATATGTTGAAATGAATGCATAATTAAAAAAGATTTGTTCATGAAGGTTCACCTGAGATTTGAACAGTAGTAGTCTAAAATGAACATTGCTGTTCTTGCTGTGTGTCAATTTGTCAAGATTTCTGAGCACACAGTGGGAACAACTTGGGAAGCTTGCTTTTACGGTATGTATGTCATCATTTAACCTCAGACAGCAAATAAGATGATGATGGCTGCTCCCTCACTCCCTCCATCCCCTGACCGGGTTTGGGGAAAGAACCAAAAGAGAAGGGAGAAACTCATGGGTTGAGATAAAGCAGTTTATTAGGACAACACAATAACAACAGCAACAACAACAATGACAACAACAACAACAACAACAACAACAACACAGTATCACAGTATCACAGTTTGTTTGGGATTGGAAGGGACCTCAAAAGATCATCTGGTCCAATCCCCCTGCTGGAGCAGGAACGCCTAGGTGAGGTTGCACAGGAACATGTCCAGGACAATAATGTGCTATTACTACTATATATAAAATAAAATTAGTGATACTCTGTGTGATCTCTCATGGAACTCCATTTGTGCTGAACAGTCAGTCCTGGGAAGGGGAGCACCCTGGTCCTGAACAGATGGTCCCAGTGAGTAAGCAAACAGGCAAAAGGCCGAAATGCAAAAGGCCAACTGCAAAACAGTAGAATGGCAAAAGGCAGAACTAACAACCAGCTCTCAATGAAACAGAACTCCTAAACCAAACTAATGAACCAGAAAACCCAAACTCCCTAGTCAGAAAAAGAGATTCAAATGATATATGGAATGTGATGCTAAAGGTAGGGAATATTTCATTGGCAAATCTGGATGACAATCTCAGGTACTGTCCTGTGGCCCCTACTTCCAGTTCGCACCTGCATCTTGGCAGCCGAAGAAGTCCTTGGTTCCCTTAGCAACAGCCAAAATATCAGTGAGTTCTTACATTCTTTTCACACTGACTGAGAAACATAGCTTAGTTGTTGAAAGAAAAACATTAACTTTATCCTAAGGAAGAAACAGCATCATCTCATTATCATTTTACTAGAACCAAAACAAAAGACCATGGCAGCAACAAAGAGAAATTTCTGGCTGCATAGGAAATTAACTCAATTTCAGTCAAACCAGCACACTGTAAAATACCAGCTGCATGTACTGTAAAATGCCAGTTCTATTAACTTGCACTAGAATTGTCTTTAAAGTGAAGCTTTGCAGAGAAGAGTGGAATTAAATAATTGCAAATAATTGAAATAGTCTTTTTATGTGTTATGCTTATAGTAAGATTGATGGATGTGCATTTCTTACTGCTAAAGGCTCACTACTTGACTAAAACCAAAGAAGCATTGCTGCTTTGCATAAGATATCTTTGAGAACCCCATTTAAAAAAAATGTTCCTAGCTTCATAACTTGGTTCTTACTTTGTGTTTCATGGCACCTTATTTACATGGTATATGCCTTGCTTCAACTATTCATAGCAAAAGTGCTTTTTACTTCGTACCCTGGATGCCTTAAATAATATGTGTAAACTATCCATGAGCAAATTGTGAGGTTTAGAGTAATTATTGAGTCAAGGAGCCAAATGATACATATGCATCAATCCTTCCAGAGATTGAAGTCAGGATACGGATTGTGGTTAACTTTTTAAATCCATTTATTTATCTATAAAACAGAATTAGTTTTCTGAAAGCATTCATTACATCTATTTTAGGCTTACTTAGGAACAGTTTTGAGTGGTGAATATAAACTGGAATCAGCATTTTCTGTGTTCACACTGGAAGTACAGCAGCAACAGCAATTACTCTATGCTGCATATGATTTAAGCTTGTAGGTTTCTGGAGTTATTCCCTAGAAGGGTAGCTGGCTCTGCATGTAATGGCACTTGCCTATATTTTCCCCAAGTAGTATTTTTCAGGCACATTTGGTGATAAGTCTAAATCTGTCCTTTATGAATTAATTAAGATGATGTTTGTGTTTCTGTCTCTCTCAAGGAAGAATATAAAGGAAGTATATTATGCTTAAAGAGTTATTGTTGACTTCAAATCTCAGTTTGAGAACGTGAATGTTGCCAGTACTGTTTGTGTCAAGAAACAGAATGTATCTGTAATCCTTTTCCTATTAAATACATACTGCTTGTTTGAAAGAACTGATTGGAAATCTCTGTATATAACAGAAAAGGATAAAATATGAGAGAGAATGTGTATCATGTTATGGCAGGATGCAAACCCCCCTCTCTTCCCCTCCCGCTTTCAGTATGGAAGGAGTAGACACATGTCCCTCTCTCTCTGCTACTTGAGGCTGACAGCCTCTTTTGTTTGGCCCCAGAGCCCCTGGCCAGGGCCATTAGGAGAAGGGAGTGCCGAGGCACCACTGAGCCGCTGGGCACCTGCGGCTAGTGTGGAAGATGTTTGGAGGCTTCGGGGGCACCCACAGCCAGTGTGGGGGTGCAGAGAAACTTCTGGAATGCCTACAGTCAGATCTGATCAGCCAATATAAAAACGGGATTCTTGTCGAGACTCTGCCCATCGTCGCGGGTCTCTCGGAGCATGAGCGAGAGGCTGCCACCAAGAGCCCCCCTCCCCGGGATGGAGACTCCGCTTGCCGTGCCGCCACAGGTGTGAGTAAAACTTCTCCTCGCAGGATTGCGAGTGTATTTACTTTCCGTTCACATATGCACGTGTAACTTTCCATGCTCGATATGGGCACGTGTAAAATTAATCCTCGCATAATCGCAGGTGTATTTTCCTCCTGTGCTTCCACATAAGCACGTGTAATATTCCGTGCACGTTTGCACGTGTAAGTAAATTAACCCTTGCAGGATTGCGAGTGTATTATAAATTATTTCCTCGCAGAATCGCCAGTGTACACTTCCCGTACTCACTACGAGTATGTATATCTCTTTAAAATAATCCCATACAGGGTTCAGGCAAGTGTGTACTCCTCCAGGACTCAGGGACAGCTCCGGCATTGTTTTGGGTGAAGCCATGTGCATGCACTCTGTGGACCGTCTGTTGTATTAGTTGCTGCCCCTTAATAATTTTCCTCAACTGATATCCGAACTTGTATTTAAGTCACTTTTGGAGTGCTAAAACCCTATTTCTCACCGGTTTAATAAAAGTTGTTTCGGATCCTGTTGTCCCTTAAACTAACCTCAGGGTGCCTCCATGACACATGTTCTCTGTAAAAACATCCATATTTAAATTTTAGGTTACATAGCAAAGGAAATATCAGGAAATCTGAAAAGTGCTGTTGAATATATAGCTGAACTTTTCACTTTGTGTTATGATGTAGAGCCATATTCTTCCATGGTGTCTTGGTTACCTACAAAAATGTGTGTTAGTAGCACACATTGCAGTTTAAATAGAAAGCGTGAGGCAGCACAGAAGCTGAGAACCCAAATAATGTTAACGACATATGCTTATATGGTCCTATATACTTTTGTTTTTTCCCTTTTCAGCCCAGAATACAGACTTTCAAGTTCTCCATTCCTGTGCCAGAGTAATGTGCGAGCCGCACAGTACTCAGCTGAAATGAAGTGGATAATGGTTTATTGAAGGAGGCTGCGGCAATGCCATTTTTCGTCTAGGATAATACAAAGTGTTCTTCTGTCACTAGATGAAGTACAGTAATGTAAAAAGCCCAATAGCCTTGATGCTGGGACTGCATCACCCATTTATGGATATGCTGTCAATCAGTATTAAGTGATCAGTAATATAGACCTCTGCAATTGCACTCCCTTTTTCATCAGAAGTGCTCAAACACTTGATCTGTGGAAGCGTGTACTGTGGATTTCAAAGAGGGATAAAATGAAACAATGAGTAACTGGAAACTTCTCCAAGTACCCTCTTATTACTCAGGTTGCCATTCCGCAGTCCTGAGGACATGAACATCAGAAGGTCCTACAGGTTTGTAGTAGCTGTCAGCCTTCTCAAAGCTCAAATACTGGTAAGGTTTGCTAGTCAAAAGGCACTTTTAAAAATCTGGGTAAGGACTGAACACCTAGGTGCAACAGCAATTTACTAGCAAGACCAAATTTTCTTGTCTCTCAGGCTCTGACTATTTATGAGGACATGGTCAAAAAAACCAGCACGTAATTATCTATTTACCTCTAAGTCCTAGGTTGTCCCACAGATATATTTTTTATTTTTTTTTTTTAATGCAGAAAAACAATCATGTTTCTCCTTTTAACTCTGTTTTTAAAAGAATTCACTTGTATTTAAAAGTCTGTATATCTCTGTGACAGACAACGTCTTAGTCTGACCCAATTTCACTCTATTTGGAGCTGCTTTCCTGGAACAAGATGAACAAATGTCAATTCTCATTTTCTGTTTTTATGGGAATAGATGAGCGTGGATATATTTCCAGCAATAAGATATGGAGGGTGATGTGAAATGTTAACATGCAAATTAACTTGAGATGATATTTCTATCAGGGGAAATAAAAGCTCTTCCATGAAATTCCCTCATCATTCCTTTCATTTTCTGCATATAAGTTGTATGTAAAGCTGTCAGCCTGATAATTAGGCAAATTATAGGGACCTTCTCATAAGAAAACCAGAGCAATTTCCAGAGAGAATTTAAAATGAAGATGCCCACAAGGAAGGCAGAAGTCTGAGCTCATTTTCCTTTATTGAGACTTATTCATAAATACCCAGGTTTTTCCCTGTCTGCCCTTGACAGCAGCAAGAGGATTTAGAGGAAGACTTTGTTGCAATGAATAGGTCTCAGAAAAATACTTGGCCTCCAGAAGGTAGCATATTTTAATGCAATTTCATTTCTTTAAAAATATTCCTTCTAGCTCTGGTAAAATTGTGCAAGATGTCTGCATATTGCATGATTTTCATGCAAAGTCATGAACTGGAGAAGGTTTATTCCAAAATCAGCATAGGCTTGTGAAGCTTTCTGCAATTTTTCCCAAGAGGGAGTTCGTGGGGAAAGCCAATTATAAACTAGGTTTCATAATTTGCTGCAAAATCTCTGTGAAGAGCTCTACAGAGAAATAGAATTCCTCTCATTTCAAGATAGGGAACAATAACACAAAAGTGTGATCATCAGCCTTTGTTCTTTTAAAATAAACAAATAGCATTCAGTAAACAGAGAGCTCAGAAAAGAAAAAAATAATAACCTAAGTAGGCAGGAACTACCTCACAAAATAATCAGGGGAAAAGTGATGGGGTGGCATAATCAATGAGGAATAAACAGGTGGTAGTATAATTAATGAATTCAACTAATTTTGTGGAGAGAATTGTGTTGATATAACATGCTTACATTTCTGTAAGGCATTTTGCTCAGTCCTGCATGATACCTGGTAAAAAGATTAACATTTTTGAAAATCTGTGTATGCTGGATGCACCTAATTTATTAATAGAAGCCATTCATTGAAAGATTGAGGAAATTAATCCTTTTGGCACATCATCCAGTTAACTATTCCTTCTTGAGGTCTCCAGGGATTGATTTGCAACCCATATTTATTATTTTTTTGTCAGTGATGTAGAAGTAAATATTGTTTAGGCTTGCATTGAGATTACTGGGCACTGGGCAGAGGTTTAACCTTACTGAAGAGATCGTGAGAGGTTACTGGACATGACATGAAATGTTGCAGGATACGATGGATAACACACCAAGAAGCAGAAGAATGTTATAGACAACACAATAAGCGGTGCCTGGATTTCATGAGTACTAAAGGGGGAGAAACTGCTGAGCTCTACATGTGTTTTGAGGTGTGCATTGGGGACCTTTGTGGGAGCAGAACCTTGTAGCAACATCAGTAATACCATGCTAGACTGAGATAACATTGGTAACGGTGTCAGAAATACAAAATTAATGTGTGAACTTAGTGAAACAGAAATCAATGACAGAAAAGCAATGTGTAGATGTGTGTGATCAGCTGTGTATTGATTTTACGTGTGTGCATGTGTCTATGTGCATATGCACAAGGTCCTACGGGGAGTCCATGCTCGGCCCCGCTCCAGCCAGGGCTGGGCAGGGCTGGGCAGCAGCTTCACCTCAGTGGGGTTGGGAAGGAGTATCCAGGCTATGACATCTGACCCGCTTCAGCTCTACTGGGCTGGGATTGAGACCCCCCCTGGATCCTGCAGCCCTTTGGGTTTGTCTTCTCTTAATCACTGTGAAATCATGTTTGTCAAATTTTGTAGCTCGCACTGAGTTCACATTTTAAGCCAACTAGGGGCTTTACAATGTGACTCCAAGGCACGTAAAGGCACGTCAAGGCACTTTGGGGTGTTTGAGAGTAGGCATTGCTGTCCGTGTAGATACAGTCTTTTATTCTCTTAACAGACATGGGGTCTAATGTCTGGGATCTAGCTCACCAGTAATACAGAGTGAGTGTCCAGAGTCACTAGTGTTCCCTGAAGGAGTAAAAACTAGCCAAGGCTGAAGTCCTGATGAGGGACATCACTCAGTCATAGTGTATTCATGGAAAGATGATCATTTTAGGTATGTAAACGATTTCACTCACCTCATTCACTTTTCTTACCCACTTAAGAAATGTTTGCCAAATACTAATTTTACTTGTGCAAGTATGTTTGATTCTTTTCAGTCTGTTTATTTCTGTATGTCTGATAACTGCCCCTTTCCTCCACAACCTCCTCTTTATGGCGTGGAGCCTGAAAATGCAAACTTTATCTATTTCCAAATACTGGTCCGTGATCAAGCTGGCAATGTCTTTGGTGTTGAACGGCCAATTGACATTCATGCTTATTATATTGCAGTGAAATCTCTTGAGGATGATTATGTAAACTAGGAAACCATTTCCTCATAAAACTGCTTGGAGCCATTGCTGGAGGCATAGCGTATTCTGTGTGTATTCATGAAATTGAACATGCCATTTATAAAATAATCTGGCAAGGAGAAGCATGGCCAATTTACAGTGGAAATGATTCATGCTGTTCTTAAACTTTAATTAAGCTTCAAACAAAACATCTACGGACATGATGGATTCTCCATTTCCTCATTGCTTGAAGGGGTTAATCTCAGACCTGTCTGCAAAGTGCACTGCAGTTCAAATGAAATCTCTGAACTTGTGACAGGCATCAGTACATGAAATGGTGTTATCCAGAGGGTAACATTAGGTAGAGAAATATTTCTCTCTTTAACCTGGTGTAAATCTATGCATTTCACTGAACTGAAGTTATTATATTTTTATAGTTTGCGTTTTGAAGACTGGTCCAATTACCTCCACCATTAATGAAAGTGTTTACATTTTTAACAGCTCAATTGATAAAGTTAGGTTGTATAACATAATGTAGCCATGAGTTTACATAGCATTTTCATTCTTAAATCATTGGTTTTGGTGTTGCTTGGATGTAATGAAGCAGAATTTAATATCCACCCACAGCAGGGAAAAACTTCATATTTTTATATCTATACAGCTACAAGGATATGACACCTCCCCCCTGCTTTAATTCTGTTATCTTAACAGCCAAATAGGAAAGCCCTCTAGGAATAGTAATCCTATAAGCTTACAGTAGGAAGTGCTACTTTTCATATTACAGCTATACTAACCTCTCTTGATATTTTTATCAATTCAGTTGCTGAAGAATCTTACTGCTATACCACACATTTTCTAAGAACCACCCCTGATTTCCAGGAGATCTGGATCAATAGTAAACTGTTGGTATTACCAAAATGCTCTACCCAGCACAGGGTACTTAACATATGAGTGGGTGAGGAAGGTGTACTGACAGCAGATCACAGGTTTCCTTTCACACCGACTAAGGTAATAGAGAAGCTAATACTTATATCAGTGAAAGAAGATGCTAAGAGTGTGGTTATACCATCTTGTCTGACACCGTTGTTACTATACAAGCGATAGCCCATAATTCTGGAACCTTGTTGTCTAATTTAAGGTTTCAGTGCTGCAGAAATGGAGTCCGTCCTTTAAGAGAAAGGGTAGAGGTAAGGACATAAATCACTTTCTCCTCCTGTGCCTTATGTTTCTTTGTCTCCTTCGGTTCATAGAGATATCTAAGTAATAGTATGTTTTCCAACTAATAACATGATTAAAGCCTTAGAAATTATTTTCTGCAGACACAGGAAGTATTCACCTCAGCATGCTCACCTGGGAGAAGCATGACCCTTTTTGAGAATATGCAAGCTATCTCTTTCTCTCACTGCTTTGCTGGATTAGTTTTCAGTTCAGAGGTGAAGCCTCTACTCCATGGCCTTTCAACCTGGACATCACATTGATGTCCACAACATGGTGGCACTATGTGGGCTGAAAGATGAATGGGAAAAGGCTGATGGTGCCAAATGACTATGGTGTAGAGGTTCCTGGTATACAGGGTAATTCTTGTAGCTCCTGGCTCACATGCCCATATACACAGTGGTATCTGGAGTCACACGCCTGCCTCTCTGTCAGCTGATGGATGGACCTCCCTTCTCTCTGTGTTTGAACCTGTCTTTGAAATCTCTGATCAAACTGTGAGCTTCCTCCAGCTGTGGATGCTGCTCTCCTCTGAGCTTCTCCAGCCTCCTTGTGCTGGCTCCGTTCTGTCAATGGAGATCTGCCTCCTCTGTGGTAAACAACTTTTGAAAGCAATCATGTCAGACCTTATTAATGAAAGGGAAGAAGAGGACTCTGAGGATAACTAATCTATCAACACGTTGTTTACTGGTGAATTCCCAGCTGCTAGGCTGTGCTCTTGTTTTCACCTCACAGCTAATCCAACCAAATTCGGCATCCACAGCTGCATCTAAGTAATTTGTTTCATATGTAGAAACACTGTGTGTCAGGTGGGGAATGAGAAAAAATTATCTTTTTCCCCTGCCAGTGAGTTTGAGAGGAACAAGATAAGAGTTCTTACCTGAAAGATCTCTTGCTGTTTTAAATAATTAAATCCCTTCTTTTCCCACAAAGATTTACCTCCTCACCTTTCATGTGTGCCTGGGACTGCGAACCCCCCTGTGCTCTGCAGCAGGTAATTATTGAGCCGTGCTCAGCAAAAGTTCTGATGAGTGGCAATCAGATGGGAACAAGAAGTGACTACAAATGATAGTGCAGGCTAAATGCAACAGCAATAAGAATATTAGAAATCCAAAACAATAAAAGTAGTCACTCAGTAAACGTGTGTCACACAATTAATTAATAAAGTTTATGTTTATTTTACTTGCCTGCACTCGTCTTCCACACCTAAATATTTTGTTTGATTTTAAATATTTCATTTACTTGTATGACTTGACCCATTTTTCTTTTCTGATGTGCTTTCGTGTCATCACAGAAGACTACCTTCACTAACCCCTGTCCTCTTTCCCTCCTGCTTGCATTTGCTTAATTTTAAAGACATATTTGCTATTTCTACTTAGAGGAGTTCCTCAATACATTCAGATCATGTTTGACTCCACAAAGAATTTCTTTTGCCTCTGTGATTTCAGAGAGCCTGCACTTGTAGCAGAATATAATATATACATATATATATATGTAAAAATTATGATGAAAAACTGTAGAGAGAAAGCTCTTTGAAGTGTCATGCTAATGTAATGTTATTTTTAAAGCACACTTGGAGGCCTGACTCTCATCATTGTAATGCATTAGCTTTACATTTGTTGATCTGGCCTTGGAAGCAGAGGTATGGTGGAAGTTGGTGTGCACTTGGTGTCACGCTAGTCTTGTTCTGGAGTCTGCAGATTTACAAGCCAGACCTAGAACTAACTCTGGAACTACAAGCTCTGATGAGAAGGGTGACATTGTGTCCAGCCTCTGTTGTCAGCTGCTTGATTTCAAAGAGCTGCTGGATTCAGCTGAAATAATGTTCAAAGGTTTGTGCAAACCTGTAGTGGATGTAAACCAAGGTAGCCTTTAGGTGACGCATGATCAGTAAGAGCAATGGGAAAGGAGGTAAGCACAGATCAAAGGGTATTTTCATGATGTCCTTTGAGCTTATTCTCAGCTACAAAGAAGGCATGGAGGTGCATATTTGTGCCTTCTGTGTGTGTGTGTCAAAACTGGATCACATTGACAGTCATTGTAATTTCTCTGCTTTATCCCAGGGAGGGAGGAGAACCCCTGAACCTCAAAAGTGAGGACAACCTTACTTTTCAAAGGATGTGTGACCCTTCCCTACATGGAGACAGTCTTGGAAAAGGCATAAAAACAATGCATTTCTTCTCCTTTTTGGGTTCCTTGTCCTGATACTGCTACCAAGGCCAGGTTGTTGAAATAGGCTGACAACACAAGGATAAGAACCACACCGATTTCATTGTGCCTTTGAGAACAGTGATTGCCCTGTGGGTTGATCAGGTGTCCTGTGAAATGTTCCCAGGGCTGCCAAAGAAATAATTACAGTAAAATACTTCCTGGTGAAGACTGTAAAAGTTTTTCTTTCATTATTACTATTTTATATTGTTTGTTTAATTTGAGCATTGATTTTAGGTGTCTCCTTTTTAACATTTCCTTGGCAACTCGTTTGCTTAATCCTCTATTCCAAAGTTTTCAGTGTTCCAGGTACATGATTTCAAAAGGAATAAGACGACTAAAGATGTGGACGAACTGAAATGTCTAAATTTTTAGAGAGGTCATGTGCTTGGGCCTTACTGTGAATTCCTGTTGAGGTCTCATTTGGTTTGAAACTCTGAAATGTTGTGAGAGCTAACCTTGCAGGCCAAAATCTAGGTGCCCATGAAAAGTTTATTTGGAATTTGCAATTTGGGGTTAATAATTTTCAATTACTATGGACAATGAGAGACATGGGACTGTTTAGCCTAGGGAAGAGAAGTCTCGAGAGGGATCTTATTAATGTGTGCAAGTGCCTGAAGCGAGTGTGCAAAGAGGAGCCAGGTTCTTTCCGATGGTGCCCAGTGACAGGACCAGAGGCCACGGGCACAGACTGAACCACAGGAGGTTCCCTCTGAACATCAGGAAACACTTCTTTACAGTGAGGGTGACCAAGCAGTGTTCAAGCAGTGGCACAGGTTGGCCAAAGAGATTGTGGAGTCTCCATCCTTGGAGATAGTTTGAATATCCAGCTTGGTTGTTTTTTTTTTTTTCCCTGTTGAACAGGGATTGGACCAGCTCACCTTCAAAGGTCCCTTCCAACCTCAGCCATTCTGTCATTGTGTGATTCTGTGATGTTGTTATCATATCTACATGTCACTTACACAGGAATTTCATTAGCATCCTTATTTGGCTAGCTGTTCTGAACCGGTACAATACTGCTTTCAGCAATTATTCATAAATATACACCTAATTCTATTATTTGTTTCAGTTTTGCACCATTTATGTTTCAGTGGCTTTCCATTAATTTCAAAGAATTTTGGCTCCTTTTCTCCACTAATTCCCAATTCTCCATGTAGCCTGAAAAAACAACCCGATTTCTGTACCATTGCAATAGAAAACTACAAATCAATAGCACTCACATTGTCCCCAACAGGTGTAGTTTGTAAAGCATGAAAACATATTGTCTGTGATGTTTAAAACATCTGAAAACACAGATGAGAGACAAATTGAGCTTGCAGTTATAAGATTAAATTTCCTTTCTGTTGGCTTTACTACATGGTATGTTGTTTTATTTTGCCACATAAATTCTAGAGTGTTATATTACCAAACATAGTCTGGCCTTTCATTTTCTCAGAGTCTACATTTTTGGGGGCAGTGGGGTCAGCAGGA
Organism: Nesoenas mayeri; assembly: GCF_963082525.1. NCBI lineage: Eukaryota > Metazoa > Chordata > Aves > Columbiformes > Columbidae > Nesoenas > Nesoenas mayeri. Next base: position 13,233,465 of record NC_137542.1, on the reverse strand, counting down.
AGACTTCAGTGAAGACATTCCCAGTTCCAGGCTACTATGTATTTTCCTGCATGGAGCTAATCCAGGTGGGTTCACAGCTGGAACCATGAGCACTGAGAATGGTGAGGGACTCAGCAAGACAAGGAGCTGAGGCACCTAGACTCCTCACCAACCCACCATGGCGAAAGAGGTGAAAATAGAGTTGACCAGCAGAACTAAAATAGAACAAATCAGCCAACTCCCTGGCCTCTAAACATAGTCTGTCCATGTAGGTAGGAAGTCAGAAAAAAAAAATGGTGCTGGACCTGTAGCTCATGCTGTTTATTCCTGCGAGCAATGATTTCACATGGTGCTTTTACACAAAAAGGACTTTATTTGGTGTTTCACCCCCATGCAACAGCACAACATATCTGTTCATTCCTTGCTATAGTGAAATTTTCATGCTACAGACTTACTAATGCTCTGCCTTGACTGCCATCAGTGCTACCTGCTCCAAAGAGGGGTGTCTGAAGCCAGACAGAGCATAACAATGAGAGAAAGAACTTACGTGACCTATTCCTTATCTGCAGCCTTCTGGCAGTAGTATTTCCGTGTCCAGAAACCCTGAAGGCAGGCACCCCACAGAAACTTAAGAGGCCTGTCTGGTTCTTTTTGGGTTAAACAATCTCATCAGGAAGAGGGCTGCACGGTCTGAAAAAGGGTATGAAGTCTGTGCTGCAGCCACTGTTCTTGCTCCCCCAGCCCTGCTGATGGGTAGCGTTGCCAGGAATTTAAAAAGGGGAAGGAAAATAGTGTTTTAATACAGATGCTTGTCAGGGAATTAGGTGAATTAAGCCAGCACACACACATACAGACTGAAGAGTGGATCTGGAGACCCATTTTTTAAACGGAGGGCTGCCTTTTTATCACAGTGTAATCCACTCTATGGCTCTGACTGCAGTGTAAATGAGTAGCAGCCAGGATCACAACTGCTCTCTGAGCCAGAGGTGGGGGATATGGTGCAAACTGTCCTGCATTTCCGCAGCTGTTTTAACTGTAGGAGTTTAGAGATCCTTTTGGCTGTTGCACCAAAGGAGGGTGGGATAAAAATGGGCTCTTCCATAGCCTCTGCTCTTCCCTCTCTCATCTCTTTCTCTTCTTCATAAGGAGTGGATGGATACACCATTTAGGAGGGGAACTGAGCAGACAGTGAGCTCTTGGTCCCATAACTCCAAAGTGTGGTTAGGGTGAGGCACAGGGCAGGAAGGAAGATGTTTGGTGTCTCACAGTGAAGCACAACAAAAAGCTTATGCTTCCTTGTCACCCTGCCTAGAGATTTCTGGCTTTGACGTCAGCAGAAACAGGATCTCACTTTGAAAGCAGAATTATCTTCCTTCTGGCAGAATAAGATTTTAAGCTCCAGCACTTGGTAGAAGGCCCTTCACCTGCTATTCCCATTTATTTCCAGTGGTATGAAAAAGAAAAAAGGTAATCAAACTTATAATAATTGTTTTTTCTCTAATAAAGGAGAAGGAAAAAAGCCTCATGGATTCAAAAGTGCTTTTCTACTTGCTTCAAAAATGGATCTTGGCATATTAACTTCACTTTAACTATGAGTTGTACCTAATCTGAGAGAAACTGAGGGAAAGATAGCTATAGACTAATCCTGAATAAACGTATTTTATCTGCTCTTTTTTTACAGAATGAAGAACAGCAATAAAAAGATGAGAATATTTCCTTGGCAGCTCCATAACCTACTTTTTTGAAACAGCTGCTTTAAGGGACTAAAACTGTCACTGGTGCAGTCAAATTGAAATCTATGTGAAGAATCTCATCTCCTTCTTTGTTTCCTGTCTCCATCTCTCCTTCCCCTTTCTTCCTTCCTTTCTCCTTCCCACTTCCTCTATTTCCTTTTTTTTTGGCCTTTTTCTTTCCTTCTCACTCTTTGTCTCCCCTTTCTTTTCCTTTCCTCTTGGGTGAACAATCCAGTTGGCTGGCTTCACAAAGGTCTAATTCAAGGATAAAGAAACCATGTTTGGTCACAAGAGATTGTCTTTCATTTCATTTGGTATCATAAAACATAGTTAGCTCATACACCATAAATAATGTTAGCTTCCAAAAATCTACGAGAGAATGGCAGTGTGTCTTTGCTGAGGGCAATTTAAAACCTCTTGTGTGAGCTGATCAAATTAAATAAATCTTCTGTGCCGTTAACTTCAAAATCTACTTATGTGCCAGCATTCATCCTTCAGCTCTGTGTTTCCAGGCAGACAAGGTCAGCCGTGTCTGATGGATCCAGCTCCTGTGTTGTAGGAAGACCAGGCAGTTGTTTTCTTAAGAAAGAGAGTGTTTTTCCCTGTTTTCCTCCCAGAGCAGAGCAGCTGATACCGTCTCACTCCACCAGATGGCAAGCTTTAACCAAGGGAAAAAAAACCCACAAAAACCCACACGTTTTTGCAACTATCCATCTGCCGTAGGGGAAAGGGGGAAGTGCGCTTGCCGCATTGGTTATTTTATTTATTTATTTTATTTTTTATTTCTTTCTGTTTTAAATACAGAAACAGGCTCACATCCATCTTCTGGCATGATTTGTGGCGTTTAGAAAAATAAATCAATAAAACAACATTTGCTGTCAGCTATTGAGTAACTGACAGGTGCCACAAAAAGAAGTAAAAAATGGGTTAGGATATACAATCCATCCCCAAATCACACTGAACAAAGGCTGACCCAGTGCTTCTAAACAAACAAATAAGCATGGTAGTTCCAGTCAAAAATGAGACAATGTTTCCAGGTTTGTCAGTGTTGCATAACAGACTCCGAGTTCCTGTTATCCAAAACCCCTCATTAATCCCCGCCTTTGAGTCTCAGGAAGGGGCTCTGCCATGTGTTTCTGCCATCGTGACCTGCCTGGACCATGCACAGAGCAGAGGACAACTGCGCTTGCTCTGTCCAGCCTACATTATCTATTCAGTCCAAGGAAGTCTGGAAGGTTTCAGGCATCCTGAGAGTTGAGTTAATGTCTGCTTGTCCTAATGCAGCAGACTTTAACTGCTGCATTAAAGGTGCTCATTTCCGTTCCCATTTCATTTAATGAACTGGCTGTCACATCTTCACAGATGGAACAGTCATGTCACTGGGAGGTGGTTTGTCTTGCAGAGGGGACCCAGCCATGGAGCACTGAAGTGATGTGTGAGTAGCAAGTCTCCCAAGGATCTGTCACTGGGGATTGGGAGAGATCTGCACTGTCTGCAGCAACGGGAGAGAAACGCTGTAGGGAGTCTGCAGCCATAGGGTCAGAAAGCTTTACACGTAAAAGCCCAGCTGTGAGTTCATTCACTTCTCTGTTTTGTTGTTGTTGTATGTTTTGTTTTGTTTTGTTTTAAATTTTATTTTATTTTATTATTTTTTTTTTTAGCCTTTCCCTCCTCTTGAGACCACAGGTCCATCCCCATTTGGAAAGTGGGCACCAGGCGAGCTGCATGGTGGGAGCCTTGACAAGCCTGGGGGTTGTCGTGCCCAACACTGCAGAGCAGAAAACTGGTACCCAGTTGTTCAAGAGGAGGAGAGAAATGTTTGGCTAATATCATGTAATGTTTCAAAGAGCAAGGAGGAAATCAAACCCACATCATCTCACTTGCTGATCTAATGACTGGAGAAAAGTAGTTCACATTTTTTTCTTTTTTTCTGTAGGCTGTCTTTATGTAAACTGTTACTCTTCCATTAAAATAGCTTCACCTCTGCCTTTACTCCTGTTCCTTAGATCCTTTTAAAGAACAAACTCCTAAAAACTTAATCAATGCCACAGACATTTATAAGATTATGCCAGATGAGTCTGAAGGAAATCCATGCAACAAACACAATTACATGCTGGACTGTAAGTAGGCAAACATTGTGGGGCCCAGTTCTGAGACTGAAAAATAAATACACATATTTTAGCTGTTTTTGCTTTTCCTGGCTAATTTTTAAAAAATTTTCCTCAGCATCAAGGGAGGTTGGAAACCTTTGTTTTTCCAAAAAAATAGGAACTCACTCTGCTGCTATTGCATGACTCCTACAACCGTTTCTTTATAAAAGGCTCATGACTGATAATGCTATGAAGTTTGAAGAGCTGCAGCAGTGCAGACAGCCATGAAGTGGAGCAGTTAAGGCTGTGCCTGCCTCTGTAGTCATACCTTTAGGACTTACCTCGCGCTTCATTTCTCTCAAGGAGAGGTTTATGGGCTTTGAAGTTTCATACTGTGCTTGGAGTTTGTTTATGTATTGGGCTTTTTTTTTCCTTTTTTCTCCTTTTGGATAAAGCCCTGCAAAATCCCGCAGTGTCTTGGCTAGAGCTCGAGCCATGCCTGGAGAGTGGTGAGCACGCTCCTTGACTCCAGCATCCCTGTCTCACATGCTGCTTCTCTCTAGAAATACACAATATTGCTCCAAAGCCATGCAGGTCTGACTGAGAGCCTGGCTCATCTCACCTGGCTTTGCTGCAGCTCATCTTACTATCCACGTAGTCTTCTGAATTAAGGGAACTTCTGGAAACATCTCCTCAAGGTGACTGCATCTGCTGCTAGTGGAGCCAGGCAGGGACTGCTTGGTGTCTCCTGTGGCAACGTGTCCTCTGAGGGACGTGGTAACCCAGCGCCCTACCCAAGCTGTTTGCACCAAAGCAGTACTGTGCCAGCTTGGCATGCATGTCAGTGCAAAGGCAGCGAGGTTAATTTAACCCTGAGCCTTCCTTCGCTGCTACTGCTGAGAAATGCCACCATGAAGGTAGAGCGAGTTGTAGGAAGGTTTTTTTTCTGCTCTCGCTGTGGGCTTTGGGTCAGAGAATATTGCTTTGGTTTTCCCAGGCTGAGTTAATTTAGAGATCGCTTGGTTTTGTGTCCAAATACAAGGGATCACACCAATCTGCTGACTTTGACACATCACTAGAACTAGGCCAGGTGTGCCCAGGTAGAGGAGTATTTTTCTGTCATTTCATTACATCCAGTAATTTTTCATACTGCAATAAAGTGGAAGCCCACAAAAACTTTGGATGTGTTTTTAACCTATTTTACTTAGTTTTAATTTTACCATTGCTCTCACATGTGAAACTCTGCTGAATATGGATTTCTCCTTTTTGTTTATAATTCAATTGTTGATGCACAAACAAAAAAATCTGATCCCTTTTCCATATTCATGATGGCTCTGCAGTACTGACAAAACTAAACCATAATAAACCAAAGGAAATCAAACTTCTTTTTCGCTGCTAAGAAAGTTCTGTAATAAAATTCCAGCTAAAGGTAAATGATTTCACAACCACATAATAACTTTTCGCGAGTAGGAATGGATTTTAACGTCATGCGTCTCAGTAAAAAAAAATAAATGCTTGCAGTTCCTCTCTGAACATTGCTTTACTCAATGGCATTTTGCACTCTGTAGAGTTTGTTTAAGCACTAATCTATCAAACATGGAGAGAGCTGAGATCACCGATCTAAGTAATTTGTGGAGAGGAGACAATCCTTCTACCTTAAATAAATCTGAGCTTGCATTGAAAAAACTATTTGCATCAGAAGTCCCAGGCTGGCACGAGGTTGACTCCAGATGTGCTGTTTGGTTTCAGACATACGGAAACCATCAAGCATACAAAGATGTATCCAAAGATGTACGTCAGGCTCAGGAAGATTCCAGCACTGCAAATAGAGGTGTGGTTGAGTTTTTGAGGGGATTGCTATGTGTACTTGCCTTGTCCTAACTGTTTTCTGGGCTTCAGCTTGCAGCCAGGCTCAAAGCAGGATCCTGAATTAGATGAACCTTTGATCCAAAATGTATGACTGCTCTCATGTTATTTATTTGCAAAGCTTTTGTATGCTGTTATCTATTGACAATATTTTAAAGTCTCGTATTATACTTAGTAGGATAAAAAACTTTTGCTACTAATGCAAGTTTCTAGTGAATTCCTCTCAAATAAACATTGCATTTTGCTGTTACTGCATCTCTCTGCTATGGCTAAAATTAATCAGAATCCCCATCTCAATGCCTGAAGAGACAAGAACATTTAATTTATGGCAATTTCCTTTTCTTTTCATGATTTCTGCTAAACAGAACATGCTGGGTCTCAACCTGCATTTGCATTTATGCTAAATTACAAGCTGAACAATCAATACAAGTCCCAGCTCATGCTGCCCACAGCTGAACAGCAATGAAGAAAGCAAACTGCCAAGGAAAATTTTCCCACCTAGCCAGCTTGTTAGTACACAGCAGCATTTAACCATCTATTTATTTAGCACAGTGATCTTGGAGTGCCTCCCAAGTGTTGCAGAGAAGAAAAGAGGAGTTCATTCTCAGACACTTTGTGAATTCTCCTTGCAGGCCCCAGATGGCCACTTCCCAGGGCAGGACAGGCAGAGGTATCTGCTTTTCCTTTCTTCTTTATTTCCTCTCTTTTAAATATTCCTTAGTGTCTGCACCTTTACGTTTTTTGTATCATCACCTTCCTGGAATGAGGGCAGCCTCACCAATGGGTGCTGACACACTCTGGTTAGTGTCTGGAGCTCGGAGATGTGGTGCATTGCAATGCTGTGCCTACACTGGGCTGCGGGAGGCTCAGGTGTGTTCGGGTGAACTGTCCCTGGGGGTCTGCAGTGGTGTGAACAACCCCATCTGAAAACAGTTTGTCTGTGCCCAGGAAACCTTCCTAGTGGAGCCCACAGCCTCTATGGGCTGGGCTCACTGCCAGGATACTGCAGATAAACAAAAGCAACAGCAACCATTCACTGCTCTTGCGCTCTTGTCCTTTGACGCCTCACAGTGAGTCCTTTCTAGCCATTGGGTTTCAATTTGGAAGTAGAACCTTCCCCTTCTGGCTGCCAGTTTGAACTTATCTGAAATGCTAACTAGTCCTTCATGCTGCAAAGTGTATTAAAGCCTGACAGAAACTTATTTGGAAAAACTGTGTGCTTGTTTGTGTCCTTTGTCTTTCTGCTTCGGAAGTGTCTTTGAAGTGAGAGCTGCCTAGCCTCATTTGATATTGCATCCTGTCTTCACCAAACCTCAAACAACAGCAGAATGGTAAGGAGATGCTATCTAGATGGTGGCATGGCTGTGCACAGGAGTGCTGGCCCCTGCATGTGCCCAGCTGATCTCCGGGAGCAGGGCATTGGCACAGCTTGGAAACACCAGGCTTCCAGAGCACAGGCAGGTCTCCCTGCCTGGCACACCTCAGTGTGCCTCTTGCTTGAGTTTCAACACATGTTGTTGCTTGGGGAGTTTCCCACTGCCATTTCCTTGGATTTCCAGGTGCTGGAATGACAGTTATGGTCACCTTGAACACACGTCCCATGTGCTCTCCACCCCACTGGACAAACAGGTGGACTGTAGGTGACTGACTGGAGGAGAGGTCTCAGTGCTGTGACCACTGACCATTCCTAGCTCCAGAGCTCAGCCCCCTGCTGCCAAGGGGCTTCCCGTGTGGGTGAGGGCACCACCATGTCCCCATACAGCCCTACAAGAACAGCATGAGCAGGGAGCTGTTTGCCTCTTTCACCTCCAGACCCATGTTGAGTTTAAACCAGGCAGAAGAGCATCTCTGTAATCCCCCAGTCAGCAGCTGTATCCTGCAGAGCCACAGTGACTGCTGAAATTGACAGGATTAATGTGACTCCAGGGGTCTCCCTGCAGCTAATGAGGAGATGCTGGTACTAATGAATGAAACACAGTGGAGAGAACTGGTACACTAAAGGCAGTAAGTGTCCCCTTTATTGCAGTTACAGTATTAGTGATTAAAACATAACTCAGTGGGATGCAGCTAGCTCTCAAGCTAATTCTTTGACAGGAAACACTGGCCCGTGAAGTGCTGGCTTCAAACATTACTGAAATCACTGCTCAGGACTTTCTTATTTTTTCATCAAGGGTCATGCTGTTGTTAACACAAGTGTCGGCAGCTATGGGTCCAGCCTCTGCCTGGCTGTACCTCCAGGTAGCTTCAACTCAGAGCCTGTTCCATGTCTCAGAAACAAGAAGGTTCAACACAAATGAGACAAACTAATCATTTCCCCTCCATAAACTTATGCTTATAATCCTGGCTGTGATTGTCTGTTATGTCTTCTCTGCTACAGAGGACTTTATTCCCTACTGTGATGAAATAAAGTGAACCAAGCCATTGTCAAAACAATTCAAAGCACTCTGTGCCTTCAGGCAGAGAGATCAGTTCTGCAGCCTACTTTGCCTCTTAGCTCCTCAAACTGCTGAAGAAACAGGTGCACAAAAAATGATAGCCTGGCTAATATTATTTTGTTAAATTCAAGTGCTGTGTTTGTTTTATCAGTAACACAACATAGGGTGCAAGATGACTTTCTGTCCTGGCAAGTACCCCACATTAGAAAAATAAATCAAAATCTGTGTGTACCTGTAAGCTATTGGCTAGCATGCAGATGAGTTCTTTTATGAATATGCATGAAATAGCATATAAAAGACACACAAAAATTAGCAGCTGTGAAGAATGGGCCCTCAGTCCCTGTTCAGTCACAGTGTTAGACTGGAGAAGCTGTTGGTTAAATCAATGCTAATCACACTAAGGGTGCAGCACAATTTCCATGTAGGCAGCAGCTTGGGGTTGTTCTCTGCTCTAACGATGCAAAGAATTTGTGGATATGTTTTGGATGCATTTTTAGTTGTTCTTTCTGTCTGCTTGGGAGGCAAAACTAACAGTGCCTTGTAACACACCTTGGCATAGTGTATACCTAACCAGCCAGTGCCCTGATCAGAGCTAAAACAATAGCAACTTCATGGTTGCTGGCTTTGTTGCTGCATGCCCCTCTGCTGGAAAATCAGTTTCTAATGTAAAGGAAGGGAAAAGAAATTGGGATGGTGTTCTAAATTCTTTTCTTTACCAGCTTGACTATAGACAGTTGTCTTCACTGCTAAACCTTTCTTCCTCTGATATTTTGCAGCAATTTGCTGCGCTGTCTGGCTTCCCTACTTCGCAGAAAAGAAGGAACCCCTGCAGAAACTGAGGCAGCAGTGCTCTGCGAAAAAGAAATCCGGCTACCTGTGGGCTGCTGAAGTGTATGTGATGACAATCAGTAGTCACAGCATAAGTAAAACCACTAAGAATTCTTTCTTTTGCATGGTAAGTTATTTTATTTTATTTTATTTTATTTTATTTTATTTTATTTTATATTTTATTTTATTTTATTTTATTTTATTTTATTTTAATTGTGGCTCCTTACAGAGCTCTCTCAGCAGCTGATCTCCCATTTGTCTGGCCACCAAAACCTAGAAGACCATGACCAAATAAAACATTAACATTTCCATTTTACTTTTGAAAAAGAGGAAAGAATGCGATGGCCAAGAACGTGTTTTTAGCAGAGAATAAAATACTGCTATCCATCCTGTCCTTGGCAGGACCTATTTTTCTCCTCTCTTGTATTTCTAGGGTTTCTTTTCCTCATTATCTTTGTTATGCTAATTAAGTCCTAGCTTCTACTTTCTCTCTTTCCCTCTCTTCCCCTCTCTTCTGTTTAATTAACATGGTGGATGTTGTCTTTTGTCTCATGATTACAATGAACAAGGCTCCAGTGAAAACTGACATTTTTTGAAACCTTTTAAATTGAAATGGCATGAATTCAAATATTGTCAGCCAATTCCAGTCATTTTGTCACATGAAAGTTCCTTTGGAGATTCTTACCCCAACAAACACTTTCAAACAAAACAAAACGAAACTAGTTTTTTGCTTAGGCAACATTGAAAAAAAAAAAAACAACAACTCACAAAGACACTAAAAAATCATAAAGTATTTTCTAAATTTTGGCAGTTGCACTTAAGACGTCACACTCAGGCCTGGAGTCGCTCTAATTTCCAGCAAATGTCCTCCCTTTAAGATGGAGAATAAGCCTCCAGTACAGACTCTATCTTTAAAGACTGATGCTACATTCCTGTCTATGATGTGAAAGGGACCTGGGAGTCCTGGTGGACAGCAGGATGACCATGAGCCAGCACTGTGCCCTTGTGGCCAGGAAGGCCAGTGGCATCCTAGGGTGTATTAGAAGGGGGGTGGTTAGTAGATCGAGAGAGGTTCTCCTTCCCCTCTACTCTGCCCTGGTGAGACCACATCTGGAATATTGTGTCCAGTTCTGGGCCCCTCAGTTCCAGAAGGACAGGGAACTGCTGGAGAGAGTCCAGTGCAGGGCAACAAAGATGATGAAGGGAGTGGAGCACCTCCTGTATGAGGAAAGGCTGAGGGAACTGGGTCTCTTTAGCTTGGAGAAGAGCAGACTGAGGGGTGACCTCATCAATGTTTATAAATACGTAAAGAGTGAGTGTCACGAGGATGGAGCAAGGCTCCTCTTGGTGACAACCAATGATAAGACAAGGGGCAATGGGTACAAACTGGAACACAGGAAGTTCCATTTAAATTTGAGAAGAAACTTCTTTTCAGTGAGGGTGACAGAACACTGGAACAGGCTGCCTGGGGGGGTTGTGGAGTCTCCTTCTCTGGAGACATTCAAAACTCAGCTGGACACATTCCTGTGTAACCTCATCTGGGTGTTCCTGCTCTGGCAGGGGGATTGGACTGGATGATCTTTTGAGGTCCCTTCCAATCCCTGGCATTCTGTGATTCTGTGTTTCCACCTGATGGTTCCTTATCTTCTTTTAACTACTTAATGAAATTCTCCTCCTCAGGATGTGGGGTATAAATTTTTTGTTCCTGCAAGCCAAAGGAGTTTCCAGGCTTTTGCAGTGACGTGACATGGGAGTCAACCCCACTCCACTTCCACCAAAGCTGGGTCACTTATCCACGTGGGAAGCAAACCGCAGATTTGGGAAGACATCAGAGAAATGACAAATGGAGCCTAGTATAGAGATGGGTGGCTTAGCTGGGAGGACTTGTTCTGCTTCTTTATTTTGTAGTTATAGATCCTGTGTTTCCTAACCCAGCTTCTTTTCACCAAAATTAGACAGTCTATTTCCACAGCTTCAATTCTTTGACTGAATCTGGTGTTACATCCTCCAATGCTCCTACTGCCTGTCCATTGCTGGGGACCCATGGGACATGACGTACATGCAGAGCATGTCTGTCACTCCAGAGAGAGCATTGACACTTGTTATTTAAATCTGCCATTAAACAAAGGTAAATCTGAGCAAATTGCAATAGGACATTCAACATCAGCAGGTAGTAGGTGCTTTGATTTTCTCTCCAGCACTCACAAATGTCTCGAAAACTCATTTACACATCTCCCTCTGTATCTGTACATGTCATACAATGAATGTTGCAGAGCTAAGTATACCAAACACAAGAGATGAAATGCTGCAATGTGTTTCTCTCAGCTTTTGCTGTTGAAGCAAATGGGATCAGCCATGAGAGAGGTCCAGGGCAAACCTCCTCAAACTGAGCTCAAGCAGTGTTTGATTGATGCCAAGGTGTCTGATTTCAGGTGATGAAGTACGGCATTTGCTAAAAACACCAACAACTGCCCCAGCCTGCATCATTTCCCCCCTTCCAGAATTCAGGCTGGAGATGCGTAGCAGATTGCTCAGGAAGCAGGATCTGCTTTGTAAGGATTTGCAAAGGATCTGATCCTTGCACTTTGGGCAATCATTCATCCAAACTCAAAATTCAAGGTGAAACCCTCTCATTATAACTGAGTTGTTTTTATAAACCTCGTGAGTCCTGGTGTCAGTACCCATGTAACAGAATAATAACAGAGAGTAATGCTAGTTCATGGCCTTTGTCTATATTTCATTATCACAGTCACTCCCATTCTTAAAAGTGCAACATCATGAATATCTATAGTGATTTTATCACAAAAAAAGAAGCCATGGTAGTTTTCCACTGTAGGGACCCTTTGTAGTTAGTCTAAGACCTGCTCCAGACTCGTTTTTATTGCAGACATGCATACATGACTTGATTTGATTCACTAATGGTCATCCCACTTATAAAGTAGAGGGCATTTAATTACAGTGCCTGCAGCTTCTAAGAACTGACTGAAAGCCCACCAAAGTAAAAGGATGCTTTAAAGCTGAATGAAAGGAGTTTGAAGGACAGAGAGGGGTCCAAAGTAAGCTGTGAATAGTGAATGTATATACATTTGCCAAAGCAAGAAAAATATCTGTAAAACAGTGCTTAAGGTTGGGAACAGTGCTTCTTATCAGTTCTAGTTTATGGGCTTCTCCTTCTTTGACATGATTTTGCTATTACAATATTTATTCTTTGATCTGATATGTTAGTACCTGTAATTTATTCAAAAGTGAGAGTGGGCACAAATATTCTGCAGTGGGTACTGTTTAATTTCTTGCATTTCCAAATTAAAGTGCTTTTTGCAAGTGAAAATTTAATTTCACATATATTTTAACTGAGTTAGTTTGGCTCAGCAATGGAATACAATACGTATTTACCTTCCACCCTGTTGTAAATTCTGTTTATGTTTTGTGCTTTATCAAGGTTAAGGTTTACTTTTATCATGTTTCAACAACACAGTGCAACTGTGCAGCAGATTAAAACCCTTGGGCTTTGCTCTTCTGAACACATGAACGGGATGTGGGTTAGTGTGTATCAGCATAACCTCAGTGAAATCAGTGAATATGGAACATTTTATACAAGCATTTTGTAGAAAATCTCAGAACTGTGAGATGCGATAAGGCTGGATGTGGTTCTTGGTTGCCCACTGCCTTCTGTAAGCATCTGAACTAGAGGAGAGTGGATGCAAGATTTCTGCAGGATGCGGCTGCCCTGGCTAGGTAGCACCTCTGTGTCCTCTCAGCCCCTGTTCAGGAGACTGGACCAATGAAAGGTGGCATTAAGCACGCTAGTTTTGATAACGAAGCGTAATTATACCAGTCAATTTTATATGTTTTTATATAAATACATATATTTTAATTTACATTTTAGATAATCCATTTCACAGGTATGTGAACCCTTTGCATGTGACTTTCACTATGGCCCAGTTTCTCAGTGTTACAAGTTACGTATTTAGCATGAGCAAGGTAACAGTGCCATCAGCTTTCTCTTCAAATTACTAACTTACTGTAATTTTTTTTCAATGCTATCGAGTCTGAGACAAACTTCAGCAAGTTACAGTGAGTCTGGTATCAAAGATGCTGTGTTTTCCAGAGATGTGCATGTTCTTGTAACTCTTTTTTTTGGAGGTGGGAGCACGGAGAAAACGTGTCTTTAAAAGGAGACATTAGGCTCAATGCAATGAACAGTTAACTGAGAACTTCAGAAGTCTCAGGATACAACTTCCCACCTATTATCTGCTACAAGACAGATATGAAATAATAAAAAGGTAGGGCAATATTGTAGTACAACTTGACTGAGACATTGAAATATTCCTCTTCGCACAGAATTTGAATGAAAATATAAGGATTGATATAGCTTCAGCTGTACTTAAACAAATCTCTGATGCTGTTTTATAAACCATTCTTAGATTACCTTCACTGGGAGCTGTTCATGTCTGGTGAGCAGTTTTGACTGAAATTTAGCTGTGCTCGAGTCAGTTTTTTTTGCCAGGATGGTTTTTAGGCACACAAGCATTGCACTGTGTCCTGGTACATGTGCTGTAAGAGCTAGGCCAGGCTGGAATGCGTAAGAGAGAAATAGAGTAGTATAAACAACAAACTAATACCATTGTAATCCAGTGAATTAAGTTCCCTGTAAAATGAGAGCTGCATTGATTCTGACAAAGCAAACAACGACATCTTCATGTAAACCACTAGTATCTGGTACAAATTGGTGAAAGAAAGCTGCATAACTGTATCCTGTTTCTTGATCAAGACTGCTGCAGTGCAGAAGCATGTCCGTGGTACAGCAAGCACCTGCTTACATCTGCCCCTATACAAGACAAGTCCCATGACATTCTTTTTCATGCCAGGTCTTTTCACTTTGTTGAAATGTTAGGATGAGCACGTAGGAGTGGAGCATAAGGAAAAGCTGTGTTATTCACACTTGCCTCTCCACAGATCTAGGTTTGCAGTAATCAACAGGAGCTTTTTAAACATACTTTCCTGTGTCATCTGTTCATACAAGAAATGACAGACAGGTTTAGTCACTGAGAGTAAAAACAAAGTGTGAGGAATCATGTGCATGCAGACAAGTCAGGCTTACAATGCTGTGTGGCTGGTGCATAGGGACCAGTACCTCTGGAGAGAAAGTTTGGAGATCTGTAGTAGGAAGAGAAAGAGGCCATCACGAATGACCGCTTATTGAACCCAAGGAACAGAAAGAGTGATGAACTAAGCTGGGGCTTGCTTGTCACCACAACTGGCAGCAAAATAAGGCCTCTAGTGATAGCAAGGATGAGACAGAAAAAGGTATTGCTGCCTGAGAGCCTTATTTGAGGACTCGGGAAATGTGCTTTTCCACTGTGCAGTAAGAAATCATATACATACATCTGGTATCACTGCACGATCCCTGGGTGGCACAAACTTATATTCAGTGGGTTTAGAGGTTCTTCCTCTGCTCCTTCTCTGCTGCAGAACATCTCCAGTCTGTGTTTGATCACACTGCTCATCTTAGCACCAGGTGGACTACGCCAGATGCTGCTGCTGCTGCTGCTGCTGCTGCCCTGAGCAAGTGAAGTGGTGACTGGTTCATCAACACCGTGGCATTTCCCCTGAGAATCTCCAAACTTAGGTTCTGCTGTAATTTTTGCAGCCTACGATTTGCTAATGCATTGAACTCTGGAAGGAAAAAGCAGACTCTTCCTCTATGCAGCAGGTTGCTGGGCTCTTTTGGAAAGCTGCCTTGATGCTTTTTGTGGAGGGTGTGAAAATCTCACTGTCCCCTCTGTCTTCAGTGCAGAAAGGACTTTCTTTCACATGCTTTGTTATTACACAGACCATTTATAAAAGCTGATTGAGATGTTCTGGATTAGGTAGCAGGGGAAACCATTTTTGTCAGTCAGACGCAGCTCTCTTCTGCTTCCTTTGAACCTGAAGACCCACAATGATGACACCCCATATTTCATTCTTGCTGGCCTGATTAAACTTGTCCAAAAGCAGTTTGAGCCCCAGAATGTAAAGACAGCTTTATGTGTTCTGGATGAATGTTTATAGATGTGAGCTCTTTGTTCAGGGAAAGCACTCACAGGTTTCAGCCTATGGATTCCCCTTCAGATAGACTGAAATGGAAATTTGCATGAGCAGAAACAGCTGGATCAAGCTCTCTGTAAGTAATTAACACACAGGAGAGACAGTTGTGCTTGCACTTTATCAAGCCTCTTGGTAAGATTATGTACTCCAGATAATTAATCATTACATTTCCCTATACGCATAATTACATCCACTTTCTTGCTCTCCCACCTCCACACATATAAACAATTCATATGCATGTATTTACAGAGTAATTACAGAGTGTGTATGCTGTGATTAAAGGCAATATAAACTGTGTTACCCTAATTACAAGAACAAACAAAAAGCAAATACCCAAAACAAATGAATGCACAATTGGAAAACTACACAACTTCTTTAAATCTATCCAAACCCTTTCTTTTCAAGATATTAGAAAGAAGAAAAGAAACTCAAATAATCTATGCTATGTGCCTGACACAAAAACTGAGAGTGCCAGCCAGCCCAGCAGATCCCTTGATTGTAAATTATTTAATATACAGGACATAAATCAGAAAGCAATGTTACTTGAGACAAGATGAAAGAAATGCTGTATCTCAAAGTTAGAGCACATTCTGCACCGTTTGGGCTCAGTGCTCTCTCATCAAATAAGAGAAGCTCCTGCAGTTGTGGCTTCGGTGGAAAATACCTGCATCCCACATGAGGTGAGCAAGGGCATGTTTGCCTTTGAAACTCCTTGCTGGCTTTGTTTACATGAGGTGATCTGGTGCAGCTCTCCCACAAGCAACAGCACCGTTCCCTCCTCCTTAAACCTCACATTGCCCCATGACGTTTTGACATATGAGCTGTGTGTTTGCTATGGCAGACTACTCTGATACTTTCCCTTGGAGCTTTTTGGCTCAATGCACTCCAGACTACTGGCAAATTAAGCAGTTCTGTGGGAAAGGGGAGAGTAGGATCAAATGGAGTAATTCTGTATTTTCTTATGTTTTCTCCTTGTGATTAATCTTTTTGTCTGGGACTCATGAGACAAGATAGTAAGAGCAGTAAACAAGGAGAAGGAAGGTCACATTGGAAGGACATTTTTCCTAGGTTTATTTTGTCTGTGACCAATTTCTTTGCCAGTGCAGTTTTGCCAGCTAAAAGTGAGTGGTGGGATTACTCTTGCAGCTGTTGACTGACAAACACTACTGAGAACAGTAGAATCTTTAGATCTTTAGGTCTAAGAGAGGCCATAGATTGATGATTGCTTGTAGTTTTTATTCACTACTGGGACAACTGAGAGTGCTTTTACCTGTCCTGTGTGCCCCAGTGTTGGCCATGGAATTCAGCACAAAGGGCTGTTTAACTTCATATCTGCAATACCAGGCAATCTACTGTAAGGTCTGCCAGAAGAGGTCCTTGACACCAGCTTCAAAAGCAAGTCTGACTTTCTTTCTGCCACAAGTGTATTTCTAGGGTCTATCATCTCCATGGATGTCAATGGTTTTGTCCTCTGGTATTCATACTGGGACACCAAGAGTATTGCACTGGGCAGCCTCTGAACATGTCCTTATAGAAGTGGAAGTGTTCTCTTGTGTTTTGAAAGCTAATGCCTGGAAGGAATGTGCTCAGTGGAAGTCTTTATGCTGAGAAAAGAAATCAAGTAGATGTGGGAGGTGGCAGTGGAGGAACAGAAGTACAAAATCCTATGAACACTGAGGGAAAGTATGGCATTGTAGAGGATTGACAGGGAAGAGAGGGAGGATGTCAGACAGAGAAAGGGCAGGAACTGAGACAAACAGATATGCTGGTGGTGCAGGAGTGTGTTCTTGAGCTCTTATATTTTGCGTATTGCTGAATACTAGAAAGAAACTCAGAACTCCAGCATCCCTGTGGTGCCAAACAAGACACCCTGGTGTCTTACAGAAGCTGGCTGATGTGGGTGGCAGAGCTTGTTACAGATAGTCTCTTGTGTTTCATTAATGAGAGTCTGCGCAATAGCTCTCCAGGCTCTCATCCTGCTTGTGACACTGGTGGAGTCCTCTGTAGGAGCTCAGTCTATGACCAAGAGTCTAAATTCTGCATTTCAGTCTTCCAGGTATAGTCTGGGGCTGGTGGCAGGAAGTTAGGGCAGATCATCTGACCTTATTCTGGCCTTCATTTTGGCTGTGCAGCCTTCTAAGCCAGTGTAATGTAGGCATTACAACACAATTTTCCAGCTGTTTAAGAAGAAAAAACGACCTTCTCCCTGGTCACCCGAAATTCAGAGCCTGGTTTGACCTTCTCTCAGATCATGCAGCTTCAGATCAGCTCAGTGCCAGGCCTAGGCCCTCAGAGTCTGGCCTGAATAAAAGTGTCTTATTAATTAATACACAAGCTGTAAAATTGGATTGATGCCAGGTGGCTTGAAATTCTGCAGCCTGTGGAGTGAAATGCTGCATTGTATAAAGCTGAGTATGTTGATGCTGTTTGGTCCAGTGGTACAGAAGGAAATGGTGGCTGTATCCAATTGAAACTGTGCCTGGGAGGGAAACTGTCCTATTTGAGCTGGAGAGGTGATTTAAGCTGGTACTGTGTCATTACCTTAAGTGCAATTTAGCCAGGAAACAAACCTGCACTTACAAAAAGCACTTGAGGATCTTTAATTATCACAGCAGGTCGGGACCTCAGTTTTAAATCTCATCAGGAAAGCATTTGCCCCCTGACATCACGCTGAGTCACCAGCTCAGTAAAGAGCTCAGAGGAAAGAGAAAGTGTGCGGTATGTGAAATGACAGGACCTCTTCTTATAGAGATCCTCGGTCTAGTGGGATTGGGGCCATTCATGATCAGTACTCTGCATTACTTGAAAGCAAATTCACTGCTCAGTTAGGGTTGCTCACAGCATTTGTAATGCTTTCAAAGTGTTCAATAGTTGCTTATTTATTCATCAAGATAATACATATTGGACACTGTGCATGTTGTTCTGCATATTTTTCCTTTGCCAAGTACAGATTTATTTACAGTGCAGATTTTTATTCAAAAAATGTTATAAAGCTCTTTGCATTTCTCAGTGCATAGTGGCAGTTGCTTTTGCTGGCATACCCATACTTTGTATAATAAGTTTGTAATGAGCAAATTAACAAGGACACAAGGCCACCTTCAAGCTTGCCACAGTATCAGAAGTAGAACCTTGTGCAGAATTTGTGTTGCAGGGTCTTTGCTGATGTGGTGTGATCCTTTGCCAGACAGGTTAAAGTGTGCCTAAGGCCTGTGTTTCTTTGATTAAATTCAGCGTGAGACTTGCTGGGGTAGTAGAGCAGGCTCAGGTTTAATGGACTTGATACCCAAAGAGAGCAAGGACCCCAGGTCTCAGCCTGGCCAGATAGGTAACTTGTGCTCACAGTTATCTTCATGGTCTAAATTGCACATGCATTTCATACAACTGCACATACTAACCGGGAATTATGCCAGCTGCACACAAAGCAATTAAGCTAATTTTCTCACTGTGTATGGCATGTCAGCAGCTGGCAAACTATTTGCAGGAGGGTTCCTTTAAGTGCTGACATTAGCCAAATTAGTGTCATAGATAATCATAAACCAGTTTCCTCACATTGCCAGTGAAATGTGCAATTCAGTTAGGCTTTGAGAGGGGGAATTTCATTGCAGCAAGAAACCTTTTTCTTCTTAGAAGTACTGCAACAAAATAGTTCTCCTCCGACTGATGAAGGACTTCCTCACCAGTGTTCAATCTGGTATGTGGAAATAGTAGCTAGAATTTATTTCACTATTAGCAGTTGGCTGATCTCCTCATCTCTTCATCAAAATACAATTTTCTCACTGTTTCGCCACCTAAACTGTATGGCTAATGTCTCGAATTAAAAATGCTGCCCTGTTACTCTACCAGCCAAAAAGTTCATGACATTTATAAGTCTGATGCCAGGGGATTACAGTTGAGAATATCTGTTTCCCTCTCTTCCCAGGCCCCACATAACAAACGGCACTCAGCTCACCCTGATTAAAACAAAGCAGAGAGAAAGGGAAAGGACCACGGTGAGAAATGTGGGCACGAGGCCGAGCTGGCCTGCATGTGTTGTGTTTGTTGTTCCACTATGTTTAAAAGGTATTGCTGTGGAAAAAAGAAAGCTTGTGGTTTTAACAGCCTACACAACTCTTGGTCTCTTACCTCTGATTGTGCTTGCAGTAAGCGGACACCTTAGCTAGTAGCAACTAAGATGCAAACGTGAGACTCTGGGGCAAAAGCTGTTGGAGTCTTTTGCAAGCTTTGTAAGAGACATCAGAAGCTTTCAAAGAGCCTTCTGTGAGCAAAAGTCTGTGTTTTGGTTTAGGTTTGCACACATACCCTTCCAGGGACTGCTGGAGGCAGCTGCAGCTGCTGGGAGAGCAGTGGCAGGCAGGGTAGGGTTTGGCAGGCAGGAAATTATAGAATCATTTTGGTTTGAAGAGAAGCTCAGGATCATGGAGTCCAACCATAACCTAACTCTGGCACTAAACCATGTCCCTAAGAATTTAATCTATGTGTCTTTTAAACACCTGCAGGGATGGTGACTCCACCACTTCCCTTGGCAGCCTGTTCCAGTGCTTGAAAACCCTTTCCCGGAATAAATTTTTCCTAATAACCAATCTGAACCTTCTCTGGTGCAACTTGAGGTCATTTCCTCTCATCCTGTCCCTTGCTACCTGGGAGAAGAGACCAACACCCTTCATGCTACAGCCTCCTTTCAGGTAGTTGTAGGGAGGAATGGAGAACAGGTGGGCAGGCGCTGGGCAGCCACGAGTCACAGGAGCAAGGAACAGAGAGCTTCACCCTGCTTTGATAATCCATCCAGAAATGCTCTTTGGGGTTTGCCATCATTCTAGGCCTTACTTGTGAGGCTTTTGAATGTAATGTCCATCGCTGTAACCATGATTCAGCCCAAGCAGTAAACTGTTCTCATGTGGTGCAGGGTCTTTATTGGTAATGAAGATTGCAGGCCTGTGCACTCAAAAAGCAGAAGAAGCAGGCTGAACTGCCCAGTTGCTGTTCAATGTCAGAACATCTAATATGTTTATTGTGATGACCTGACAGTTGTGTTGTCACCTGCCGCCCAGTCTTGCCTGGCATCCACGCGTCTGGGCTCTTGTTAGACGATGGGGCAGTGTGCGCTGAGGCACGCTGCGAGCCCCAGCCAGGGAAGGTGTGTGGTGCGGAAAATGCCCTGAGCTGAAGGCTTCATAAATTATTGCTTTAAAGCCAAGCAGGGAGAGATCATAAAACACAAGCTCAGAAAATTTAAGGTTTAAGGCTGTGCCTGTGAGGCCCAGATAACATTGATATAACAGGATTTTCACATTGTTTCAAAGAACTTATCCAGGAATTTACACACTAGGCCAAGCTCATCTCTGTTGTAGTACCCCTGATCTCAGTGCTGCTGTTATATGATAATGGTTGCCTGGGCTCCTTGAAATGGATCTGGGGAGGAAAATGAAGATGCCATCAGGTCCAGCAAGTATACCTTCAGCTGAAATGTTATATTTGAAAACGTCTGTTTGTCATCCTAGCCCTTAGTTTTCTCACGGCTCTTTTAATCTTCAAAAGACTTTACAGGTATTGATTAATCGCAGAGCAGACCCATAAGGTAGATGCAATGACTAAAAGTATCACCTCTGCTTCAGAGGCTTGGAAATTGAAAGGAAGGAGTTTTGGCTGCACTAGAAGCTGAATTGGCATCGTGAGAACCTGGCTGTCCACCCTGGCCTGAGACCTCTCGATCACACCTTTGTCAAATATAGTATTGTCTTACCTTCTGCTCCCTTAGCAAGTATTTCTTTTGAATTAAGGTCTGATCCTGTGGGACACTGAACTCAGTATCAATCTATTTTTAATAGAAGAAACCCTGGCTGGATTTGGCCCAGAGTAACCGGCTAAAGTTATCTAAACAAGACTGCACTGTTCCTTCTCTGTTTGCAAGAATGAGTGTGGGAGAGCACATGCGCAATTGAGCAGAACCTGATGGGCTTTATTTGGATTGCCATTTAAAATCATCATCTACTAGCACTTTGTTTACTAGATAAAAAACAAAACTGGCTATACAAAGGTGTGAAATATGCACAGAATGATCTATCTCTACTGAGCTGTGCAAGCAGTTATGTTGTGATAGATAATGAGAAACACACTGAAGTTCGTATAGGATCTGGTAAAGAAACAGGGACAAAAAATTGCAGGCAGCTGTCCTTTGCTGAGAAGCAGTTTTTCAGTGACCAAAACTGAGTCAAATTATTTTATGTGGATAAAGTCAGGGGGAAGGAAAAAAAGAAAAAAGGAACAGGAGTAGAAAAGTCAGTGTTCAGAGTTACCACTTCAGAAGAGTAGCTGGCTTGGAAATGTAGCTAGATTTTATTTAGAAGAGGAAAAATCAGTCAAAATGCTTCATCTATGGCATTTTGATTCTTTACTAGAGAACTGCTACCTCGCTGTTGGCCTTCCTGGTACAAGTAGAGGGGCAGATGGGAGATCACTTCACTTGGAAAGTTTTAATGTTAAAAAAGGGGCAACTTGAGAATACTAATGATTATCTTCCATTCAGAACTTTAAGCTGGTAACATACCTGTAATTTTTGCCAAAGAAAGTTACTGTTCTACCTCAGTGCATGGCATTTCTAGGGTAAGTGATATTTAAAAATAATGTTTTTTAAACTGAGGTACCCTACAAATATTTGTAATTTCAACCTGCATCTAAATTAATGCTCACAGACAGTCAGTGCAAATCTTTCCTTTGACTTCCCTCTTCAAGACTCAGTTGAATAGTTTTCATTTGGTGAGACTGAGTGATCCTCTGCAGTCTGCATACTACACTGAGTATGTCACGTGCTTTTCAAGGACTCAGGCTAATTATGGCACTGCAGACTTGAAACTAATTTTAAGGAAACACTTAAATTTTAAAATAATTGGTGTAAGTCCTGACTGGTCTGATAATGATGGAGACATCTCTCTTAAAAAGGGTGATTAAAACCAACACTTCTCTATAATCCATGCAAAACTTTGAAGTTGTAAGTAGCAGAAACCTAGATATTAGGTAAAAGTAATCCTCCTATAAGCATCTTCGGATTTTAGAACCCACAGCAGTCCATGAGGTTTTGACCCTATTTACAGAAATGGAATAAATTTGTTGGCAGGATATTGTACAGCTAAACTTGTTTAAAAGTTGGCAGTGTAATACTTACATTCATTCATTCATTCATTCAGATATGGTGATGAGACCTATGGATTTAATAATCATATTCCCAGCAATCACAATTATAAGAGTTATACTCAGAGATAATCATGTGAGGCAGAAATAATTCCCTGTTAACCGAATTTCAACTGGCTCTGTATCATTAAATTTGAAAAATATTAATTAAATGCCTTTCCCTAACATTAATTTATCTGAATACTTTTTTTCTCCCCTTTTTCTTCTCTTTTTAGGAAGTACTAAATGAAATGTATTAATAAATGCAGAAATAGGAGTTTTATTAAGGGCATTAGAGATGGAGAGTACAGTTGAATGCAGTGCCAGAGCAATGTTGATTACAAAGTATAATCTCAGTACAAAGAGATCCATTCATTTTGAAATGAGTGATGTGAAAAAAAAAAACCCAAATTTTTCCTTCAGGGAAAAACCTCTTAATAATGTTAAAGGGGCCATGAATTAAAATGACCTTTCAGCTTATGAAAAGGAAGGAATTACTCAGAGAACTGTTTAAAAAGGATGATGAATCAAAGGTAGCTTTTCTTTTAGCATCCATCCTCCTGTTTCACAACTCAGAGTAAGAGATACGTGGATCTTCAAAAATGGTGGTGGGCATTTGAATCAGACCACACACATCATCTTTCTTCCACAGGTCTGGTGAGTTTAAGGGTCACTATGCAGCAAATATAATCTCTCAGTTTTTGCAGAGCTGATGATTGATTCATCCAGGGTCTCACAAAGAGCTAGTGCCAGAGTCTGTAATCATTTTAAAGGCAGTTCAGAAACTGTAAACATGCAGCCTTTTAAAATAACTTTCAGTGTGATTGAGCAACCTCTGATATTCCACCTCTTTTCAGGGCAGTGCCACCTACATACTTCACTTGATATTGTGTAATTTACTAATGCAGAAATTACAGTGGGGAGACACATAAGTAAACTACTACAGCAGGGGAGCAAAGAGACAGGCATGGATGAAGAAACTCTGTATCTCCTGGAAGTCACAGAAGCTCCTCTGAGGGACCTCTTGCCTTCTGAATGTGTCCCCTCCTCACAACGTTTCACATTGCTTGTCCTCTACTATCCATCTTACTAACTAAATCTGCTTTTTTTTTTCCTCCTTCTCCAAGCAGAGCCTGAACTTGTGAGACTGAAATGCCAAAATTAAGAAAAGATGCTGGGACTCTCAGAAAAAGTATAACCCAAACTTCAAACTTCACAGGCATCACAACAAACAGAAATCTCATGTTAGTATAGAAATCTCTGTCTTTCTCAGATGTGCATTTTGTTCTTCCTGCTGGGATTCATTTCAGCATCTAACACAAGTTTAAAGTAAAGAAGAAGTGGCAAAAATACCATTTTCCCCTCTTTCATCTCAGGAACACACTGCAACAATTTTAATCCAAACCGACCCAAATTTGAAAAGATGTTTCTCTCCATGTTTCTTCTCAAATGCCTGATCTTTGGTCCCAGACAGAAATTGATTCTGTGCTCAGTACTTGGTTGCTAAGTGACCCACACAAAATCCCTGTGCTGATTTTTCTTCTTTTGTACATTTGATCACAAACAAGACAACCAGGCAGTTAGAAGATGGATTTCATTAATATACAAGATTTTTCTAAAAACATAAGACACTATTCTGTACTTCTTTCAGGACTGGGAAGGAAATAATCTACATCACCAAATCTCCAGCTACTGGACAAAGAATGCAGGAGAGTGGAGCCTCACTGCAGAACAGCGTTAATATGTGACAAAGCAGAACTGAAATACTGACTCAGGTAGCCTTCTGTTGTCCTCACCTCTGAAGATGTAACTCAATTTTAGTGGAAACACAACATCATAAAACTGGGAGGATAGTCAAAGCCTTACTTTCTCTTTCTGGAGGAACAGCTGATTGATAAATGGCTGCCAAATTTTCTAATGTGCCCTAATTTTTATAAACCCTTGCACCAGGGTTAGATACTGAGATAATTCAGTTTAACTAATGACCTAATGAATCGATTTGAGGCAAAAAGAGCACGTGATGAAATCAACTGATAATATGTCATGTGGTGTTTTTCTTTAGAGTGTCATTGACCAGTCACTTTCTTGTTTAAAAACTTTGTCTAAGTGGGGATACCAGCTGATATGCCATAGACAAGAATTGAACTCGTATTGCTGTAAACTGGGCAGATGCCTGAGCATCAGAAGCTTCCTATTAACCACAGTGGGAGCTAGCAGCAAACTCCTGTGCAGTTAGAGATGTGTCAGAATTCAGGACTCATGAATGAAAGGGAACGAGGGCTGCTTTATGGCAGGTGGTGATCCCACCCCTACAGACTAGCATGGTTCTGCCTCTGTCCTCTGGGCTGGCTTTGTTCCTCAGTTGCAGTAAATGCTTGCAGTGTTTGTTTAACAGACTTGTTTTTCTCACCAAATAACTCCAAGACAGCTAACAAAGGTGACACAGACCGTTCTCCTGACCAGGCAGTGGGCGCTGGTGGGGAATGAACACCATGTCTCCCGGGTTGCTGCATGCACCTTTCTGTGGGACATGATTTGTCCCCCAGCCCTGCTGCCTCTGTCACTTTCAGAGACCTTCCCAGCTCTTGCAGTTCAGTAAAAGAGAGTTACCAACTGTTAGCAATGTATCTTTGCTCATTTTCTTTAAAATAGAAAGTGCTTACACAATACCTCGGACAGCAGGCTCCAAGAAGGCAGTGAAGAAATGGACTTCTTGGAGAAGGTCCAGAGGAGGCCATGGAAATGGTCAGAGGGACAGAACACCTCTGCTGGGAGAACAGTCTGAGAGAGTTGGGGTTTTTCAGCCTGGAGGAGATAAGCCTCTGGGGAGACATTGTTGTGGCCTTTCAGTACTTACCTATAAGAAACATGGGGACAGACTCTTTAGTAGGGCCTGTTGCAATAGGACAAGGGGTAAAGGTTTTAAACTAAAAAAGAGATTCAGGCTGGACACAAGGAAGAAATTTTTTACAATGCGGGTGGTAAAACACTGGCCCGGGTTGCCCAGAGAGGTGGTAGATGCCCCATCCCTGGAAACATTCCAGCCCAGGCTGGATGGGGCTCTGAGCAACCTGATCTAATTGAAGATGTCCCTGCTCATTGCAGGGGTTTTGGACTAGGTGACCTTTGAGGCTCCCTTCTAACCCAAACTATTTTATGATTCTATGATTCTATGACACAGAGCAAGGGCGGTAGAGGGACAGTAACCTGTAGGCACGCCTGTAGTCAGGAGATGGTGTATGTTCACAGTCTCGACTCCTGCTGAACAGCTGTGCCTCTATCAAGCCAACTGTAAGCAATTCTATGCTCCTGTAGGACCTGAGGATTAAAGGATCATCTGCAATGCAGATCAGGTTGTCTTTCAGGGAACAGAGGAAGTCATAAAGTAGGGGCAGATGCAAGGTCTGGTGGTCAAGATGGCTGTTCTGTGGTCTAGATATGAGAAACAGGACTGTCACCTGACTTATTTCACCGGAGTTATTTCACCAAGCAGATTTATCATTATTATTTTCCCCCTATTTTATTAAAAGGGACAATGAAGCAAAACACTGCCAGAGTGCATTGTACTACCAGAATGTTGTAACAGCATTGCCTTATAAAGGGAATTGGCATCTGAGCCAGAACACTACGCTTTTCTTCAATAACACATTATCATCAGTACTTCTCCCTGCAGAGAAGCTGCATCTTCATGATCCCATGGCAAAGGAGACAGTCTGGCACAGAAACAGTGTCATCCTTGCTCTGAATCACACAGACCCTTTTAACCAACAGAAAAAAGAAGCTGAATTACTTTGTTTTTGTTCTTTTTAGATGTGGGGCACAGCTGTGTAGATTCTAGGCAACAACTGCCTGCTCTAATGTGGCATCCTGCACAGCAAGAAAGCTAAATATTGTCACTTCTCTCTTTCATTTTGAGCATTGTCTTGTGCATTGGGAGCACCAATGTACATTTGCCTGGTTGTGAAACACCCACTAGATCATGAAGCTGATCTGACACCAGCACTGCAGAAGCATTTGGATTAGTTATTTACAGTTGATGTCTTTCACTACTGAATCCCTGGGTGCTGCACACCTTTAATTTAAATCAGGAGGCTCAAGATCTCCCAGAAATGAGCATGAGCTCTGGAGGTGGGTAACTTTTCAGTTTGAAAGTTTTATTGTCACTATGGCTTTGATGCCGCTGTCTGGCAGAACTTGAGGACCCTAACTGTGTGATGATGACTGAAGGTTATAATGAGCTAGTTAATATCTAACATCCTTCATGGAGCAGGTGTCTTAGTGCTGACATCTGTCTGAGGACGGGAGGGAGGGTGGAGAATGATGCAGTATTTTGAGATGGGAGGCCCAGAATCCGTTCTATTCTCAGAAGAAGACTACAGGCAAATTTGGGAGTCAACAGTCTAAAAAGAAGATTCTTTCATGTCAAAGAACTGTTCCAAGGAAGCAAATAAAGGTTTTATTTTCCCCATGCTTTACACCTGCAAATTCTCCAGAAGTGTTTCAGGTTATATAAGATCCAGGGAAAGGACAGCCTTGGTGCTTATTAAAAATAGAAAGGACCACACCATGACAACAGCTGTGTTCTCAGTGGGGGAACTTTTTTTTTCATGCTTCTCTGACCAAGATTTTGCCAAAATTTCTGACAAATATGTAGATAGAATCTCTAAAATAAGACTGGTTGTGTTTTCTCACGTATCAAGTCTGCTTTTCATTTAAATTGAAATAATATTTTTTGTTTGGATACATGACACTTCTTCATAAGTGTCAACAAATCTTATTTATAACTTGCATGTTATATATTTTTCAACAGGCTTTTACTTATCTGACCCACTTTTTAACATTACTGAGTTGTGCCAGCTAGGTCCAACAAAGAACATGATGACAACATAAAAATACTGTGAGGTGAATATAGTTCTTATGTTAGCTTAGTCCTGACTGGAAAGCCTACAGGACATCCTGTACAAATTACATTTTTAAGTTCACTTCGGTATATTTGAGAGATTCGACCAAGCTTTGCAATTCTCTTGCATTCATCCAAACTTTATCTGACATGTGGCTTATAGTCAAAAAATAAAGGGAAAAAATGATCTGAAACGCTAGGAGGTTAGGCTGGATTCAAGTCTTCACTGTAAGAACCAATCCCCCGAGTATTAATGACCTATTTTCCAAAGAAATCAGTACAAGTGAAGCACCTACATACCACTGAGGTTCTGGGAGTTATATTTGTTCTTGCAGTGTCCACACACAGTTCTGGAACATCAGAGAAATAGGCTGATATCGTACTGGTTTTCATGCAGCATGAAAAACAACGGAGGAAAAATTTATTATTGAGACATCTACTTACAGACCTGCCAAGTCAAGGATTGGAAACCAATGGCAAAATAATATATGTCAAATACAGACCAGTTCAGCTTCTGGCAAAGTGCATGAGAGATTTCAACTTTTAATTGATATTTCAAACAAATAGATAAATAAATAAAGATGATAAAAACCCACAAGAGACGCTGATTCCCTCCTCTCTCCCTCTTTTCAGATTCAGGCTATTTAACAAAGTGCTTGTTATAATGAAATGAATATTACATATATATATATATATATATATATATATATATATAATTGTTTTGTTATCTTTCAGGCTTGTTTGCATAATTTTCTCTGCAGGTGGAACATGTGGCAGTCACAGGAGGCAGCTGAAAGACAGGTGGACTGAAAACCCAGCTTGAACAGTGGTTGGTTTGGCGTAGCTGAAGAGTGTATGTGCCACTACAAGAGCCTCCCCGTGGGTCCTTCCCTGCAGGGTATACCCAGGGTCCTCCCCTGGGTATGAGCTGAGAACCCCCCACAATGCACCAGGAACTGAGAGGTGGGGAAGGGGCCCAGGCAGCCCTAACACGTGTCTCTCCTCTTCTAGCAACAGGGAAAGAGCCTTGAAATGCTATCAATTGTTTGCATCCCCTCTACAGCTCCTCTCCATTCCCAAAGCAGGCTCCAGATGTACTTATCAGCAGAAGAGTAAAATGACCCTATCAGTAGAACAGGGGAAGAAGGGTCACTGGATGAAAAGCTGCCTTTAACAATGCTCCTTTGCATGGGGAGTGTCAAACTGGAGAGGTCCAAAAAAACCCCTTTGCTCCCTTGGTTGTTTACATGGCAGGAGGCTGTTGAGGATGTTAAGAAATCACTGCTGTGCATATATGCAATATAAATGCAGAGTATTCAAAGCACTGTCTGTGATGCCAGATGTTCACAGTTCTTCTCTTCACTCTTCAGTAAGGGTTTCCCATGCTGTACAACTGTTTATGGGCTTTGCTCCCTGGGTGTTTGGCAGTCCCTGCTGTGCCCAACTTCTGCTAATGAGTCAGGACAACAAGTGTCTCAAGGCCAGCAAATACCTCCCCAGTGCTTATATGGAGAGAAGTAGAAAAAAAAAAAAGTTGATATAACACACTCCAAATTCAGAAACTTTTGATTACTCAAGAATCTGAGATTCTGTGGAAATAAAGATTTATTTTATAGAAGAGCAAAAAAATCCCATAGAAAATAGGTGGTACTAACTGTAAGTGACAGGAATGTGAAGCTTAACTCTCTCAAGTTTTCCCCTTGCAATGGGATTTGCTCTGTGAGGAGCAGCATGGATGCTGCCTTGGCAACCTTTCTATACTCATGGGATGCAGATGGGGGCAGCCTTCCACCCACGACATTGATTCTGCTGGCTCATGGACCTCTTTTTTCTCTTCAGACCTTCAGAAGGCCTCAAGAAAGGGCGGGTGGGCTGGGAAGGATGAAGTTGTTTCTGTAGGTGAAGCACCATGGAGAACAAACAGCTTTACTCCCGTGTTTTGCTGAGTGTCAGATTTTTGTCAGCTTCAAAAGCAGTTTCTGCTGGAATGGACTGTCCAGCTGGTGGGAAAGACAGTGGGAGGGTGTGGGTGTGAGTGATTTGTGCCACATTTATAATTAGTTCTTTATCTTAACAAACTTTCCAGTGTTAATTAAGCCTGTGAATCTGCATGACAGGAAGCGACAGCCATTCCCACTTCATGCGGGGGCGAGTGTCGTGGGGAGGTAAAGGCATCTAGCCATGAAACTACTGAAGCAAGTGATTTAGTTTTCAAAGGTACCATTGCCTTTGATCGTGTGAAAGCCAGGCTGTTCTCCCATGGTTTTCTGTGCTCTTTGTGTTATCTATTTGCACACACATACACATGCACATATATAAAAAAATAATAATTTTACTTATATACCTCCTGATGGCTTTCAACCTCAGCCTGGGATACCAAACTCAAGCCTGGCAAAATGTGGCTTGCATTACATGCTGTGTCTTCTCACAGGATGCCATATCAGGGATGGATAGATTACACATACAAGGCCAGTACAGAGCTAAGGCTGAGCTGCTGATGCTTATTTAGCAGTTCTCTAGCTTCCACAAATAATATTTATTTAATAACCAGAGTATTTTTTCAACATTATTAGTTTAATTTTAAATAGGTTTGTACAGTCTTATGGCAATGTTTTTATATGAGAATACTTTGTTATTTCTATATCTTGCATTTTTAACAGAGTAAAGAAATTCTATTCTTAGTAAATAAATGCATATCTCGGCAATTCAGAGCAGTTTTAGATTGTCAGAGGTATCTTAAGTGGAATAAAAAACTTAGGATATAATGCAGTTGGGAGTGTCCCAGTTGTGTGCTACAAAAATGTGCAGAATTCAAATCACCAGTTTTTATGAAAATTCTGGGGATCATTATCACTTATGCCACTGTAAGACATGATTAACTCTGTTGCAGCCAGTCAAGCCTCATCAAGATAAAACAGATGTGTTGGGCCAGTAGCTTTTACACAGACAAATAAGAGAACTTGGTTTGCTATGGCAGTGTTATTGCTTACTTAGGGTCATCTCAGCTCTGAGTGCTCATCTTGATGAAGGCAAGAAATGACGTTTTTCATGGTGCATAAACAAATATCTTTTCTGGATGTGTACACAGATAAAAGAAAGGTGTTACTGCAGTTACAGATTGTACTTCTATAATCTTGCTATTCTTGGTCAAGAATAGTATTTATTACAAATGTGCCTGTAACAGGTCTCGACCGTCTTATGTGCTATAATGAATGAAGCAGATTAATTTATTCAGATTTGGAGGCAGAATGTTTCTTAGCAGAAGAGGATGAAAACTATGTCCATGTATTCCTGTAGCACCTAATTGCTTGCTTGTTGCAGATGTTAATGGAACAGGAAAGGAGGTAGCAGAGATGCAGGCCCAGAAATATAGGTGGAAGGATGAAACATATCCAGAAAAAATATGATTTTGTCTTCCTTTCCTCTTCTCCTCCTCTGTCTGCCCCAATGAAGCATTTATTTTCTGCCTGCAGTGCGTACTATCAGCCAGAGAACTGCAGGAAAATCGGTAATTGCCTGGTTAAATTGTCTGAAGCAGTGCTGCCCCTGAGAGTGTCTAGAGGCATTAAATAAAGGGAAATAGAAGAATAATACGCTTTCTTCTGCTTACAAGGTTTAAAGTAGCTCAAAACTTGAGCTTTCAGGAGCAGAAGTCAAACAAGCCAGGCTTAGTGTAGAAAGCTTGTTATTTAGGGCAAAGGGATTTAGTTATAACGTTCCAGAGGTTGTGATGGTTTTGCACTCTGATCCCTTAATCTTTTTCCAAAGGATGCTGGAATGAACCACCTTTTAGAAGGACCTCTTGCAGAATGTCAGAAACTCCAGCAAAGAGAGATATCCTTTCAAAGTTGCAGTATCCCAATTTATCAGAATAACAAATATTTTGACAGTAACGAATGTTGCATTAAACATTAATGTCACATATAGAATTCAGTTTTAATGTTTCTGTTATTTAGCTTGAACCATAGCTGGCTACTCTGTGTATATATATATTTTTTTTAATTGTTGCTCTTGTCAGAAGCTCTTTTGCCTGGGATATTTTTAGTATGTTCTTTAGACAGGAGAGCTCCTTGTCAATCATAAACCCATGGATACCTCTGACTTGAGGCTTCTGAACAAAAGAAGTCCATTTTCACCCCCAGGGAAAGTTAAGGCTAATATCCTTGCTGCAGTCAAGCAACTCTAGACAACGCTAAATGAAACTCTGAATTACCTTACCAAATCACTTTCCTTTTTTTGGATCTTTTCCACTCCCAGCAGGATGACCATGAGCCAGAACTGTGCTCTTGTGGACAGGAAGGCCAATGGCATCCTGGGGTGTATTAGAAGGGGGGTGGTTAGTAGGTCGAGAGAGGTTCTCTTTCCCCTCTACTCTGCCCTGGTAAGACCACATCTGGAATACTGTGTCCAGTTCTGGGCCCCTCAGTTCAGGAAGGACAGGGAACTGCTGGAGAGGGTCCAGCGCAGGGCAACAAAGATGATTAAGGGAGTGGAGCACCTCCCTTATGAGGAAAGGCTGAGGGAGCTGGGTCTCTTTAGTTTGGAGAAGAAGAGACTGAGGGGTGACCTCATTAATGTTTATAAATATGTAAAGGGTGAGTGTCATGAGGATGGAGCCAGGCTCTTCTTGGTGACAACTAGCGGAAGGACAAGGCGTAATGAGTTTAAACTGGAAGACACGAGGTTCCACTTAAATTTGAGAAGAAACTTCTTCTCAGTGAGGGTAAGTGAACACTGGAACAGGCTGCCCAGGGGAGTTGTGGAGTCTCCTTCTCTGGAGACATTCAAAACTCAGCTGGACACATTCCTGTGTAACCTCATCTGGGTGTTCCTGCGCTGGCAGGGGGATTGGACTGGATGATCTTTTGAGGTCCCTTCCAATCCTTAACATTCTGTGATTCTGTGAATGGTACAGAAGATTTTCAAAGTGCTCCTACAAACCTGCTCAGCAGTGTGTCCTCTGGACTCAGTCTGCCTTGTTCTCTGGTAGTCCCTACAGGTCCTAATGGACTAGAAGTGGTCTCAGGTCTCCTGCAGTTCACCTCATATATTAATTTTGATGGATAAGCAATAGCTGGTGTATTTCATATTTTCCATGCCACACCCATGAAGGTTCATTGAGCAGCACACAGCAGCTGTGCTAACTGGCCATGCTATGACATGGCTCCAGCATTCAGGAAGGGTTGCTTTTTCCCTAGATATCCAAATACCTGTTCCCAGACACCTACTCTGAAACTCCACCTGAGAAGTGTTAAAAAATCTCATTCTTTCTTGTTTTTCACATTGCTTTTGGACAGACAGGAAGGGAAACTCAAACAGTAAATCTCTGACCAAATGCATCATTGAAACTGACACATTTTTTAACTGTCAAGGTAGTAAACCAGACTTTTATGCTGGCTTTTTGAGTTGTCTCTCAGAGGTCATATAGTATACAACACCGGACACAGCTTCCAAGGGTTTAGGTTTATTCATACAGTCATTGTAGGGGTTACAACTTTGCTTTGGTGTTGAAAAGGACAAATAGTCTTGATATGTGGCAAATAGATGTCAAGCTGAGAGAAAGTGCTGATTGCCAAATAAAACTACTTTATTTTTGAGAGGAAGCCCATGAAGATTGTGAGACAATGAATTAGATCCACTTCGGTTTTGCTGAGATACTCTCATTGCTCCTAGAGGTCTTGGAAGCATTTAGTTTATGGAGAGCCAAGACCATAGCTATCTACACCTGGTGGAATGCTTCATCATTGGAGAAACAAGGTAAAAATCCTTCACGCATAGCGTCACGGAGCAAAAAAACCCTAAAAGGTGTCAGCTATAATTTTCACTGATGTTTGGAAGCAGAAGTAGTATACCCATTTTTTCTCCAGGGTAATTGCATCTCATTCCTGCCTGTTATGTAGCTTATACAAAAAATAGTAAAAAAAAACCTCTCCAGAATTGACACTTCAATTAAAAGCAAAAAAAGAAAGAACTAGGAAGAACCAAAAATCTGCAATTCAAATATTTCAGCGTGCCAGGAAATGTGATCAGCTGCATACAAGGGTTGCATCTGCTCTGCTTTATTCCCACAGACAGCAAGCTGCCCACAGAGACCACACCTCCTCCCACTTCTCCTCCTGTTCAAGTTGCTGAAATGCGGTCCAAAACCAACACCATGAAATTGTTACTGAAGTGCTTTTTAAGCACGGCCCCGTTACCCACTTCAGAAAGGATATTTATTGCCTCCTGGTTCAGGGTTGCAGGGCATTAGCAGCAGTGTCTTTGTTGTTTTTTTAACTGGTTTATTAAGTGGCCAGTGCATTCCCAAGATGGTTGGCAGCACCATCACAGACTTCTGATGTGGTTTGATCCATCTAGTCCCTGTGATGGATGAAGATGAGAAAGGAATTAAAGCACTCCTGTCTGGGAAAGAAGACTGCTGTTGTTACTAGGGAGTTTGTTTTCGTTGGTTCTGAAAAATCTATTACTTCTCTCTTTTGAGTAATTCCTCTGCAGAGGTGCTATTTTAATAAAGCTCTGCAAAATGGCTGCAGCTATAGGGAAATGTATGTGAAAGTGGCTTCAAAGGGACATGCGTTTATTATGAGACTTCCCTACTCTCCCTCTGATTTCATTTTCTTTTGTGCTCTGGGTCACTCTTGGTTTGTTTCTAAATATATTGTCTCCCACTCCTCCCAAGTGGAAAAGAGATGTAATGCAGCATCCAATTTATTTGGAAACCCATTATCTCCAGGGAAATCTGAACACAAATATCCTGATACTTTATACGGAGCTTGTTTTGTGGAGGAAGGTGAATGCACTGTGCACGTGGGATGTAACTCTTTCTGTGAAGCATATCCCACAGACTGCAAGATTTGTTCTCCTCTTCCAACTTTATTAAAGTTAGTATCTGTCTGTGACGAGGGTTGAGTGTGTTTTTCAAAGGAAGTTCTGCTGTGCAGCTGTGACTTAGACAACAAATGACTGTGAGAGACATCTTCCCAGGAAGCTGCATGGAGCAGAGAGTGAGCCATGCACACGATATGTATTTGATCCTCTACGTGTTGAGCCTTGAGAGACTGAAGGATCTCGATTTACTATGATCCCTTGGTTTGCCCTGGTGGACCAGCTCACCAGGGCTGGCTTGCTGGCTTTTCCCAGGTAACTGCTGTGTGAGAGGTAGCCATGCCAAAGCAACCAGAGTGGTAATAGGAAGAACAAGACTTCTGAGGAACTGTCTAAGGAGTCTTCATCCGAAGTTCTCTTCTAAGGAGTCTGTGTCTCCTCATAGGACTGTGCTGCTGCCCTGAAGAAGAGCAATAGTAACTCCAAAATATCAGAAAATATTTAACATTCAAACTTGTTTTCACATGGACCAAAACATGTGCCATATCCAAATACAAAGCCTCTTGTCATCAACAACTGTGAGCACTTTCGAATGAACCAGTTAATTGCATGTTGAAGCAACACTGTTGGTCAAGAAACCAGTTTCTAGTATAGTGTTATTTGTAGTTACTTTTGGTTTCTCTGAGAGACTGCAAATAATAAGATGTAGACATTAGCACCTTGTGAATACATTTAACTTTCCATCTAGCTATAGCTTTTTTCAGCATGACTGTAGACAAGGGTAGTGGCAAACAGTTATTGAAGCTTAAAGAGCATTTTAAAAATAAGTACCAAGGCCTCACATTTGTTCTGAAACTGTTTTATTTTCAGGGAATACTGTTTAATTTAATGGAGGGACAGGAACAGTACTGGATGTGGCATGATTTAGCATCCCTGATGGAGTTACTTCTCCTCTGCCACCCTGCAAAGATCCCCACCAGATCTGTGGGGGCCTCTGTCTCAGGTTCCCTGGTAACCAGAGGCTGTGACACATCTCTCCCTTGGTCACAAAACCCATCATGATTGGGAAGGATGTCAGAAGCCTTTATTCATTGGTGGGGAGTGGTGGGAGGGATTAGCTGCAGGGAAGCTCTACATTTTGCTGGGCATTTTGAGCTGTGCATTCAGGAGAAATCAAAATGACAGCTTTTGCTCTGCCTACATGGAAGGCTCTTAGCCATTTCTTTTTCTGCCTGTAGGGAGAAAGAGGCTGTAACAAGAGCCAAAAAAACTGGTCTGGTTCTCCTGCTGCTCTTCTATTCTCCCTTAAGGGAAAGAAGATTTCATAGATATTAGGAAAAAAAAAAAACCACAAACCCAAATCCTCTCCCAGACTGTGACAGAAGTGGGAATAACAATATTTATACTTGTGAAACTACTGCCTGGCTTACCTTCCATCTGCATTGTATGTGCTACACCTGCTGAGCTGCTCATCAGGAAGTCCCAGGACAGGCTGAAGGTCAGGCCATGACCACAAGAGAGCAAATGCACCTCCCACACAGCTGGAGCAGCTTAGCAAGCTGATAGTTGCAGCATGCCAATGTGTTTCGGAGGCCTGGTGCACCATGGCAAATATACATTAATGCAAAGCAGTGTGAAATTGACAGTTATATATATTCACTTGCATCTTGATCAACCTCCTGTTTTCCTTTCTTTGCTTTCTATTTTATATGCATACTTCATTTCTGAGAAGTTGCCTCTTCAATGCAAATACAAATCTAAACCAGAAACAACAGGCTGCTTTGTCTGAATCTGTAATTCAAATTGCTGCTAAGGCACGGAAATGTCACAGGTTCTTTCTGACAGACCACATCTGCTCTGTGTTAGTCCTATCAAGATCCGACCTTACGTAAAGCTGGTCTCTTCTTTTCCTGCAGGGATACAAGAAAGGCTGGCAAAAACACCGGAAGAGTCATTGGTTACCCAGAGCTGCAAGGAATTTAGGAATACAGTTTGCTTTCTGACCAGATAGCACAAGACCTTTCAGAGCAGTAGTGCTAGGTAGGACTTTTCAATTCAAGTTGTTGATACCAAGCACTTAATAATCATGCATCAGGCTCCCTATAAATGAGATTGGGATAAATATCTCAAGCAGTGCCTCCCAGAAGTTGCAAAAATTCAGGAAGGATTAGGATTAACTTCTGAGGCTTCGATGTTTTTCCTTCCACAAACAAGAGGATTAGAAATTGCTGTGTTTATACAGGGTTTTAGTAGGTAAAAAGTAGTTCTATTTGTGAAGCAAAACACCATGAACTGGGCACACTGTGACGTCAAAACCAAGAAGAAACCACTTCCACACCTTCATGCTTCCATGCATCATAACCAGAGAAAAGCAGAAACCAGAAACAATTCACATTTGTTTTCTGTTCCAGCCAGGAATATCAGCCTGTGCACAAGTGTGGTCGGTGGGGTGCCTCAGGATGCATCACTGTGGCATCCCGCTATGTCTATGCAGTACACAGGCTAGATAGGAAAGTGCCTTTGGTTGAGACATGTATTTTGGGGACATACATGTACAACGGCTGGTACAGGCTGATCCAGAAGGTGGCTTTTAGATGATGATGACAGGCTGAATGAGCTCAAGAGGCATCATCGGTGTGTTATTGGAGAAGGTGAAGATGAGACTGTATGGGTAAAGACAAAACATGATGTACAGTCAGAAGTTTAGTGGTGAAGAAGATTAGCAAGAGATGAGCTTTGGAGTTCCTCTGAGTAAAAAGAGTCTATGAGTCTATATACATGAGGAAGATGTGGATTAGTGTCTTATAACAACACTATTCTAAGGCTTAGAAATGGGAAACATTTTTTTCCCCCCAGATAAATTTGGGCCTTATCTCCTTCAACTAAGACTCTGTCTTTTATCCAGCAGAAAACAAGTCTGGATCTGGACTCATTGTCTCACAGCACCCTGAGGTGTCCCTTTCTTGTCACCCTGCCGTAAAGGGTGACAGCAAAAAAATGTTTGTGTTGATGTACACGTGCACGGGAGACTAAGCTGCAGAGAATTAACTTTGGCAAGTGATATAAAAGAAGATGAAGGTTTTGTCTATTTGTAGTTGACATCATTCAGTGGGTTCTCCAGTGTGGCCCAGAAACCTCTGCAGGTATTAAAGTGTCTGGAAGGGTGGGGAGCTTGGCTGAGTGCAAAGAACCATCATCCTTATATTAACACACAGGGAGGTGCGTTTTAATTGTGATCATCACCTTCACCAAGAATTGATTACTTATAAGGCTTTTCACAAAAAACAGAACAAAACCAGCCACCTAGTTCTCTTGTTAAGACTTCTTCACAGTAATGTGGCAAAAGGAAAACAGTTGTTTGTGTCAAATAAAAAAGAAATCCAGAAAAAGACATTTTTCTAGTTTCCAACACATTATTTAGTAACCTCTGTCTTACAAATCCAGTAAAGCAAATGTAAAATTTCATTTCAGAAATTTGCACTCTTTGAAATATTAATGGAAAGATATGTTGAGCAGACACACAAACATACATCTTCTTTGTCAAATTTGCCTTCTGTGTAGAAATACATAATTGATTGCCATTGCTTTGTTCTTCTCCAAGCTCAATCTTTTAATTTTCATCGTGTGTGCATACATACATGCATGTATATGCTTTTAAATAAAACCACTTTTCTTGAGTATTCTCGCTTTCTCCTTCCATAAGCTTCCTTGCATGGTTTCCTTTCAGCTAATCAACAAGTTGTCTCTGGTTTTCACCAGTTTTTCATGGGAAGAGATCTCTGTCTCAGA
The DNA here is from genome assembly GCF_963082525.1 of Nesoenas mayeri. Lineage (NCBI taxonomy): Eukaryota > Metazoa > Chordata > Aves > Columbiformes > Columbidae > Nesoenas > Nesoenas mayeri. The sequence goes on along the minus strand of NC_137542.1, from coordinate 13,195,769 downwards.
GCTGCATTTTTACAATCAAAATAAGCAAAGTCCTTTGCAGGACTCCACATCTCTGTGCCTCGCCTGGAAAGGACAGGGAGACATTTGTGTTAGGTGCTGGGCCAGCACCTGAAGGCAGTCGCACCTTTGTTTTGCACGGCTGTATCCACAGGGGACATATGTCCATGGATTTTTAACCCTGAGCCTTCACACCTTTCTCTCTGTCATTGCTTTTCTGAAATGCTGTGATCTTAATAGGACTTTGCCTTATGCTCAGCATTATTCTCCTGTTAATCCCATTAAGGTGTTCTACCAGGATGCGAAGAAAATAATATGGGCATCAGCTCATGGGGGCCTCAGTGCCAATTTGAAAATAATTATCTACATACAAATACATACAAACAAATTCTGAAGTGCTTTGTTAAAATTTCTAGTAGAAGTCCCACTTCCCAGAATTACTGCAATGCGTTTGAGCCAGTGTAATCAATTTTCCTGTGTACATTGTCTGCAGGTTCTTTAACTCCAGGCTGTTATCTTCTCATTATTTTGCATTTGCAACTGCTATTCACCATATAATTCATCCAGACTGATCTCAACTGCCTTTAAGAAATCAGTTATACGGTCCTTTTTATTTATTTATTTTGGTGAAAGCACAGTGAAGGTCAGCACTCTTCTTGCTTTACTGCCTGAGAACACAGATGTTTTCTTCTTTAGCTATGAACATGGCATCCCTTAAAAAATGTACATAGACCTAATTAAATTATATTTCCCTTAGGCTATTCAGACAATGGAACATTAATATTAATCCCCCATCTCCCTCTTCGCCCATCCCCACTGCCTAATAAAACAATTATTTTGTTGTAACACCAGGTTTGTATTCTCTCAACAAGATACATGTTATGTTCTAATGCCCTGGGAATCATTAAAGCTTCTTGCAGAATGCAAAAATGCAAAGCCTTCCTTCTGATGCTTTTTAATTATCTCGTACTATCTGATCTTGCCCAGCACTTAGCTTTATCAAAGCACCAAGCCCAGATTAACCTGGGTGATCCTGCACCCCTAACAGGGTGATTCTTGTCTCCCATTGACTTTGTATTTTAATTGGTATCTTGTTATTAAGAACTGAGAGTGCAATACGCTGGAAGGAGTATACTGGATGGCTAATATTTATTCATGTAAGAGGGGAAAGGAAAATAACTTAATCTGCAGACTTTGTCTGACATCCCCGTTGTCTCATAGTTTCTAACATTTCACACTGAAAGAACTTAGAAATTAACCTTTAGAAGACGAAAAGGTTTGGTTATCCAAATCTGTAAGCCTGTCTTTCTTTCTTTGTTTGTTTTTATTTGGAAGGCTCTTTTTGGAGTAGAACTAGTAAAATTAAGTTCAAGCGGTATTCCGGATAGGTTTGGGATTTTGCAGATTGCAATCTTGGGGAAAAGGAAACCAATTTATTTGTCTTACAAACTACCAAATGTGCAGAATATAACCATGTGGTCTCACCTTTAGAAACCTTTCACATTGAAAAATATCTTCAGGTGAATCTGATCACATGCAGGCTCTGCTTTGATTTAGGAAACCGAAGAACAGCTGGGTAAGGAAGAAAATTAGTTTTCTCTGGATATGTCCAAACAAGGCAAATTATTGCCACATTTGCAATGCATTTCCACAGATACAGTGTTCTCCACAGAAGTATAATCAATAATCATAATTAACATTATTAATTAAGAGTTTTTATCAGAAGATGTATATGTAAGTTATTGATCCTATCTAGGCTTGAGAATTTTGTGATGAACTAGAATACTTGTCATATTGAATTTCTGTCTGGTAAGGTACGGGTGATGGCTCTGTCTTCAGTATTGCTCCAAGAAAACAGTCACATTGATAACACATTAATCAGAAGGCCTTTGATTTGAATAGTCATAGTGTTGCAGCAGTTTAATCTCAGGCAGTTTTTGTTTTAGTTTGACACTTATTGAGCCCTACAAAATACATTCAGTTCTTTTGTCTTATGCAAATAGGTGTAATGATCTGTTTGTCCATCCTTTCCCCAGTAACTTTAAACTCATTAAGGAACTTTGAGTTGACAGACACACACTGGTAGCAAAGAAAATAAATTACTTAAGAAAAAGAAAATAAAAAATTATATATATTTAAGTGGAGATTACACTTAAAAGCCCAACAGCAATATAGAAATCCACATAATATCAGCTCTAGTGTAATTCTCAGACCATCAAGCTACTCATTAGTAGGATCATAGAAGACTGATCCAAATTCAGAAGAGGCCGCACTTTGGCCCTTTGCATGGGTGGCAGTCAGCCCTGAAAGGCTGAACCTATGTGTTTGTGTCTCTTTGCTTTAAGTGTTTTTCTCACCTTAGCTTTGCCACTCTGCTCTGCACACAAGAGGACACAGTGCTCTTTTCTGCCTCATGTGTTGAATCCAGCTTGCAAACAGAAATATTGAGCTTCGTAGCTGCCATTGTGAGATCATGCATTAAAGAGTACACAAGAAGCAGTCATGGAGTTACACCTTGCTAGAGGGAAAAAACAACAGTGACGTGGTGGGGAAAGTCAGTGGCAGTTTCTAGAAGATGTCTCTGTTTAGCAGAATTGGTACTGCGAATCTTAAATGTGTGTTTGAGAAGCAGACTATCTGCTGTGGGAACTGGAAGGGTTCTGCCTGTCTGCCAGGCCAGAGGTCACAGGTCACTGTTGGAAAATTGGAGCTAATGTAAAGACTAGAGATATTTGAGATTTTTCTTGCTCTTCTGTTTAAATGTTTTGTTTCTTAGAGCTCTGCTAAGAAGAGGAAAGGAAGGGAGCTTTTTCTCTGTGTTTGCTATGTGTCTCCTTGTCATTTTTTCTTCACAGTTTTTTTCCCCACTCTTTCTCTTCTTTCCCCCTATCCTGGATCTGTCTCCAAAGCTGGTGCCGACTTCAGAGGGCTGGATGAGATGCCCTCCAGAAGACCCCTCCCATGCAGCTTGTTTGATGGCTTTTTATTCAGTGTCTTTATGGTTCTGAGAACAGAAATAGATTGGGAATACTGAGAAGAAACCTGGGAGAGGTGGAAACGGCCACTGAGCACCAGCCAAATGCTGTCACGCCTGTGAAACAGTGGGAATAGTAAGAACTCTTCATTTAGGCACAGTGTGTTTTAGAGGAGAGTTTCCTGGCTGTGATAGGAAAGGAATATCTTCCCTGAAATGACAGCATTTTTTTCCAGGTAGGGAGAGAACATGGAGCATGTGTGTGTGGAGACAGACTCAACACATGAGTTGTATGGTGAGTAGACTCATGTGCATCTTATGAACTCCCAACAGATGAAGGAGGCCAGGCTGCAGTTAAGCACAGTGGGAAATGGCCACCATGTTCTGAATCAAATAGTGGCAAATTCCCCTCATCACCTGGGCTGGAAGTGTCACTGAGCTGTCTGTGAGAGCACCAGAGGAGACTTCTCACTCTACAGGGAGTGGGATGGTTTCTGTTTCCACAAAAGCAAATTAGGGTTAAAACAACTGAGAACAAGAGAGCTGTATTAAGAGTAAGCAACAGGAAGGATCATCTGTTATCTGTCCTATGAAAGGGTGGTGATGCAGGGACCAGTCATAAAGAAAAGGCCATCTTCTTATATGTTATTGTTCTTATATGTTATATATTCTTATACGGATGGCAAAACAGATTACAAGAAAAACCCTGCATGGACAAGGACTGCTAGTTACATTTCCATATTGAGTAATACCTTTGAAACAGTGATTTTATGGGCTGGAAAGCACAGAAACCTCTTTCATAGAATCATAGAATGTCCCAAGTTGGAAGGGACCCATAGGGATCATTGGGTTCAACTCCCCTCCCTGCATATAACAACTCCAAAGTTCACACCATGTGTCTGGAGGTGCTGTCCAATGACGTCTTGAACACAGGCAGGTTTTGGTCCTTGACTGCCTCCCTGGGGAACCTGTTCCAGTGCTTCACCACCCTCTGGGTGAAGAACCTTTTCCTAATGTCCAGCCTAAACCTCCCCTGGCACATCTTCTGCCATTCCCTTGGGTTCTGTCATTTGTCACCAGGGAGAAGAGTTCAGTGCCTACTCCTCCTCCTCCCCTTGTGAGGGAGCTGTAGACCACAATGAGGTCTCCCCACAGTCTCCTCTTCTCTAGGTGGAACACACCAAGTGACTTCAGCCACTCCTCATACAGTTTCCTCTTCAAACGTTCACCAACTTTGTAGCCCTCTTCAGGACACTCTCCAGTAGCTTTACATCTTGTGTGCAGGCACACAAACCTGCACACAGTGCTCCAGGTGAGGCCGCACCAGTGCAGAGCAGAGCGGGACAGTCACCTTCCTGCCCAGCTGGCGATGCTGTGCTGGGTGCACCCAGGACACGGTTGCCCTCTTGTCTCTCAGGGCACACTGTTGGCTCATGCTCAACTTGCCATTGAATGGAACTCTCAGATCCCTCTCTGCAGAGCAGCTCTCCAACATCTCATTCCCCATTCTGTATGTACAGCCAGGATTGCCGTGTCCCAGGTGCAAAATCTGATACTTGCCCTTGTTGAACTTCATGTGATTGGCATTATTGTAGAAGCACCTCAAATGTGGTTGTTTGTGCCCTTCACCTCAAGGCGCAGTCTGAAGAATCTCACTGTCACACAGCTCCTTGAACTTTGGTTGGCCATCCCTATGCTCATCACTGACTGGCTTAGTACTGCCCCATTCCCCCTTTCAATCTAGTTTAAAACCCTATCAATCAGCCCTGCTAACCCCTGAGCAAACACTCCATTGGATGTCAGTAGACATTTTCACTCATGAGAACGGTTATGGAGTATTTCAGTGGGAACCACCCTGACATCTGTGGAAATTTCCCTGCTCCCGAGAACAATGATCTCCCACGTACTGGTTAATTCAGCGGAGAATTGCTACTGCACATTCTTCCTGATGTCATTGATAGATACAGGAAGGTTTTCTGAGACACTAACAGAAATTTCATTTTAAAAGCAATAATAAAAATTTCCATTCCTAGATATTAAGTAACTGCTACACTTTATGAAATTTCACAGTTATGGTCCAGAACATCACAGGCAAAATTTCTCCATTCATAGGTATGTTAAGGGCTGGAAAACAGGATTTAATTTCTCTGACCCGTAAGTAACCCCATCAAGCCCTTGCAGCCCTGGCAGGATGTGTGAGGATGTCTAGAATGCAAATAGATCACTGCTGTATGCTGGTGTGTGAATGGAAACTAAGAAAATGGGCAGAAGGGCTTATGAAAGACAGAAAGAGTTAGATAATGTACACTAGATTAGCTACCAGACTAGATGGCATGTTCCTGCAAGCTGGTGATATTGTCACTCTTCTTCTGCATCTCCCTTCTGTGTCCAGAGAACACTGCTCATAGCTCATAGCTGAGACTGGATTGTGAAGGTCAAGCACCCAGAATCTGCATGCAAACCTGATGTTTTCCTGTGTTAAGCCTGAAGGGTGGTACTCTATAAACACCAACATTCAAGCCTTTCCTGCACATCTTCCCATGAAGCTGCTTTCAATTCATACTGATATGTTAATGGGAAAGTGGGAAAGAGAAACATGCAACAACTTAATTTAAAAATAAGTACATGCACTAAGAAAAATTATGCTGCATCTTCAGTCTGTAGCAAACTCATGGCACTGCAGTGGAAAGCAATTTTGCCTGCTTTCTTGTAAGGGCTCCCTTGAAACTGCAGAGTGCTCTCTACCAGTAGTTGAACTTATGCTTGTTCAGACCTGGGCTCCTGAGGTGGAAGGGAGGAAGAAAGAAGCGGTAATGGGGAGGCATAAATCTTAAAATCCTTAGTCTCTTGTCTTTGGCAGGTGGGAATACACAAAACCACCAGAGTTTATTTGACTCTTTCCTTTTTTTTGAACATTGTGCCAGCAAGAGATGCTTTGGATTATGGCTGAATTCTGGCTTGTAGTTTATGTTCAAGGATTTCTGTGTGACATGGCAGGATCCCGATTTTGAGCACTGGCCTAATGTTCCCCAAAGCACTGGAAATAATTTTTGCAGAAGTCAGAGCCCTTGAAGGTGGGTGCAAACCACCCTGAGAGTGAGCAAACCTGTCTGCATGGCTATAGCTGCAGCAATAATTTGCTGTTCTGGTATAATTTATGACCAGGCTGGTGAAAGTGGTTTGGAAGAGCACTGCTACTAAATTCTTCTGCTAGTTCTCAAATCTGGCTGAACTAAAATAGAGAATATCCTGTGTGATGTTATGCTGTAGCTCTGAGGGGCAGTAGCCTGTGATGTGTGGGAGGGACAAGCAGAAGGGAAAACTGTGCCAGGAGCAGCACATCTGACTCTGACTATTAATTCTTCCAAGGGTGGCTGTGAGCCTCTCAGGGAAATCATGTTACTCTGACAGCAGCTTGTGCTACATGAAAAGCTAGGACCTTCTTTTTTTGCATCATCTGCTCAAAAAAACACTGATGTTTCATCTGCATGTTCTCACCTGCCCCCTTCCCTCCCTGGGAGTGCATTTCTGTAACTGGGTGGATATGAAGAGAAATCTCTTGTATTGGCAAGAATGGCAGCTGCTGACACGGAGTCTTTCTGGAGGAACAGAATCTTATTTGTTGATTTCAAGTTTGCCCTTTCCAGCTACAAAATAAATCAATCTCCTGCTGTGTAGCTATTGAGGTGAGACACTTCAGTGTAACACGTGAATGCAACTTTATGTATGAAAATAGCATACCTTGAAAATCAATTTCATGCCAAAATGGGATGTTGATAATTTTTACTTATTATATTTATACTTAAGGCACTAAAGGGCAATCCACAGTATATAATTTGGCAGACATCGGTCTACTGCATGAGCATACAGCCAGTTAATTATATACTGTAGTTTGCAATGCTAAATGTATTGTTCAGGTCACGTAAGTGCTGATAGCTTGTGTTACAGTCTGCAGGATGCCATTTGTATTACAAGATTAAGATAAATCCACAAAATTAAGACAGGTTCACAACTGTGACAATTGGTTTTGAAATGATTTATGTAGAACGTATTATGCCATTTTCCTCAGTAATGATATTGTACCTCCTTCCTTTATACTTCATAAAACTTTTCAGGACATGGGTGAGTGAAGGCATTTATGTCATTACTGTGTAGTATATCTTAACTAGGAGTTAAAATATTACACGTGTGGTGGTAAGGCTTGGAAACCACCTTGCACACAAGAAGAAAAGGAGCCATATTCTTGGTACTCTCGAGAAAGAGGACAGATCTATGCATCTAACTCTTCACAGCACTACCAGTATGAAAAGCATGAAGAATCATGGTTGTCTTTTAGATGTGTGGAAAAAAATACACTGGAAAATATAAATTTATCTCAATGCAAATCAAACTCATCTTTATTTGTGTTGTTTTGGTTTCACAGCTACAGTGGAAAATCTGTTATTGGATGAAGGCTTTACCTAAATATGACCTAAATGTTACCCATGTATTCTTATGAACCTCTATCTCTATATAAGTGTGTATTTCACCTAATGAGTATGCAAGTATTGGGCACAGCAATTAGGATGAGAGTTTGAGAACAAGCAAAGATGATGTTTGCACAGATATACCCCAGTCAGCCATACAGTTTGCTTCTACTCTGCCGGAAGATAAACAATTCTTTATCTTTCCTAAAAAGTCTGGTTTGATTTTCACCTTATGAGCTTTTAATGTGTTTTCTTGAGGGACACAATCTTCATATCCTGTACAGAGACATGGAATCACAGAATCATTTTGGTTGGTAGAGACCCTCAGGATCATCAAGTTCAACCATAAAATAACCTAACTCTTGCACTAAACCATGTCCTTTTGAACCTTGTCAAACACCTTTTAAACACCTCCAGGGATGGTGACTTCCCTGGGCAGCCTGTTCCAATTGCCTGACAACCCTTTCCATGAAGAATTTTTTTCTAATACCCAATCTAAACCTCCCCTGGTGCAACTCGAGGCCATTTCCTCTGGTCTTATCATTTGGTACTTGAGAGAAGACACCAGCCCTCTTCATGCTACAGCCTCCTTTCAGGTAGTTGTAGACAGCAAGAAGGTCTCTGCTCAACCTCCTTTTCTCCAGACTAAACAGCCCCAGTTTCCTCAGTCGCTTCTCATCAGACTTGTGCTCCAGACCCCTCACCAGCTTCATCACCCTCCTCTGCACTCCCTCTAGAACCTCAATGTCCTTCTTATGATGAGGGGCCCAAAACTGAACATAGGATTCAAGGTGGGGCTTCACCAGTGCTGAGTACAGTGGCATGATCACTGCTCTAGTCCTGCTGGCCACACTATTTCTGATACAAGTCAGGATGCTGCTGGCCTTTTTGGCCACCTTGGCACACTGTTGGCTCATGTTCAGCCAGTGTCAATCAACAACTGCAGATCCTTTTCCTCCAGGCAGCTTTGCAGCCACTCTTTTCCGAGCCTGTAGTGCTGCCTGGAGTTCTTGTGACCCAAGTGCAGGACATGGCACTTGGCCCTGTTAAACCTCATACAATTGGCCTGAGCCCAGTGATCCAGCCGGTCCAGATCCTTCTGTATGGCCTTCCTACCCTCCAGCAGATCAACACTTCCACCCAACTTGGTGTCATCTGAAAATTTACTAAGGGTGCACTCAATCCCCTCATCCAGATCTTCAATAAAGAGATTAAACAGATTAAACATCAGACCTAATTCTCTTGCCAGAGAATTTCTTTGATGATTTGTACTACTAGTGCAATACAGTGCAAGCATTGACTCCTAGACCCTTGAAAAAGAAACTGTGCAAAGAGAAGGGCATCACTGGCTCTGGTGCAGTGTAGACAAGAAAAGGTTATCTGCTAGATGTCCCTCTCTGCTGTAAGAGGAGTGCGGCTCAGTATTCTGTTGCACAGGACATTCATGGAGTATTTTTCTCCTGTGGCTGTAGCTCAGACAGCTTGGTAAGACCATAGCTATGGTCACTGTATTCCTGCCTCCATGAAGCCTTCCTGTCCCATATAGTAACCTTAGGTTTTTAACTCATTTAGTGAACTTTGGATTACTGCAGGAAGCAAAAGCCATTCATCGTGCAATTTTCTGAAGTCCTCGCAGATGGTACCTCATCACTGTCTCTCCAGATTTAACTCTTTGCTCCTTAAAAAGAGGTCAAAGCATATACTTTAGAAGTATATGCTGCCCATCACTGCAGTGCCTTCTCTGTCTTGCCTGAAGGTATTCATAATTTTTAAAGCTAGAAGCCTCAGACTAATGACTTTCAAATATTAATATGAGAAAACTCTAGAGACCTCCTTAGAATTAATGCAGTTGCCAGGATGATCACACTTCAGGTTTCTATTTCAGTCTCTTCTTTTATCTGGTGAATTTTATTTTGCCCTGGTGACATACCTTTATATGATTATTTTTTGCACTTCTCTGAGCGTGAGGTTGTTTAGGAAACATAGCTATGCTGTTTATTCCTTAAGGTGTGGTGGTGTGCGACAGCAACATACCTGATTGTGTCTCTCACTCTGTTCCTCACCACTCTGACCTCCTTCCTACAGTGACTTTGTTCCTTTTACGATTTGGAAAATTGTTTTTCAGTCTCTTCCCTATTGCTAAATAACTTGCTTATGGCCAGAGAGAATTGATGTGCAGTTTTTTTCTGGGTAAATCAAAGCCAATACTGACTATAAAAGTCAGAGATCCCACAGAGAATGAAATCCTTCTTCTCTGTTGCTTCTTGAATGTCATCTGCATGCCTAGCACTGAGTTTCACACAAAAAAGCACAGCACTTAGAGAAGTTTTTGCTGTTTATTTTGTGTATATAGGGCAGAAGTTACTTTGCATGCAGACGAAGTTTTGATATAGTTTACGATGAGCTTTACTGTACTTAACTCTGAAGATATATATGCTCCCTTTCATGCATGGGCAAGATTGTAGTGGGTCTTCTTTCAGTCCCTGTGAATTTAAGAACTGTATTTTGCACCCTATTATCCTTGTGCTCCTTCTGATCCCTTCAAGTAGTTCAATAAATTCTCAGCATCTGAGTCTCTTGTCTTGGAATCATTACACAGGGACACAAAAGACACAGAGCTGGTTCAGTGTTGTCTCTCTGCTGTTCATCACAAAGTAGTGTGCAACCATGCCCATTTCCTCTACCAGAAAAAAACCATAGAGCAGTGCTAGACACCTCCTCTGTCAGCTCACATTGTATCTTTAAACTGAAGTTTAAGGTTGTTGCCTCCTTAACTGCTGCTGTGCCTCTTGCTTCACAGAATCACAGAGTCACAGAATCACAGAATGGTTGTGGTTGGATGGGACGTCTGGAGATCATCTAGTCCAACCCACCTGCTAAAGCTTCAGACGGTTACTCCTTGTAGCAGGTATTACAGATGATAAAGACTTATTGCTATAGAGTACGTGACCTTGACAAACCTAGATGTAACACTTTTAAGTCAGAACTGGGACACAATGGCAAGATCTGTAGTAAAGACGGCATGGCCTTGTAGCTCTCAGCTGTGGCATTTGAACATAATATCTCAAGCCTGCGAGCTGATTGACAGCCTTCACGAATACAAGGTTATCTTTTTAAGTGTTGGGTTGCTATTGGCATTAAGTGGTTTGGAAGCACAACTGATTTTTTTCGTTGTCCTGCCTGCATCAGTGAATAGACCTCCCCACAACAGCATCCTACCTGCCCCTTGCCCTTTTTCTTACTCACACTCCTGTTCCTCGTGAGACTACAGGCTCGTCAGGAAGACCTCTCTGAAATCCTCTGGGGAGAAGCTTGTTTGAGTCAATTGCAAATGACATTTTCTGCCTGATTCATTCTGTTTCCTTGCACAATGACTTAGACTGCAGTGTGTTAGAAGATTAAAGAAAGCTGGACAGAAGCAAAGGAAAGTCGGAATTAAGAAGATTATAAAGTTCACTGACTTTCTAAAATTAAATTGGCAGGTTGGTATGTTTTCTGACATAATCCCAGTGCCATACTTAAAAATCACACTCACAGCAGACTCCCGAGGATGTTCCATATTAACTATTTGCTTATATCTAATTTTGACTGTGCAATCTGTCATACCATGCATGCCATTGGAAAGTGCAGCCATTGTAATGGTGACTGTGGTACCAGCATGGTCTTGAGCAGTGACTCCGTGTGGGGTAAATTAGTCCAGTTCAAATCCCAAAGTGTAGGGTAAACCTGGAAGGCAGAGTGTACACACAATACACAGAATGCAAAGGACAGCAAGAGTACTTATTATCATTCACTTTATAGGCTAGGGCCCTTCTTATCCCCTTCCTCAGCAGAAAGATAATTATTATAGGTCTGAATCATGCTATGAGCTCCGCTGCTGACACTTTGTTTGGGCCTGGGCAGGTCACACAGCTCGTCACCAAATTACGGAACATTTGCCTCTTCACAATAATTTCTTGGCCATAAATGTGGGTCAGTTTGAAGGACATGGATTCTTCTCCACTAAGAGCTAGTTGATCCTGAAAGGCCTCCTGGTTTCCACATGCTAAAAGCAAACACTTGTGAATACTACAGAATAGCAAAAGTGTGTTCAAGCATTGGAGTCCTTAATCTGTTTTCTCACCCAATAGAAAGAAAAGGATAATAACAGTGTTGCACGTTAAAAATGTGTTGCTAGGATGCTGTGGAAGAAGGCAGTTACAGTTAATTTCACGTGCATAAATATGTAAGAATGCCATATGCAACCCATGTAATGATTTATCCTCTATGCCCCATTTCATATCCTGGCTGCTACCAGGAGCTCTGGATTAATTTACCTGGAGGGAAAATCTTTTCCTAAATTCACAGTGGTTTATGCTATTACTGAATGAAGGTATTTGAATAGCGAAGTGGCCAAACTTGCTGATGAACAGACTACTGCAGATACCTTGAGACAGCTGGGCAACATGACGGTAAATTACATTCATTGTTGATGGCTGCAAGGGAATACAAATTGGATGGAACAAATTAATCTCCTTATATACATCAATGGCTTCTGAATTAGTTGTCACCTCCCAGGGAAAAAAATAATCTATGGGTTGTATTGTGGAAGCTCAATGAAGATGTCTGCTCAATTTGCAGCATCAGTCAGAAATTAATAAACTGCTGAACAGCTTTAAACTGAGGCTGGGGAACATCACAGCAGCAGCGTTCTGCACTACATATTTCTGAATGGGGCCCTGATGCTTTCAGTACAGCTCTGTTTTAGACACCTCTCATTGCCCTCCTAAAAAACAGAGAAAGTGAACTCCTGAGCTGAAATCAAAGAAACATTCCAGGACAAGCAACAAAAATTGGCAAAACTGTTAGTGGCTATCCAAGGAGAAGTTGTGCGGGGGACATTTTTTTCATAACTAGTGTAGGAAGGACCCGCTTAGCTTCAGTCTATAGCCAGCTTTCAACTTACACCACCTCTCCTGTGATGAAGAATGGAAAACCACACTCATGGCTGAGGCAGACAGGCATGCCCAACTCCAGCATTGTCAGTTATAAGAGACAAGCTTGGTTTGGGGCATAATATCTGAGAAAAGACATGTCAAAGACAATAAATAAAACTTTTTTTGTTTTAAATTTTGACAGCTGAAGCCATTTCTACTACCTGTTGCTAAAAAGCTTTTCACAATTGGTTTCTTTTATGTTTGCATTATTTTGTTTTACTGTTCTTGCTTAAGGGAAGTTTGTGTTGATCATTGGTTAGGTGAGGGATTAGCTTGTTCCTTGTAATAGTACATACAATCACATATTTTGTTGTAGTGTAATGTTTCTTTTCCTCTGAAGCTGCATTCTTTGGTTCTTACAGGATTTAGGATGCTAGAGAGACCTGTTTTGATGATTGTTATTTTTATATGGTTCCATGAACTATAACTTAATTACAGTCTTTCTGAGAAACCTGTGGGCTTCAATATGGGGTGCTTTCTTCCCACTCTCAATCTTCAGTTATTTTCTGGCTGTCAATCAAAAAGAATAGATTAATCTTTTTCTTTTTTTTTTTTGGTACTCATTTTATTTGACCACAGAGATCACAAGATATAAGGTAAGAAATAATAAGAAACCTAAAGTCTTTCCAGGTCTATGGAGAGTTCCCTGGCAGAAAAGGACCGGCTGGTGTTGGTCAACAGCAGCTGAACATGAGCCAGCAGTGTGCCAAGGTGGCCCAAAAAGCCAACATTATCCTGGCTTGTATCAGAACTAGTGTGGCCTGCAGGACTAGGGCAGTGATCATCTCCCTGTACTCACAGAATCACAGGACCACAGAATGTTAGGGGTTGGAAGGAAACTCAAAAGATCATTTAGTCCAATCCCCCTGCCGGAGCAGGAACACCCAGATGAGGTTACACAGGAATGTGTCCAGGTGGGTTTTGAATGTCTCCAGAGTAGGAGACTCCACAACCCCCCTGAGCAGCCTGTTCCAGTGTTCTGTCACCCTCACTGAGAAGAAGTTTCTTCTCAAATTTAAGTGGAACCTCTTGTGTTCCAGTTTGAGATCGTTACCCCTTGTCCTATCATTGATTGTCACCAAGAAGAGCCTGGCTCCATCCTTGTGACACTCATCCGTTATATATTTGTAAACATTAATAAGGTGACCCCTCCGTCTTCTCTTCTCCAAGCTAAGGAGACTCAGCTCCCCCAGCCTTTCCTCATAAGGGAGGTGCTCCACTCCCTTAATCATCTTTGTTGCCCTGCGCTGTACTCTCTCCAGCAGTTCCCTGTTCTTCTTGAACTGAGGGGCCCAGAACTGGACACAGTATTCCAGATGTGATCTCACCAGGGCAGAGTAGAGGGGAAGGAGAATCTCTTTCGACCTGCTAACCACCCACCTTGTAGTACACCTCAGGATGCCATTGGCCTTCCTGGCCACAAGGGCACAGTGCTGGCTCATGGTCATCCTGTTGTCCACCAGGACCCCCAGGTCCCTTTCCCCTACGCTGCTCTCTAATGGATCATTCCCCAAGTTATACTGGAACCTGAGGTTGTTCCTACCCAGATGCAAGACTCTACACTTGCCCTTGTTATACTTCATTAAATTTTTCCCTGCCCATCTCTCCACCTTGTCCAGGTCTCTGGATGGCAGCACAGCCTTCTGGCGTGTCAGCCACTCCTCCCAGCTTGGTGTCATCAGCAAACTTGCTGACAGTGCACTCTATTCCCTCATCCACATCACTGATGAACATATTGAATAATACTGGCCCCAGTACTGAATCTTGGGGCACCTCACTAGATATAGGCCTCCAGCTGGGCTCTGTCCCATTGACCACAACTCTCTGTCTTCTTCCCTTCAGCCAGTTTGCAGTCCACCTCACTACCCAATCGTCCAGACCACAATCCCTCAGTTTAGCTATGAGAATGCTGTGGAAGACTGTGTCAAATGCCTTACTGAAACCAAGGTAGACCACATCCACTACTCTGCCATCATCTATCCACCTTCTTATGTCCTCATAAAGGGCTATGAGGTTGATCAACAACTTCCCCTTGGTAAAGCCATATTGATTGCTCCTAATGATCCTCTTCTCCTTGATGTGCCTTGAGGTGGCACCAAGGATAAGTTGTTCCTTCACTTTCTCAGGGATAGAGGTGAGGCTGACCGGTCTATAGTTACTCGGGTCCTCCTTCTTGATTTTTTGAAGACTGTAGTGACATTTGCTTTCCTCCAGTCATTAGGCCCCTCTCCTGTTTCCCAAGACTTGGCAAAGATGATGGGGAGTGGTCCAGCAATGACCTCAGCCAGCTCCATCAGCACCCGTGGGTGCATCCCATCAGGACCCATGGATTTATGGATGTCCAGATTGCCTAATTACTCCCTAACCCAGTCCTCATCAACTAAGGCAAACTCCTCTATTGTCCTGACTTTCTCTGGGGCCTCAGGGGTATGGGGCTCCTCAGAACAGGCTCTGGCAGAGTAGACAGCGACAAAGGTGGCACTCAGTAACTCTGCTTTCTCTGCCTCTTCTGTCACCAGGGCACCCACCTTGTTCATCAGTGGACCTACATTGCCTGTGGTGTTAGTTTTATCTGCCATGTATTTGAAAAACTCTTTCTGTTGTCCTTGACCCTTCTCACCAGGTTTAATTCTAAGGAGACCTTAGCTTTCTTAGTTGCCTCCCTACATCCTCTGACAACAGCCTTATATTCTCTCCAAGTGGCCAGCCCCTCCTTCCATGATCTGTAAACTCTCTTCTTCCACTTGAGTTTACCCAGCTGTTCCCTGTTTCACCACGCAGGTCTCCTGGCTCCCTTCCTTGACTTCCTATGTGTCAGGATGCTCTGATCTTGAGCTTGGTAGAAGCAGTCCCTGAACACTAACCAACTATCTTGGGCCCCTTTACCTTCAAGCAGCCTTGACGATGAGATTTTCCCTAGCAATTGTTTGAAAAGGCCAAAGTTTGCCCTGCTGAAGTCCAGGGTTTCAATTCTGCTTGCTATTCGGTTCCTGATACATGAGATCCTGAACTCCACTGTTTCATCGTAGCTGCAACCAAGTCAGCCCTTGACCTTTACTGCTTCAACCAGACCCTCCTTGTTAGTGAGGATGAGGTCCAGCAGTGCACGTCTCCTGGTCGGCTCCTCCACCCTTTGCATCAGAAAGTTATCTTCAATGCACTGGAGGAACTTCCTGGTCTGTGGCTGGCTGGCTGAATGGTCCTTCCAGCAGACATCAGGGAAGTTAAAATCCCCCACCACAACCAGGGCATGTGACTGTGAGGCTGCTCTCAGCTGCCTGTAGAAGGCTTCATCAACTTCCTCACCTTGATCTGGTGGCCTGTAATAGACACCCACAACAATATTCAGCACTGGTGAGACTGCATCTTGAATACTGTGTTCTGTTCTGGACCTCTCACTACAGGAAAGACTTTGAGGTCCTAGACCAAGTTCAGAGAGGACAAGGAAGCTGGTTTGGAGAAGGGTCTGGAGAACAAGTCCTATGAGGAGTGGCTGAGGGAACTGGAGCTGTTTAGCCTGGAGAAAAGGAGGCTGAGGGGAGACCTTATTCCTGTCTACGACTACCTGAAAGGAGACTATAGGATGAAAGATGTCGGTCTCTTCTTCCAAGTAACAAGTGATAGGACCAGAGAAAATGGCCTTGAGTTGCATCAGGGGAGGTTTAGATTGGATATTAGGAAAAATTTCTTCACAGAAAGGGCTGTGAAATATTGGAACAGGCTGCTCAGGGAAGTGATGGAGTCACCATCCCTGGAAGTGTTTGAAAGATGTGCAGATGTGGCACTTAGGGACATGGTTTACTGGCGGACTTGGCAGTGTTAGGTATACGGTTGGACTTGATGATATTAAAGGTCTTTTCCAAACTAAATGTTGCTATGATTCTATGATTAGATGTTGAAGCATTCCCACACTGGATTGAAGATTACAACATAATACCAGTACAATGGCAGGCTAAGAAGGGGAAAAGTTAATGGATTGTGAAATTAAATTACACATTTGGAGAGTGCTCAATCTATTACTGACAGCTATTGATTGCAGAAATAATTGTCCATTTTTAAAGGTCTTGCTTTACTTCATGCTGAACCAATCAGTTCCCTGATAGTGGTCATTTAAGAGCATCACCATTAATCACTTTTTTTACCTATAGAAGATTAGGGATATAACAATTTAAGATAGTTGGTTTTAATGTTTTTTTGTTAATACATTTGGGAGACAATGGCAGCTTTGCTAGCAGGTATAGTTGGAGAAGTTTATGCTAAATAAGTATTGAATTTCATGTCTCATATCAAGAGGGCTGAATACTCTGAAATCCATGGGATTTTAGGGTGCTTATTGAGCCCTCTCTAGGGAGAAACTCATAGTGTTTGTCGTAAAATCTTAGAAATGGTAGTGGAAAGGCATCTCTGAAGGTCCACAGTATAGCTTCCTGCTCAGAGTGGGACTGCTGCCAGCATGAGTTCTGTGCCTTTGTCTTCCGAGTCTTCAAGACTTCCAAGGATGAGATCACAGAATCACAGAATGTTAGGGATGGGAAGGGACCTAAAAGATCATCTAGTCCAATCCCCCTGCTGGAGCAGGAACACTTAGATGAGGTTACACAGGAAGGTGTCCAGGCAGGTTTTGATTTGAATGTCTCCAGAGTAGGAGACTCCACAACCCCCCTGGGCAGCCTGTTCCAGTGCTCTGTTACCCTCACAGAGAAGAAGTTTCTTCTCAAATTTAAGTGGAACCTCTTGTGTTCCAGTTTGAGCTCATTACCCCTTGTCCTACCATTAGTTGTCACCGAGAAGAGCCTGGCTCCATCCTCGTGACACTCATCCTTTATATATTTGTAAACATTAATAAGGTCACCCCTCAGTCTTCTCTTCTCCAAACTAAAGAGCTACCGCTCCCTCAGCCTTTCTTCATAAGGGAGATGCTTCACTCCCTTAATCATCTTTGTTGCCCTATGCTGTACTCTCTCCAGCAGTTCTCTGTCCTTCTTGAACAGAGAGGCCCAGAACTGGACACAACATATTCCAGAGCTGTACTGCTTTCTGCCACCTTTTTTTTTTTTTTTTGGAAGGACTGGACAAAATCAGTATGGACTTATTTAAAAAGTGTGGTCTTTGTCTTTTTTCTGCAATTTAACTCTTCTTTTGCTTGTTTTGTTTCGCTTTCTCACCTTTTATAGCTACCTGTCCCTTTAGATACGATTCCTACTGCTTGAGCCTGCATTCTCACATGAGGCACCAGTATCTTTTAGCAAGACCTTTGGGTTCATGGCTAACACAGAAACTGGGCAGCTGATACTGGTGGAAGCTGGATCATGACCCTCATATCTGTGTATGTGGTTTGTAGAAATAAAAAATACAAAACTCCTGTCCCAGATACACGGTGATGCTGACTCACAGCAGGCAGAAAGACCTGCTGTAAACTTGCCTTTTGATTTCACTAAGTTTTCAAGTTCCTCTTGAGGAAGCCACAAAGATTTGACCTCATGCTTTGAATTGTTCTGACCATTGGGAGAGCCCAGGAAGATGCCTGTGGTTTAGGGTGATTGTAGGAAAACCTCTAGGACTGTCTCCCTGAGTTGCTGATGTTGTACAGTGTCTTCCTCTCCCAAAGTAGATGGTATTTTAGCATATTGTGTGTCCCCTGACATTCAGGGACTTGCTGGAAGTCAGGGCCACCTGCATGCACTTACTGTGGAGACACCAGCGGCACTGACCACAAGCCTTCAGCTGATGTTGTGTTACTGGGACTGTGCAGGTGCGTCTTCTGTTATTGCATCTGCCACTGCTGGTTCCTACTTGCCTGCGGTAGGCAGGTAATCTGCTCCCTCCTTTCTAATTTAGTGTCTCACTCTCTGTCACTGTGCACAAAGCCACCTTGCCTCTTACTTTCTATATTTGTTCTTACTTACCTACTTGCTATCTTACTTCCTTACTTCCTTACTTACTTACTATCTTTGTTCTCTTCACCGTCTGTTGGCAGAGCTACATTCAGGTGAATAATCCTCTTCCCCTGTGTTGCTGCTGTGTTAGAAGTGTGAGCCAGAGGGAAGAAGCAGACCCACACTCTGAAAAGCTGCAATGCTGCACATTCCTCCCTGCTCTTGGGAGGATGCATCTGGGTAGTAATACAGTGCCCCAACCATCTTCTCCTTTTTGCTTTACCTTCCCATCAGGCCTCTTACAAAAGTACTTATGTAGCTCCTCCAGCCAACCTGACAGATTTTTGCCTCCCACCTCCTCAATCATAATATTTCTTCCCAGTCCTTCAAAGGCCCTTGCTGTGACTGCATGATTTAATTGGAACATTGCCAGGGCCTTTTCAATGTACAAAAGTAGGTAATTGACATGAGGTGCTAACCAGGAATGCAGGTAAAACAGCAGCTCTTCTGAACCCTCCTTGTCCCTGCCTGAGGAAAATATTAATAATCCTGCAGCTGTGTCAGTCAGGGTGGATGCAGATGAAACACGTATGGGTGTTCTCCAGAATGGCAGAGAGGGAATGGATGGGGGTGGGGGGAAAGTGCAGCAGCTGTATTTACTCTAGCTTGCTCTCGGTATTAGTTTTATGACTTCAAATCACAGGGCAATACTGCTGTGAGGAAGAACTGTCTGAAAAGTGAAGTGAGGCTTTTTTCAAAAGCAGCTAACAGCAGGGGATGTTCATTGCTCTGTGCCTCTGCGTGTTTGCTCTGAAGAGAAATTAGATATGCTGAACCTTTCAGACTGAGGAATGTGGTTGCATTTTTTAATAATAATAGTTTTACACAGTCAAACATGCACACATTTATGTATTTAAAAAGATATATATATATATATATATATATGCAGGGATATAAATATATAAACGTAAGAATTTAAAGCTTTGCTTCTGGTCTCAAGAGCATCCCCACATCAGAGTGACAGTGATGCAGAAAGGCATGTGAGGGCTGGAGGGCAAAATTCCCTGCAATTAAGCTGTGCTAACAGTGCTGTCACCTCTTCTTTCCTCCAGCTCCCCCATTAGATTTTTATAGCTTTTCTGCTTCAGAAGTCAACCATAGTTGTACCTCCTGGTGGAGAAAGGCACTGGATAGATCTGACAGGTTCAGCTCCCAGGGAAGAGACTGGAGAGCATCTCACAGGAGTGAGATTTGTCCCCTCCCAAGGAAACCACACCACGTATACTGTTATATACTGAGATTTTGTTATATTGGTACATTCCTACCATATTCTGTTTTGGAGTTACTGTGCCCTTGTTCTCTTGGGAAACAGCTGTGCCCAGCCTTGTCTGTCTGTGCCTCTTCTGCAGTCTGCAGGCTGGCTCAGGGCTGCCTCTGCTGTGTTTCACTGTCTGGTAAAATTTGTCTTTGTACAGTACTTATGTTCCAAAACTGCATGGATTCAGGTTGACATGGACCAACTGGAAGAGGACAGTGTTGCAACAGTCACAGATGATGACAGCTTTACATTTACCTCTCTTTGGGAAGCCTGGGAGTGAAATAAAGAAAAGAGGTCAGCAGACAGACTTCTTAGGAGATTTCTAAATTTTGATGTTCAAAAACTTGTCTTTCAGAAGTTAAAAAGGCAGGGACCTTTCAAATATTTAAGGAGACATTGTGTCTGAAAAACTTGCTACAGCTTTTCCTCCGCATGATAAAATATTGTCCTCTCTAGCATTTTTTAATCCATATTTGTGGAACAAAAAGTTAATTTCCTGAATAAATATTCTCTTCTATCTCCATTTTCACAGTTGTGGTGTAGAAAGGTAAGCCCAAACATAAACTGGGCTGAGCTATTTAAATATTTCTCCAACATCCTGCCAAAGCTCCTGTGGAGAACTGTGCAGATTGAACTGTTTGCTGTTGTTCCTATTACAAACATCCTCTCAAGAAATGCTACTCTTGAATCTATGACAGTGGCAAAGATGTAGATAAATACTATCTCAGTCAACCAGATCTTTTTTGAGATCTACTATGTAACATTATTTTCCATCAGGCAAAGCTTCTAGTGGTTTCTGAAAACCTCTCTTCACTGGTTTCCATCCTTGAATGTCTGATAGATGGCTGATAAAGTTTCTGATAAAGTTTCAGAAGTAACTTTGAAAATCAGGATCTTTTGAGAGAAGGGACATGTCTTCATTTTTATCTTACAGAAAGAAAGCTGAGACATACCAGACAGGTGAACTGACCTCCCTAAAGCTACTTGGTAGTTAGTGGCAGGTTTGAGACTCATCTCTCCCATGTTGCCATACAACCTTTTATATTTTCATTCAGGCTATCATAAGGAGGGTTGATGAAATTGCTATGCATGTTACTAAATCTTGGTCTCCCCTCTGTTGGACAGAATTGTTCTTTGTAAAACAGTATGGGTGATGAAGCTCAATAAGGGAACAGAGGAGAGACAGTTGCAAGAAACAGAAGCAAAAGAAAGTCAAGAAAATAAATAATTCCGAGCCAGTGTTTGAGGCAAAAGTTAAGGAGAAATTTTTTTCCTTGTTAATTTACCAAAGAAGGGTAGTTGTTACACAAAGAACAGGTTCAGTGAATTTGGGCCATTGATTTGGGTATATGCTGATATATTTGCTCTAAATTTTCTTGCAATTAAAAGTGTTTTGTTTATTTTGAGAGATGGAACAGTCTGCTGCAAACCCAGAGTTCTAGAGCAGGGCATGTTCTCAGCATGAGCCATCTCCTCATAGTAAATTGCAAACTTGGCTCCCTTGGGTTCTGAGCAGGATGAGGTAACATAGTGTGACTAAGACAAGTGTGGAACAGAACAGCTTGCAGCTTTCCATGGATTCATCTTCTTATGAGAAGCAATTCCATTCTGGAATAAAGAATGTCAAGAGGAAAACACAGACAAAAAATAAACACCGTGTCAAAGTTTAGCACTCAGTAATGTCAGTACTCTCAAAATGTAGTGATCCTGATACTCTTCTAACTTGTTTTATGTCACTGTTCTTTTACTGATTTTCATGTCATTAAACCTGATTTATAGCACTAGGGTAGGGAAAAAGAATGGCAATATCAGTTTGTAACATCAGGCTGCTCACTGCATTCCCCCCCAAATTATGTTTTTAGCAGCAAGTTAAAGTTTTCTATTATATCCACAACGAGATCTATTTAAGAGATAGCAATTGCACATCCCAAGACAATTTATACCACTGAGGAGTGAATCAGCTTAGAAAAAAAGTCAGAGAAGATCTATATCTCTTTTCATCCTTCACAACTCCCAGAGAGACTATTTCTCAGGTTCCAGCAATGCAGAGCTTGATTGTTTTTTCTGTTTCCACATACCAAAATTCCTTGCTTTTGTTCAGCAGCACAATGCTGAAATATGGTGCCCTGGAACCTGATGTTCCACCTGCCTTGCAGAAAGGAAATGGACCTAATCTTACCTGTTTTTCAGGTGAAATTCTCACTAGTTCCAGAGTCAGAGTAGAAGGAGATGAAGGGGAAAGCTGTGTGAGTTTGTGTGTGTGCGGACTAGCTATCATGTAGGACAGATAGAGGAACAGGTGAAGGGGGTCCCCCTATTTCCCTTACACCATCCGACAAAACTCCATTGGAAAGGCTGTTCCTAATAGACTGAAAACTAAGCTGACTTCCCCAAATCTCAAACCACAAACTTATTGCTTGAAAAACAAAGCTTTGACTTTTCTTCAAGTTTCTTTTGTCTGGAGAAACAAATTCAGAAAATTAGTGTCATCTGTTATCTTTCTCCCATTTCTTCTGTCATCATTCTTATTTCCCCAATTTGTCCATTACTGGTAGCTTTTATTATCTAGGAAAACATAAATTTCTAAAAGTTTTGGGGAGTCTAGACTTTAATGAAATTTTAGTTTGGAAATATTTTATTGAAATCATCAGTATAATTTCTACCTTATCTTGTAGAATCATAGAATAATTTTGGTTGAAAGACACTGTCAAGATCATCAAGTTCAAACATAACCTAACCTATCTCTGCCACTAAACCATGTCCCTAAGAACCTCATCTAAATGCCTTTTAAACACCTCCAGGGATGGTGACTCCACGACTTCCTTGAGCAGCCTGTTCCAATGCCTGACAACACTTTCTGTGAAGGATTTTTTCCTAATATTCAATCTAAACCTCCCCTGGTGCAACTTGAGGCCATTTCCTCTGGTCCTATCACTTGGTACTTGAGAGAACAGACCAACCCCCTCCATGCTACAGCCTCCTTTCAGGTAGTTGTAGATAGCAAGAAGGTCTCTGCTCAACCTCCTTTTCTCCAGACTAAACAGCCCCAGTTTCCTCAGCTGCTTCTCATCAGACTTGTGCTCCAGACCCCTCACCAGCTTCATCACCCTCCTCTGCACTCCCTCTAGAACCTCAATGTCCTTCTTATGATGAGGGGCCCAAAACTGAACACAGGATTCAAGGTGGGGCTTCACCAGTGCTGAGTACAGTGGCATGATCACTGCTCTAGTCCTGCTGGCCACACTATTTCTGATACAAGTCAGGATGCTGCTGGCCTTTTTGGCCACCTTGGCACACTGTTGGCTCATGTTCAGCCAGTGTCAATCAACAACTGCAGATCCTTTTCCTCCAGGCAGCTTTGCAGCCACTCTTTTCCGAGCCTGTAGTGCTGCCTGGAGTTCTTGTGACCCAAGTGCAGGACCCGGCATTTGGCCTTGTTAAACCTCATACAATTGGCCTGAGCCCAATGATCCAACCGGTCCAGATCCTTCTGTATGGCCTTCCTACTCTCCAGCAGATCAACACTCCCACCCAACTTGGTGTCATCTGCAAACTTACTGAGGGTGCACTCAATCCCCTCATCCAGATCATTGATAAAGAGATTAAACGGAACTGGTAGCAATACTGAGCCCTGGTGAACAGCACTCGTGACTGGCTACTGACTGGATTTGGCTCCATTCACAACAACTCCTTGAGCCTGGCCCTCCAGCCAGTTCTTTATCCCTGGCAGAGTACACCTATCCAGGCCACGAGCTGCCAGCTTCTCCAGGAGAATGTTTTGGGAAATGGTGTCAAAGGCTTTACTGAAATCGAACTATACAGCATCCACAGCCTTTCCCTCATCTACTAGGTGGGTCACCTTGTTGTAGAAGTAGATGAGGTTGGTCAAACAGGACCTGCCTCTCATAAACTCATGTTGACTGGGCCTGATCACATGGGTTTCTTGTATGTGCTGAGTGATGTCACTCGGGATGATCTGCACCATGACCTTCCCTGGCTTGGGGGTTAGAATAACAAGGCTGTAGCAATTCTTTTCAGCTTGTTTAGTTTGAAAAAGAGAGAAGGTTAATCTCCGTATCACAACCAGTTTTGTGCAAATTACAAATACTGTTGAGCTGCATCAGCAGTAATCTCAAAACATGATCTCAGATTATTCCTAAAGGCAAAGGTACATGAGAAGAAAAGAGTTTATTGATGGGATAGCTCTATCAAAGTTTACAGGTAATGAAATATCATTACATAACCCCTGTAGCCTAGGAGTCTCGCATTTTCCAGAGAATTTCTTCTTCAGGTTTTCTGTCTGGTGGTGCACTAACATTCAGTGTGTGACTCATGAGTCAAGGAATATTTTAATAGATTAAGAGGTCCTAGGTAGAGCAGTGTCTAGCAAGGGATTGCTTCTCCTGGTGTGACCCATGTTCTTCTGGGTTTACCTGATTTCTGTCCATCCTACCAGGAAGGACAGCCCCCGCTTTGGTGACTGGGGTTGTTTAAACAGCAAGGCCCATCTTTAGCCACCCCTGAGTATGCAGTGTTGGACAACACCTTTGTACACAGCCTGATCGTAGCCCATAGTCGTGCCAGTGGATGAAGGTCTCAGGGTGTTTGCAGTCCTGCACAAGCTTCCTTGGTCCTGCAGATGCAAAGTGTGCTTCAGTGTTGCACTGGTGGGTACATTGCCTATGGCTGGGCTGTACTGTTTGCTCAGTATAAGCATCATAGAACCAGCCAGGAAGTATTTTGCTCTTTTGCTGTCCTTAATATTCAAAAGAAAACTGATGATTAGCCATTCTTTTTTTTGATGTTCACTTGCGGGACACATACCAGCTCACAACAGGGACTTTCTGCATGTGCTTTTATCCCTTGGCTGGTACTCCGGGGATTCTGATCTGAATCTGTCTACGTATAAAAGCAGGAAGGGAAGAGAGAGAGTGAGAGTCCCTAGCTCCCATCACAGATGGTTGATAATTAGTGTGCTGCCTCCATCTCCTTCACAACAGAGCAAATATAGTTTTCTAGTGACAATGTGATGAATTCAAGCTGTTTTGCACCTCAGTAATGTTCTTGGAAAAAACACAGAAAGACTCTCTACCTCTGAAAACTTAGAAGTTTATTTTCACTGATTTACACTGGGTCAAATATTACATGTCCTTCAAATATACTAAATGGGAAATTTTGTCTGAGTGGGAACTGCAGGCTTATGGGAATGAAGAAATATTTGGAATAGCTGCCAAAATCTTTCAGACATGAAAATTGTAATAGACCTATGTTCAATTAAAAGCCATAGATGGCTGAACCATCTTCCCATTTCAGTTTCTGGTTTAACCCCCTGATCTTAGCACGTCTTTGCTCTCAGTAGAGAATCACATTCTGCCGTAGTGTTTCCTCATTCCTTTGTTGCAGCTCCGTGGCTCCAGATGTGCACTCTGCCTGTCCAAGCACAGCCCTTCCAAGTACAGCAGTGCTACCCACAGGCAGTGCAGGGTGCATTGTCTCCTAATAAATAAACTATGTGAATGAATGAATAACCACTGTCTCAAAACTTTCCAGACAAATGAAAATCCCCAAACCCTCTATGGTTTACAAACTTTTATCGATGACACTCTGAATTTTCCAAGAAAGCAAGACATAGGACCCTGTAAGAGTCGGTCTGAAGAACAGTATTTGCCTCAACATCGCCATCAGGAACTTGGAGAGATACCAAGAAACAAATGGCCTGAGAGAAAGAACTTTGTGGTATAGGGAGTCTCCAACCTGGGACTACAAGTAACAATAGCTGCTGTCCAGAAGATGGATTTCACCTGCTGCCTCAGCCAAACTTGCTCCACCTCCTCCCTGTTACTAAAGTCAATGAAGAGGAGCATGCAGAGAGGCTCGCAGAGGGTCTTGAGGTCACCCAGCAGACAAGTAAGAGACCCCTGAACGAGAGGCGATTCAGGCGCAGACAAGTTTTGGCAGGAGAAACAAGGACTTTTTAGGCCTGTGCAGTTAAGTCTAGATTGCAAAACAAAGGCGGAGATTGGCCTCAATCGGTGAGAGAAAGGAGGTGTGAGGTGAGCATAAAAGATGGTTCCTAACCAAACCTCGGAGAGATCTTCCCACCAACGAATCGTGTATCATGACGGAGGACCGGCAGGATGCTGTTTGGAACCTGGGACCATAGGGCCAACTTTGGACCTGTGATGGTAGCCTCTTTCCTCCCTTTTTTCTTTCCTTTTTCTCCACTTTCTCTATTGCGTGCCTCTTTGTGGGCAAAATAATAAAGTTACACTGTTTGATTGAATTACAACCCATTGGTATTTTGGTCGCCTTAATTTTGTGCTTTGAGATCAAGGTAAACAAACTATCACGAGTCCACCAAATGGACTGTGACAGACCCCATTCCATGCTTTCTTGTGTGTCCCTCACGTCCTTCATCCACCACTCCTTTACACCTCATTCCATGTTAGAAGTGGCATCTCTTAATATTTTTTCTGCCTCACATTCTTAATTATGTTTCTGTTCAAGGGAGATGGGAGCTTCTATCACCAACGGCACTGACAGGTGATGCAGCTAAGACCAGTTCCTGTAGGATGTCCATAGCAGTCTAGGACTTTTACAATTTCTTAAGCCAACACCTCATTGTTGGCAAATACCCCTTTTCCTCACTGGTACTGCAGTTCAACTAGAGAAGTTTAACAAAATAATGCAACTACTAAGATGAAGATGTTGTTAACATGGCCTTCAGTATGCTCACGAGATATCCAGATGTTACCACAACTCTAAATAAAACCTAATGTTTGCTGTGGTAGTTTAATTTTAGTTAAGTGTCTGTGGGACAGATTCTGACTTCATTTCTATTGGGAAATATGCTAAAACCAAGTGAGATTAAAAGTTAGTGTCCTTTTTGCCCTGAGCCATGGTGAGATAAAAAATAGTCAGACTTTTTTTGATACCAGCTTTTTCTGGTACCTACACAAGAATCTTGCAACCTCAGTAATGCAGACATAGACTGGTGCTTTATGCTGCACAGACAACACAAAATAAAATCTGACCTTGCCTGGAGCAGCCCTGGATCTGACCTCTCTTCTGATAGATCACCTACGTGCCTCTGTCTTGTGTTTCTGTGTTGAATGCGTTTCTGCAATGATTGTATGTCAAATCCAAATGAAGGCTTGTACTGAGGGTCAATCAATATGCTTTGACTCTGTATGTTCATTGAGTGAGACCAAGATGAGGTCAGGTTTTCCAGATAAAAGCACTGCTGTCATAACAATTTCCTGCAATTTGCTTATGCAGTGTTTCTTCCTTTCACCTTTCTTATAATTTGTGACAAATACCATTAATGTCAATGCAAAGCCTCCTTTTTATTGTTTTAATATTGTCCCAGAGTGCCCCTAACTCATTCTTGTCCCAATTTTAAAGCCTTGCATGAATGCGCCATGGTGGTAACTAAGGAGTATAATCTATGTCATCAGTTTTTAGAAGCAAAAGTCTCTGTGCAATTCAGACAGATGCCAGTGATGTCCCCAGCTCTGCACGTGCTATGCCATTTGCTTCTATGAACCTATACTGATTCACATCAACCTAGTGAGCAGAGACAAGGTACAGGATCTTGCTACTCTGGAAAAAGACCAGAATGGCTGTGAATAATAAAAAAAAGTTTCTCCTCCTATATAACAGCTTACTAGTGGTCTCAAAGACTTTTTTGTCCTTCATTTATGCATTTAAAATCACACTGATCTAATATGTCTGCACACTTTTTGGTAAACCACCATGTGCTGAAAATCTATATGCTAGAGAAAAAAATAATTGCTAAGTTGAGCTGAATTCACTGGATGAACGAAAGAATAAAAGTAGTGCTTGGAAATGATTTTGGGGAACAGATTTCTGAAATGCCCAGGTTTTTGGGAATTGTAATGGGTCAGGAGAAAATGCTTTCTCAAGCAGGTGTGCATGGTCGTTGTTTTCCTAGATCAATCAGTGTTTAGAAATCTGCATCCAAGCGGTGAAAAGATCACATAGCACCAAGGTGGTATCATTATTCTGGAAGCTTGAATGTGCTGGTTCAAATCATGCTCAATGAGTGCAGCAAACACTGAACTGTTGAATATAAGATGACTCTTCAGTAGCTTTGAGAAACTTTGGGTTCTGATTTAGGCACACAAAATAAACTGTCAGCCTGAAAGTTTTAAATTTCTTTTATTTATTGTTTCAGTTAGTTATTTTGAATGGTTCTGGAAAATAAATGAAAGGAAAAAAACCTATTTGCCTACACATTTTGAGCAGATGGCATGAAAGTGAAGTTTGTTCTGTCAGTGCATTTTGGACACAGAAAAAGGGAGTGTTCACCAACAGAATCATTAAATGCCCCAGTTGTTTGCCTGTGGAATCGCATAAGGCACCTTCTGAGCATTTTTATCACTGGCAATTTACACTTGTTGCATTGGACCGGAACTGAAGAGACTGAAGAAAATAATGACCTTAGAGTAAAGATAAGAAGCTCTCATACTGTCACTTTTCACCTCTCTCAGTTTATGAACATATCTGTTTCTGGGTACATCACATATGCTTTGTGATTAAACATCCTGAAGCTCCTCTTCTCTACACAGTCCAGTGCAGATAATTTTAAATTGATCCAAATGCTTTTTGCTGTCCAGCTTTTCTGCTCAGGTATAACTTATGCTCATTGATTTAATGGAACTCTTGGAAGACAGCTGGTGAAACTCCGGCCAGATCAGAGCCTCTGCAAGGTGGGGTCTCTATCAGATCCATCAGGTAGACTTGACATGACCTGGACTGTTTTTGATGTGACAGTTTAGCTTTTTGCCTTCTAGTGCCTGCAAGTGAAGTGCAGCTCTGCTGTTAGTCCTCTCAGGGACATGGACCCACCATTAAGACCACAGTAGTTTATTTGAATTCTTCTTCTGTAATGAAAGGAAAGGAAAGAGTCACCTTTAGCTGACTTGAAAGCAGTAGATGAAAACTGGTTCTGTTTTTCAAAAACTGTAATTGTGACATTCTGCATAGAAAGCTCTACTTGCAAAGATGAATGTTTCATTAATTTTTAAGGATGTGAAACTGCAATGGAACATTAACTAGAGCATTTGCTATCTATCCAATGCACTAATACCATGCAACAGTCATATTATTTCATTCAGTTATAATAGTCATCAAAAAGATAGCTAAACTTAAAATGTTGAAACATCAAAGTGGGGATTTTATTCTTATGAGTGATTACTTTGAAGAAATTACTATTTTCCCACTGAAAAATTACTATGAACTCTCCCTCAAAAAACCTTGAATAATGTAAATCTCGATCTAAAATGCTGCCTGAGAGAGATGGGGTAAATTCTATTATTCATAAAGAGTGTGCTATCCCTGGAAATTAATTATCTCAAAACCTCATTTTTCTCTATTGCTATTCAATAACCTGTTAGCAAACAGTGCCAGGTGGCTTTGTCTGACCATTGTGTTAATGCAGAGATGTTCCCTTTCCTTCTGTAAACCAAGTTTCTCAGATAATATTGAAAATAACAAGAGGAAAGATAACCAATTGTCTTCTCCCTTACTTAAGGTCTTGTGTAGTCATTTGTGCTTGTTCAAAAAAAGGCATTAAACTGTCTGACCCAAGGAAATGATTATATAAAGCAAGAAGCAGTGAAAAATGAACAGTGTATGTAAAGTTGGCTGGGAGCTGCTTATCTTCCAAAGTTTACAGGGCTTATAGGGAATACGAAATTTTGAAAAGTAACCTCCAACATTTTTTTTTTTTTTTTTTAATCATAAAAAAAAAAAATCTTGAGATCTGGTTTCCTAAACTTTTCCTGTGGTTTTCAGATTTTCTGTTAATGTGTGTCCTCCCCTCCCCTAAGATAATAAGTTTGGGTGCTTGTATCTAAACTAAAGGTCCAGGTAAAACAGTTCCTTGCAAACGTTAAAAGGGATAAGATGTCATTGCAGGAGTCATTTTCCTGCCTGCTCTAAGGAAGAGTCTTTTCATGAAGGGGCAAATGCATGCTATGAGAGAACAAAGACTTGTATTTGGTTTAAAGTACAGAGGAAAAGTCAAGGGCTCCTGGAGAATAAATGAACCCCAAGAGAGCTCAGAGTGCAGACTACTGTTGATATATCCAGGAGAAAAGGTCAATGAAAATTCTTAGGGTATGCTTTGTACTTTTCACTTGGGAAAATTCTCTTTGAAAACAAGGCTTGTATTTTTTTATTTTAGTATTCAGTTCTTCTCTAAAGTCCTATAAGGGAGGAACCACACTTAATTTCCGTAAAGACATTTAAAATAGGGAGGAAACAGCACATTTCTAAAATATACAATTTATATTTTGGATGCCAGTGCATAAGGCACTTTGTTTTATCATAGAATCATAGAATAGTTTGGGTTGGAAGGGACCTTCAATGGTCATTACGTCCATCCCCCCTGCAGTGAGTAGGGACATCTTCAACTAGATCAGGTTGCTCAGACCCCCTTCCAGCCTGGCCTTGGGTGTTTCCAGGGACCTACCACCTCTCTGGGAGACCCGCGCCAGTGTTTCACCATCCTCATTGTAAAAAATTTCTTCGTCATGTCCAGCCTGAATCTTCCATCTTTTAGTTTAAAATAATTTCCCTTGTCCTGTCACAAATAGGATCTACAAAAAAGTTTGTCCCCATCTTTCTTACAAGCCCCATTTAAGTATTGAAAGTCTGCAACAAGGTGTCCCTGGAGCCTTCTCCAGGCTTAGCAGCCCCAACTCTCTCAGTCTGTCCTCACAGCAGAGCTGTTCCAGCCCTCTGGTCATTTTTGTGGCTCCTCTGACCCCTCTCCTACAGGTCCACGTCTTTGCTGTACTGGGGGCTCCAGAGCTGGACACAGGACTCCAGGTGGGGTGTCACCAGAGCAGAGCAGAGGGGCAGAATCACCTCCCTCGACCTGCTGGCCTCATTCATGTTGTACGCTTACATCTTGGGTGCTGCTGAGACCCAGCCAAGTGTTAACTCAACCTGTTAAGTGCAGGGATCGCTAGAATATGAATGAAAGAATTAAAAAAAAAAAAAAAAAAGGCAAGCCAAAACAACTCAGAGATTCTGCCATTCATCTCCAGGTTTGAAGAACCTAAGCAGGACACACTGCATGTTGTAATCACAGTGTGAAAGTTAGAAATATCTCTGGGGAAAGACCAGAGGAGAACGTGGTTTTTATGTGCTGAAGTACAGTATTGTAAGTGTGCTGAAACTTAAATTCAAGATTGTTTTGTAATTTGAGAAAGATCACAGAAGTGACACAATCTATTCTGCCATCTGAGGGAATTTTTTTTCAAGTAATCTATGGTATTCTCTGAACTGTGTAAAATATTTTGTGGCAGATGCCTTGTTTCCTGAATACATTCAGTTTGTTTGATCATTATTCATTATTATACGTTATCTTCCTCCAGAGTTATTAGCAGGTAGGAAACAAATAATATTTATTAGAACTTCGTTGAAAGCAAGAAGCTTAATTCTGTTTATCTTTTCTGCAAATACAGATGTCCAGCCTGTGTAGGAGCAGAGGGTACAGCTGCAGTGCAGGAAGAAATGGAATATGCTTAAGGTATAATATTACTCCATCCAAATCTATCCATCCAAATCTTGCCTTCCTATTACTTTCTCTATTTTAAACAGACATTATCCCTTTGCCAGAAGAACATTCTGGTGGAAATCTGCAATCCTCTTTCACTGAAATAGGAGCCTTGTAAGAAATCTTTGTTGTTGAAACACATTTTCTGGTTGGCTTGTGATATTATAAATTTTTCTGACCTCTAGTATGAGCATTGCAAATTCTCCAAAATAGATTCTGCCACTGAAAAGTTGCTAAGCAACTAATCTTGTCTGATCTGTTGTAGTTCAAATAAATGAAACAGACAGATAAAAGAGACTTTATAAACCTAATGGTTTGTAAAAAGCAAACAAACATAAACCCATAAACAAATATATAGATGATGTATTTTATCTCAAAATAAGTATTTCTGCAGAAAAAAAGCCCACAAGAAGTATTTAAGGAGACTTTAAGCAAAAGCAAAGAGGGTCAGCGTTGCTACTTCACAGGCCCAGACTGATTGTCATCTCAGCCTCCTCTTTGGTGACCTTAATGATGTTCTGTTTGCCAGGTATTTTTTCTTTCATGATATGGCATGTAATATTTAGGTAGTCAAAAATAAACTTTAACTAATCTTTCTGAAGAGCTGTCTTTGGTTTTTTGTGGTTTGTTTTTTTTTGGTTTTTTTTTTTTTTCGTTTGGTTTGGTTTTTTTTGTGGTTTTGTTTTGTTTTGTTTTGTTTTATTTTTGTTGTTTTTGTTAGCTCTGGATTAATAGGAGAGCTGCTCTGTACTTGCATATGCTGATTCGCACTGTACCTCGCATTTTCCTGGTGTTGCAGTCTGGGTCTTCAGAACTGTGCAGCTAGAAACAGAAGAAGAAGGTTCTGGAGCCTCTTGTTGAGACTCAGAGGAGGTGCTGCTGGGTGGGATGGCCTTCCAGGCAAACATGTTTTCCTACCGGAGGCAGACTATGCATAGATTTTGTCCACATGGATGACTGTGAGGGTTTATTTCTCATCTTGTTTTGTCTATCACAGGTTCATATTGCTGTAAGGAAAAGGGCACTGACAGCTTCAGCTGCTGCCACAGGTTTGCTCCCCCAATCGCCTGCACCTGGAACTTTGAGGCTTGAGCTTCTGTGAGTTATAGCAACCACTGTAAAGTTTTCCTTATAACCATAATTCCTTGGATGCTTTCAACTCTACAAGACACTGTGCATTCTCCCCTTCCACGATCAGGACTTCAGCACAAAATTAGTGTGAGAAAATGTAGTGCATGTTCTTAAGCAAGAGGTAGCTGATTTGATTATACAAAATCTCTAAACAGTTTGATTTTTAGCCTCTCAGGCTCTCACACCGACAAGTGCCAAGATGTATGTGTTCAAGTGGTCTGGCTAGGATACTTGTGTGAAGCACTTCTGATGAGGGATGTTGTCTGTGTTGTTTGGGTAACAAGGCTGGTAACAAGGAAGCCATTTTTGGACAGATCTTTTGTATCTTATAGGAAATATCAGCTGCAATGAGTTAATCCTTTCTCTCAAATCATGCTCACTTCACCGTTGATAAATCTTCAGTCAGTTTGCTGTCCACTGACTCTACTCCCTTGTTTGACATATATATATCTGGGAAAAATGTCTCCAGCTTTTTCCTGCAGGCCTAACAGAAAAAAAAAAAAAAAGAAAAAAGAAGGAGGTAGAAGTCATAGAAGTCATACGTCACAGCCTTCTAGCCTTCCTCCTGATGTTAGGATTGCTGGTTCCTCTGCTGATGGACTGTCTGGGCTGTGAGGTCATCAAGAGCACCTGCCTGGCAGAAACAACATTCATACCAGCTCTAATCCCACATATCATTACTAATATCTGCACTGATTTATGGCTGGAGTCACAGCTCTTTACAGACAGTCTGTCAGCCTGAGAGGCATTTTTGAGGTGAAATGCTGGTAATTTGAAAACATAACATAAATCTTCTCAGTTACACTGTCTGGTTACATATTTATCTGATGCAAATGCTGTACTAAAGGTCTTTAAAATCATTACTAGAAGGAGAGAAGAAAACTTCAAAGTGAAAAGCATAATTATAAGAAAGGTTAATGAGACAGAAAAAAAATGCAGCTGCCTCTTTGAAGCATTCCTGGTAAGAAGATGGTCCTTTTAAGGCCTAACCTGAAGTTAGGACTTTTCCATCAACTTGTTTGGGCCAAAGCCTCTGTTTTATTTTAGTGTAAAAGCTACTTGATCTAAAGCAAAGGCCAATACATAACTCAGAATTAAACAGGCAACGCAAATCACATTATTTTCCCATTATTATTCACTTGAGGAACAACTTCTGGTCCAGCCTTGTTAAGCTGTTGACAGAGAAATCAGTCACTCTTCAGAAATAAAGGAATGGAAATGAGTTATTTCTATTTTCTCCTGGTGTTTATGCAAGCTTCCCCTTAAGCACTTACGAGAATGAAAGCTTTTCATCTAACACTTTAATTCTGTACACCTTTTCCCTGTGACTGAGAAAATAAAATAATAGTGGCACTTAATAAAAGGAAAAAAAGAATCACTGGAGAGGAAACACTCCAGGAGCAGGTAACTCTCACAACTTATTGAATACAGTCAGCATAATGATTAGGCCTTTTTAATGACTGTCATTGCATATGAATGCTATTCATGGAAATTCCAGGTGCTCATCTGGAAGGCAGATTGCCTCATAAAATAGGGAAGAGAAATAGGGATTTGAAAAGCTAGCTCTTCCCTTGGTATTTTTGCGAAGAGTTTTTCTCTTGACATGCCAGATTTTGTCCTAGTCTGTCATTTTACAGAGATCTTGAGAGTAAAGAGCTTAACAAAGACTCAGAATTGTAAGAAATTCCTATGTTTTGCAGAAGTTCTGCAGTATCTTAAAGAAACCTTTTAGTCTGTCTGGTATTCCAAGTACCAAGTAGGCATCATACTCTGAACTCTTCTTCATTCCTGGTCTCTCTGGTCTATTCAGGTCAGCACTATCTTAGGAAGGGACATGCCATATTTCATCTTTGCAGTGAAAATCCCCGTCACAGCTGACACCTCCAGATTTGGTCTCATGTAACGTCATTCAAGGACCAGAAAGAGGAAAAAATCCCTACTGGGGAACCCTCTAGGCAAGCCTCTCTAGGGAGCAGAAACACATGGTGAGGTTGGTATAGGGAATTCTTATAGCCTTCATGCTATGCCTGCGTGGAAGAGATTCAAGGCTGTTTGAAAAGTGATCTGTAGAAACCAATTGAGCTGCAGATGTATGCCAATGTCCCTTTGCTTATTCCTACTGTTGTCTAGCTCTTGCTTTCTCTCATTTAATAATATCTGATGCATATGGATTAATTATTTTCTTAGTATCTGTTAGACACATTTACCTTCAGCTACTAGAAGGTGCCTTGTCTGCCCCTGCAGTAAACAAACACATTATGCTTTCTGCCAGCTTCCACATTAATAAGCTTGCCTTTTCACAAATCAGTTGCCTTGCAGGTTTGTGTTTCCCGAGGCCTTTGCACAGCAAATCACAAACTGACAAGATTTTTTGAAAAAGAGTTATCAAGATGAGCAAATTTTTGCTGAGTCCTATTCATGATCCTGTAGCACAGTGAAGATATGGCTAACAAACTTTTATATTGCTAGTCCAGCACTACTAAGTAGCTACACTTTTTGACTAAAGGGCCTGCATTACAATTCTCACCACTGGGCAGGAAACATGTTTAACACTCACCTTTTTCTTGGAAAGCTGAAT
This sequence comes from Nesoenas mayeri, assembly GCF_963082525.1. NCBI lineage: Eukaryota > Metazoa > Chordata > Aves > Columbiformes > Columbidae > Nesoenas > Nesoenas mayeri. The sequence goes on along the minus strand of NC_137542.1, from coordinate 13,160,863 downwards.
GTTAGAAACAGCCCAAATATTGGGTAAAAAGCATCTTCTTTCCTGTGTTGTGTGCACTGCTACTCTCTGACTGTTTTTGGCTTACAAATCTGAATTTATTCTGCAGGAAAAGTGAGTTTTGAATTTTCAGTTCTCCTGTCAGGGTAAAACTTCTCTTAGGGAATGTGAACTGTCTTTTAGTGCATTTAGTTTGAATAATCATGTCTTGGCAGTAGAGTATAATCCTACACACTTAAATGTTTTAAATGTTATTTTTTTCTTGTACAAAATCCCAATCCTGATTCCTTTTTGTGCTGGTTTTGCTGGGATAAATTGAATTTTCTTCACAGAATATTTTCTTTTTAGTAGTTAGCATAGTCTTTTGCTTAAGATTTAGTATGAGAATAATGTGTTAATACACCAAATTGGAAGATTTTATTCCCAACTTGATCACCGTTCTGTGCCAGGATCCCAACAATTTTCTTTCATGTTTCAACAAACTATCTGAGTGTCTATGCAACAACTGTTAGGTCTAATCTTCAGTATTTTCACCTTAACCTAGCACTGATCCTTTCAGACATTGCTCATGTCCTGACAGGATGTAGTGTACATCATACAGTACAAAGCTGGCTAAGTTAATGAAAGAAATTACAAGGCTCCTGTTCTAGAGAGCTGGTTCCCAGCCCCCTCTGCTCCAATTTTCTTCGTAACTGGGATCTTTCTGTAGGTTGTGTGTTAGAGAAGGCAAGGCCAGAAGCTTTCAAATGATGTTAATTTTATAAGAAATAAGGGGGAGAAAAAGAATCAGGTTAAATTCTACAGCCCTTTTGCTGTTGTTATAGTTAACCATCCTCCAAGGAAACCAAGCACTATTCTTACAGGGACCCATGTTATTGACAAAAAAAGCCAGGAAACAGAAAAAAACCCAAACCCCATAGTCTCTCTCTCTAAATGAATATCTTTCCCTGCAGAGGGGCCGAGCACTCCCAGCTGAGATTGGCACCAGCTTCTTTCAGCTGACAGTGGGAGCAACGATGATGTAGATGGCTGAAGTACAGCCTGTGCAGAGTCTGGTCATACAGCAAGGACAATGAGTGGTATCTGGGGGACACACTGGTATCAGCTCCGTCAGTTCTGACAGTGAAAGTCTCTGTAAAACACTCTCTTATCCTGCCTGTGGGTGGGGCCTGACCTGAACTCAGGTGAAATGTCAACAGCCTTGCCTTGCATGCAGGATCTTCAAGGGTACATTTCACTTCTGGATGCTGAAAATGTTGCTTGGTGCTTCCAAAAGAACTGGAAAACAGAGAGAAGGGAGGATAGAGCTTTAAAAAGAGAACGGAATGTTTTCACCATCTGCTAATACGTACTGACCTAAACTGTATCTCAGAAACAGACAAGTTTACCTTTTTACAGAGTGTAGCCAGTTGCTTGACAGTCTTCTTTTTTTTTTTTTTTTGTCTTTTTCCCAAAGTATGACCCTGCGCATGAGACACAGTGGTTCCAAGAGCATCCGAGTGCAGGCAGAAGTCTCTGTTTATTCATGAAAGACATAGAAGCAGCTCAACAGAGCAATAGGAACATTTACGAGGTTTTCTTAGCAAGTCTCACCTCTTGAGATGGGGTGAAGTGATTTTGTGTTTAGTCACCCTGGTGCTATTACAAAGTGTTCTGAGATTATCTGTGAGGCACCTGAAGAGTTTCATGAACATCTCCTGAGAATAAGGTAATTTTATGCCTAATCGGCGACAAAGAGTAGCCTTATTTTGAATAGTGGTTTCAATTGGTTTAAAAAACGAACTCACTCTACCCTTGATGATAAAAGAACATGATTAGGGCATTCTAAAGCTAAACACTTAAAGTGCACATAGTGTCAGAATTGTGTTTCCAGTCTGATTTTGGCTGGCACCTTATGCCTTCTGATACTGGAATTATGTGAAAACTTGTTTATCTCCAAAGTGACCCATGCCCATTTGATGCTTGGTTACATGAGCAGTTATTTGACATTTATTTTCTCTTCCTTCTTTATCATGCACACTTCAAACCCTATTGTGAAGATAAAATAATTAATTTCTTCACATTTTTTAAAGATCTTTGTTATTGTACTGTCTGAGTGCCTTAAACAAAATCACAGAATCACAGAATGTTAGGGATTGGAAGGAAACTCAAAAGATCATCTAGTCCAATCCCCTGCCAGAGCAGGAACACCTAGATGAGCTTTCACAGGAATGTGTCCAGGTGGGTTTTGAATGTCTCCAGAGAAGAAGACTCCACAACCCCCCTGGGCAGCCTGTTCCAGTGTTCTGTCACCCTCATTGAGAAGAAGTTTCTTCTCAAATTTAAGTGGAACCTCTTATGTTACAGTTTGCACCTATTACCCCTTGTTCTACCATTGGTTGTCACCGAGAAGAGCCTGGCTCCATCCTCATGACACTCGCCCTTTATATATTTGTAAACATTAGTAAGGTCACCCCTCAGTCTTTGCCAAACTAAAGAGCCACCGGTCCCTCAGCCTTTCCTCATAAGGGAGGTGCTCCACTCCCTTAATCATCTTTGTTGCCCTGCACTGGACTCTCTCCAGCAGTTCCCTGTCCTTCTTGAACTGAGGTGCCCAGAGCTGGGCACAATATTCTGGATGTGGTCTCATCAGGGCAGAATAGAGGGCAATGAGAACCTCTCTCGACTTACTAACCACCCCCCTTCTAATACAGCCCAGGATGCCATTGGCCTTCCTGCTTACAAGGGCACAGTGCTGGCTCATGGTCATCCTATTGTCCACCAGGACCCCCAGGTCCCTTTCCCCTACACAGCTCTCCAATAGGTCTTTCCCCAACCTATACTAGAACGTGGGGTTGTTCCTGCCCAGATGCAATACTCTACACTTTCCCTTGTTATAGTTCATTATATTTTTCCCCATCCAACTCTCCAGCCTGTCCAGGTCCCGCTGGATGGCAGCACAGCCTTCTGGCGTGTCAGCCACTCCTCCCAGCTTGGTGTCATCAGCAAACTTCCTGATAGTACACTCTATTCCCTCGTCCAAACACAAAGCTCCATATATTTCTGTATTTCACTGATGGAAGGATGATTTTAAGAGCAACTAGAAAAATAAGTCTGTTAAAACGTTTGATGATACAAAGTGGTTCTCCATCACATGCCACATGAAGATGTCAAGACGAGTTATCATTGCCTTCAACCACAGGTCTGAGAGCGCAGCTCTTCTACATCCCCTCTTGCTCAGTGGTACTTGAAAAAATGTGTCACACACTTAGAGATCTGTAAGATATTGTAGCAACTTGTGTCCTGTTCTGCAAGAACTCTGAGGTATATACCAGAACTGGAATTTAGCTTTTCAGGACAGGGTTTAACATTTTAAATGAAGAAACCTCCCTGTTACACCTATGGTCATTTGTCTTGTGACACAGTCCTTGTCTATCGGCCAAACAATTCTGCACATCAAGGGACCTAACTAAATCTTTGAAGCTGACAAACACTAATTTGACCATCTAGACATATTGTTGTTTAAGATTTATTTCTTAAAAAAATAATAAATCCATTAAGAAAACTGGTGCCACAGATAACTTATTCGTGTCGTAGTATCAATATATGTATAAACTTTTTCAATTTGCGATTGCAACTGCTGTTTTGTGATCATGCTCTGCAGCACTTTTCTGCCTTGACAAAGCATACAATACACCTGTTTAATTACATTTCAAAACATCTTTTTATCATGCAGCATCAACATCAGGCGCTTAAGAGGAATCTGGAAGCTGTCAGAGTTATGCCTTGACTGAGTGGCATTGGCATTGCCCAATATATATACATGGCCTGCTGCAGTGCTTGATAGCTCTTTAGGTTATCAAGAAATTTTTCCTGATATCCAATCTAAACCATATGCCTTGATTCTTTTACACTTTGCCTCTTTCTGGCCTGTGTTGTAGATGTGACAGTGAACTAGCAGGACCTTTGGTCTGGGCTATTGAGGCAATTCTTGCTTCTTGTGTTTATAGTCTTATACTAAAATATTTACTATCTAGGAAAACAATTCATACTTCTCTCTTCATTTATCTGGTGCAAGTAGAGATGTTGTTTAAATGTAAAGTCTTTCTACCAGCGAGACATTACTAGCTTCTAGCTAAGTCTGGTGAATAGCTCCTTTTTTTATGATTCATTCTTCTGCTAACTATGCCATATGGTTATTTATCTAATGGTGAACACTGGCAGCTAAGAAGTATCTCTCTTTCTTGACAAAAGAGTTAATGCATGTGTCTAATTACATTTCATAATGTATTTCCATGAGACTTCTTCCATGCAGGAAGAAACTACTTGTCATGGCTGATAGATTAGATGTGTTCTTTGGTTAGTTATTAAACTTGCTGGTACTTATTCTGCTTCATCTGCACTATTTTCAACATCTAACTCCTGACAAAAATTTATATTGTTCTTGAATTTCTCATTAAGTACAATGTTTGAAAACAACAACAGAAAATGTATGTACATCTAGTCAGAAATATTACCATGTAAAAATACCAAAAGTTGTCTGGACAGGGTAGTAATCCTTTAGGAAGTCATTACTATTGGTAACATTAACAATTTTGATAGTCATAATAACAGTGAAAACTAGTAATTCTAGTGATAACAATAATAACAACTAGTATGACAGGTATGGTTTTGCCTGGGACAATAGACAGACATATGGGAATCTTGGTTTTGGTTCTTTCCTCTGTTAAGTGGTCTATGGGATCTTCAGCTTAGGACTGAAGGCTGACATGATTGTGGCTAACAAGGATTTTGCCACTGACTTACATGGAGGCAGAGATTCCCTCTTGATCCTTTTAGGCAAAATTTTCAAATGCATTTATGTGATGTACAAGGCTGAGACCCTATTTCCGAGCTGGAATAGGACTCAGGTCCCCTTCAAAGCTTGAAAAGAGGCCAGAGTTCCTACGTTACTTCTGGCCGTTAGCTTAGGTTATGGATTATTTAGGGTAAAAATAAAATAAAGTAGTAATTATTAATTTACAGAGTCATGTCACTCATGAGATATATGTCAATGCAAGTTTTTCTTCCACTACTTACTGGAATTTTCATCTGTATTTTGCAGCTATCTGTGAGACCTCTGTGATGACAGCTAAGAGCTGTGCTCTCAGAAGCATTCAAAACAACTGCTTCCCTACAGCATCAAAGAGCTGGAAATCAACATGGTACCAACTAATGTGCGGAGGAGTTGCATGATTTCTAGTACCTTTAGTATGTTTTTTTCATAGAGCCCCAGACACTAGGATGGTTGGATATAATTTCATTCTTGCCTTGCTTCAGCATAAGCTAATTAGGAAGCTCATTATTTATTTGGCACAAATTTAGCATAACAAATCAATTTAAGAGGGCACAAGAGACAAAATAATTTAAAATGAAAGTCAGAATCAAGATGAAATGGCAAGATGGAATATTTTAATTTCTAATAGTGCGATAACATCCTAATGGCTCTATGGGCCTTGGTGGTATTTCCAATGCAGACGGGTCAGCATGGACTTCCCACGGAAGGGCATGGTTTGCTGATTAACGTGCTGTGTTTCCTCTTCCAGGTGGCACCACCTCGCCTGCAGTCTCTCCAATGCAATACCACTATACAAGGTTCATGACTGTAATGCAGATGGATAACTGGAAAGAGGGAATGTCTCTGTAATGTGACAAAACTGTATCCAATTGCTAAAATCTATAACTAATGAAAATTTTCAGGTGAGTTACCTGCTGACAGGTATTCCAGTGATTCTTATTAAAATTGAGTTGGAAACATAATTGTTGGGCTGATGTGGAGCCCTGGTAGCCCAGAAAACATCTCTAGGAATAGTTTTTCCATTATTGTGAAAATTTTAATTTCTGTTTAGAAAGACTGTGATGATTTTTTTTTAAATTTTTTTTTTTTTTGCTTTATATAACTTCTAAAAAATAATTATCAAGGTTAGTCTAGGGCAAAATACTCAGCTGGAGTAAACATCTTTAAAGTTAACATAATTACATTAATTTTCACTCTGGGGAACTGTGCTCCATCTGCCAGTTTTGAAGTTTCACATAACTCCTGTCCACCACGGACCTAACTGTTCTCATTTGGTTTATGAGGTTTAAACACAGCCGTAGCAAGCATTTTCCAATGGGAGGGTGCCCTTGTCTGTTTATAATACGTAGGACCTGCAAACATTTACAGTTTCCAGCGTGGTCCTACTCACTTTCCAAATGCTTTGATTTGTGTAAGAGGAAGGACACAGAGGCTTGTTAAAAAGTTGTTGCACTTGAGGAACATGACAAATACTTAGTCTGTTCTGAATCCTACACAATTACAGATGTTTCCCTGGTAGGTGTCTGAACAGCTGAAGACTACCGTGCTCTGTGGAGATAAAATTATCTGATGCTTTTTTCTCCCCCTTCCCTGATTAAGTCCCAGCACCAATCTCTGATTCCAGGCAGATGCAGAGCTGTTGCAAAAGCAGAGTAAAAGACCTACACCACAGTCACGGTGACAGAAAGGAACATTACAAATGCTTGCTGCTCTGTGCTGTAGTGTGGTGGTGTTTTTTTTGCACTGTCCATCCATAGATGGAGACATATCCACTCCTGAAGATTTCATGTGCTTAAGCCAGTGAGGAGCTGTGCAGAGACATGCTTCTCTCTCTCACAAGGAAACTCTGATCTTAGGGTTGGAGTTTCCTAATTTCTAAAGCTGCCCAGAAACACACTGTGTCCATTATGTATATCTTGTATGCATGATGAATAAAATGGAACTGACACAAATTCTTTGACATTCATAACGGTTTATATTTCACAAATGGCAGAAATGTTCTGGGAAGTCATATTCTTCCCCAAATATGAGACGTGCTTCCTTGCAATACAGTAAGAATAAATAAATATGGGTGAGTACAGGATGACCTTCAGCTTGGATCTTGAGTATTCAAGTGTTTATATTGCGGGACTTGAAGCAGATGCCTTTCTCCATTTATTTAGGAGTGTAGAGAGAGAGAAAAATTTTCAATCAACCTTTGCAAACACAATAACCTGGTCCTGGCTGGCTTTTTCCTACAATTTGAGCAGCTTCTTGACTCCTTTAGGTTATAGATTTTTCCACGCTCTCATAGTATGAGGAAGCAAAAAGGCATTGCATATTTACTACCTTCCTTTTCCTGAATATGGGAACAGAGAAGTGTTGTGTAAGTTGTCTGTATCTGGGTCATGATTTCTAAGGGCTGTTTTCAACAGCTTCATTTTTAAAAATAAGGTGGTGTTCCAGGTTGCAAAGAAATGGCTTCAAGGTAGGTGGGAAAAAACATGGTAAAATGTAAAAATGCAAATATTTTACCTCATTGCTCTTTTCTCTGAAAATTACAGTATCTGTGTTTTGTAATAGTACAGGCACTTTTCTAGCTGGAGAGTACTTAAACGGATTTATAAAAAGGTACATAAAGAACAAAAGACATTTCCAGATACAATAGTGAGCTGTACACCACAGAGAGATTTCACCTCTATCTCTCCATTACCTTTCATGTTTGTGCATTTAAAGAGAAAAGGTGGGTCTGGGGACTGCTTTTGTTTACACAGTTAAAAGGCTCATAATTTCTTACTCTGGCTGTTACTGATGTGTTCAGGAAACAGAAAGATGAGAATTGGTATTGAGCAACCAAGGAAAGAGCCACTTCTATGGTGGAGGTGGGAAATGGTCATGATCCCAGGTGAGATTTTTTAATAAAGAAAAGAATGACATTTGTATATCATTGAAGTCTGTAGATGGAAGTGGTAAATAAGCTGCAGTGAGTTATGAATCAGTAGATCTGGAGTCAACTTTCAGGTCCTTGTCTATGTGCGTGTGTCTGTAGAACTGCAAAGAAAGAGATGTGACTTGCTTTCCATGCTCAACCCTGTGTTACCCCTGCTTGGTGGGTATCACCTCCTGTTGCCGGTGGTTTGTTGAATATTACAAATTATTTTGAACAAGGGAGGAGTTTTACTACATCAGAATAAATCCAAAGCTGTGTCATAGAGTTAGTGCTGTCACACACGTTCAAACATGGAAAAAATTAGAGAGAAGCTATCTCTATACAACGAAAGCCACCCGAACCAATATCACCTTGCTTACCATGGCTACACAGGGATGGAGGCAATTCCATATATGGCAGGCAAACCTCCTCCTTTCCACCTTGCCTTCCCAGGTGCCTCTGTACAACAGGTGTGAGGCTCTGGATGTGGAATGCCAGTCAACGGGTGATGTGGATAATGGTCCATATACACCACAGGTTTTGCCAGGGTCAGAAAGACCTAGCGCCTGTATCACAATCACCTCCATGAGGAAGAAGATATGAGTTACAGTTGTAATTACCTTCTGAGGGAAACAGAGGGCCCCATATACTGGACAGAGCCTCTTAGGGAAGAGTGGACTTCTGTGGTGGAGTAACTACATCAGTGGACAAGGGAGGAGCTACAGATATCATCTATCTGGGCTTCCGTAAGGTCTTTGATATGGTCTCACACAACATCCTTGTCTCTAAATTGGAGAGATATAGATTTGATGGGTAGACTGTTCAGTGGATGAGGAATTCGTTGATGGTTACACCCACAGGGTAGTGGTCAACAGCTCAGTGTCAGGATGGAGATCAGTGAGAAGTAGTGTCACCCAGGGGTCCATCTGGGGACCAGTACGGTTTAACGTCTGCATCAATGACATGAACAGTGGGATCGAATGCCCCCTGAGCAGCTTTTCAGGTGACACAAAACTGAGTCATGTGGTTGACATTCCTGAGGAATAGGATGCCGTCTAGAAGGACCTGGACAAGCTCAAACAGTGGGCCCATGTGAACCTCATGAGGTTCAACGAGGCCAAGTGCAAGGCCCTGCCCCTGGGCTGGGGCAACACCTGATGTCAATACAGGTTTTGGGATGAAGTGAGTGAGAGCAGCCCTGCAGAGAAGAGTTTGGGGATACTGGTGGATGAAAAGCTGGGCATGAGCTGGCAATGTGTGCTTGCAACCCAGAAAGGCAACCATATTCTCAGATGCATCAAAAGGAGTGTGACCAGAAGGTCAAGGGAGGTGATACTGTGCCTCTACTCTACTCTGGTGAGACTCCACCTGGAGTCCTGTGTCCAGCTCCTGGGCCCTCAATACAGGAAAGACATGGACCTGTTGGGCAGCGTCCAGAGGAGGCCACAGAAATAATCAGAGGGCCAGAACAGCTTTCCTATGAGGAAAGGCTGAGAGAGTTGTGGTTGTTCAACTTGGAGGAGAAGGTTCTGGGGAGACCTTATTGCAGACTTTCAGTACTTAAAAAGTGCCTATAAGGAAAATGAGGACAAACTTTTCAGCATGGCCTATTCTGATAGGACAACGGGTAATGGTTTCAAAATAAAAGAGGGGAGATTCAGGCTAGACAGGATGAAGACATTTTTTTGCAATAAGGGTGGTGAGACACTGGCACAGGTTTCCCAGAGAGGTGGTAGATGCCCTATCCCTGGAGACATTCAAGGCCAGGCTGGATGGGGCTCTGAGCAACCTGATCTACTTGAAGATGTCCCTGATTATTGCAGGGCGGTTGGACTAGATGGCGCTTCCAGTCTGAAGCATTCTGTGATTCTGTGATTCTATGAGAAAGCACGAACCTTACCTTGCTCAGTAACATGGAAAACTGTCATGCTAATACACTGGTCTCAACCAAGACTCTTTATGTTACTCCAAAAGCTGATGTTTGATGAGTGCATGATCACTTTTGACATTGATGTTGTGTCTGCAGGCACTGTTGCCATTCACTGAAATGACTCATTTTGATGTGAGAACTGCTAAGCACTTTGAAAAGATGCCTTTTTGCATTAAAGATGCATATTTTGGAGAAGGAAGGAAGGGAGGAAGGAAGGAAGGAAGGGAGAGAAAGAAAAAAGAGAAATAAAAGAGAAAGAAAAAAGAAAAGAAAAAAAAGAAAAGAAAAGAAAAGAAAAGAAAAGAAAAGAAAAGGAAAGAAAAGAAAAGAAAAGAAAAGAGAAAAGAAAAGAAAAGAGAGCACAGCAAGGAGTAATAGCCACAACTAGAGCATTGCAGGAAAACTACATGGCTATTCTGTGAAATAAGGCTCCCCGTGCCTTACTTTTTCCCTAGGATTGCTAGCTTCTGTGGCTTCTCAGCCCAAGGACATCTTTTCCACAGCCCTGAGTTTTGCCTAGAAAGGTCAAAGTTATTCCTGTTTGATTCTAAATGAGAGAAAGAAGTCAACAGTGGTGTTTCTTCAGGATTCATAATATATAAATATAGATGCATTTGAATAAGCAAATAACCTTTTTCAGTGACTTAAATCAGAAACAAACATCATTGATCTACTTAATGTGACACCACACAGAAATATAAAAGTCCAAAGATAGTTTTCATTTTTCTGCTGATTACATTTTGTGGCAAAATTGCCAGTGGCTTTTGTGGGAAGAGAGATTTTTCCTAAAAACTTTTACTAGCAGTTAAGCTCTTAAGCATCAGTGAACTTTAAGAGATTCTCAGGGTCCCATTAAGATATGTATGAGTTTTCTGAACTGCTAAATCAGCACCTTATTTAAGCTATGTAGGAGTTTGTCTGACTTGGCAAATCAGCACATAGATAAGGATATACAAGAACTGTAGCTGAAATAACAAGAACTGACACACTTCCATATACTCCTTTGGGCAGAGAAGCAGGCTGATCAAACTGCTAAATATTTCAGCTCCCTTCCAGTAAAAATTCCTGGCAACCCACAACATCATGGCAAACCGCGACATCAGATTTCTGCGCAGATGTTCACCGGGTAAACAAACACAGAGCTGCAATCCCAATCCAGTGTTTAGCAAACTGCCTGGAAGAGTAGCCCTCCTGCAATGTAAGACCATCAGTCTTAATTACACAGATGCCTGGATATTCTTCCCTTTTCTCAATGCACTAGGATGCTGGTAGGCTATCCAAGTTAGTATCTGTGCTGACAAATGATGCAGTGGATCTACCATTAAAAAGCCGCAAGAATTATAATGTTTATTGTCAGGTGTACTTAGAATAACATAGTGTTACTAATATTGAGCTGAGACAACTATTCCTGAACAAAGTGTCACTGCAATTTTAGGTTCATTGAGTCCTTTAAATACTTGAACACATGATCAAAGCCTTCCAGGAAGATTTGTTCTTCCTTTGGCTCCTTAAGGAAGAGGGAAGGCTATGCAGTAGTCCAGTATATGTTGCAATGCTTTGCAGGTGTGAAATTTGTGTTCACCAGATTTGTCTGCTGCATAAACCAAGACACAGTCTTGCTCTCTGTAAATAGATTTCTAATTTTTGTTATTCTCTTGAAAGACAGTGAGTATGTCCAAACAGATCTCTTGTCTAGCTGTCATCACTCCCAACTGTGATGCCGCACTTTTTCTTCCGCCTATATTGAAAATCTCTGATAACATAAACACAATTTAAGAGAATTTTAACAGTATTGAATATTGATATGCACTCTCTGGACTTGGCAATACGTGACTGGTTGTCAAACCAGGAACTATTACCCACTGTGAGCAGGAAGAAAGGCTGGTCCTTGAATTCCTTTTAGCAGGACAACATACTTTACCAAATCCCAATCCAAATTGAAGTTTAACTGTCTTCTCTGTGGTAAGGCAAAAAAGATAGTATAAAGGTATGTATAAAAGTTGATATGGAAAAAAAACCATAATAAAATATATAGGTAGTGATATAAAGTAATATACCCATTAATAAAGAACAATTTCTCATTTAATGATTTTTTTTTTGTCAGTGTAATCTTTTTTTACATGGCAAAACATAGACCAATGTAAAGATACCATGAAACATTGTACATTTTATTTGCACTGTACAGACAGAGATTCAACTCTTAGAAATGATAGCAGAGACCATTCAGGATTCCAGAGGAATATTCTCAATTTTTAATAGAAGAGTCTTCTAAAGTTGCAGTAAACTCACTAAAATGTTCCCAAGTAATAACTTGCAAAACATTTTCTTCAAAACCAAACAAGAAATAGTAGCATTCAATCAGGTGATACTAACATTATTGAATGATCGATACGCTGCATTTTTCTGAAAGATTATCTTCTATATGTCCTATAACTTGTTTACATGAGGTGTTGCACAGTACTATCTCCATAGCAAATCTCTGTGGCAGAAATTGGAATAAGAGATAATTTGCAATAACTCAAAAGAAAAAGAGTCTGAATGTTCTTCCTTCTTGTCTTGACTTGTCTTTCTAAAACAGCATTAATGAAGTGAAAACCAAGATTTCTTGCAAACTTCTACTGACTTTCAGACAACCAATTTTCTACTCCTGGTGATGGTGTCAGTGGAGCATGAGGGAATTTAGCATCTTGAGTTCATGAAACTTAATGGTATTTTACACAAAAAGGGTGGGACACATCTCACAACTCAATGAGATCTTGACAGGATACAGCTCAGAATTTAGGACATCAATATCTTCTTCTGTTATCTGAAGTCTTAAGATTGTTATGCTATTATAAATTCCTCCAGAACATAAATTGTTGTGTCTGGGAATGCCTTGGTGTACTGGTTTCATCAGTGTCAGAAACCAAGGAGGCATCTCTGTTTGGATACCCACACGAATTTTGACATAACCATCTTGACTGATAAGCATTTGGGAAAACAATCATCCCCCCATAATCCTAGTCATTCTAAGAATGAATGGAAATAGTTTCCAGGAGAAAAGGATGCAGAGGGAAAAGTCTTCAATGTGGGTTCAGAGAGCTGTAACAATGTAAGCGTTGAGTAGGGAAGGTCTTTGGGGAGCACAACAGAGGGGACACCAGGCCAAGGAGGTGACGCTGCCTCAGTGGCTCTAGTGGTCTACAAGGCTGACCTTCCAGTCATTTCAATGATTTGATAGCTGTGGATGGAGAATGGTTACCTATCTGTGTTCCTGTGAGTGCTTATATACCTAGATATCTCGTTAGATAATGTGGGTTTGTTTTTTGTTTTAGAAACCTTCAAAGCAATGAATAGATTATCCTGGTGTGAATGGAGAAATGCTTACCAGGAGGAAACAGGAAAAGGTTAATTTATGCTTTTTTAAATGCATTGGAAGACCAAATGGTACAGTGTTCTTTAACTCTTAGTTCTGGTTCATGTTTCCCTACAAGGTACCAAAATATTTTAATTTTTATCAATTCTACTGGAGAGGGTGGGAGGTATAAACCAGACTAATGTTGTTCTGTATTTTTTTTTCTCCTTGAAACCCTCTTTCAGAATACTCCTGTCAGACTGCAAAGAGCCTGCAATTTATGTGACTGGTGGTGAATTTTATTATGTAAAATGTTTAAGAGCAGAACAAAACAGAAAGAGGCTGGATAAAGGAAACAAAGAAAATGGTGAAGTTAAGAAGGTAAGAAACCATGTGGTAGAAAACAAATTTTGTTTTAGGTACATGCCTGTGGAAGAAGAGAATGTCTCCAGTTCACAGAACAATGGGTAATATATTATGGGTGTTCTCAGATTACTGTAGATGTTACGAAGAGAAATCTAAGGAGAGATGTTCTTTATTTTTGGGATTATTGTGGGAGCGTGCTAAAATATTTTGTGCTGATTGAGCTGAACATCAGACAAATCAGTGGCTGCAATCAGAAAACAGTGGATTAAGAAAGGACCTTAAAACTAGCCTAGTCATTAGAAAAAGCAAAGGCACTTAGCAATCGGGAAAGAAATTTCAAAGAAGCAGCATAACACAGAAAAAAAGTGGTGACTAGAAAGGAAAAGGACATATAAGAAGAACAAGTCAAGGGATTAAAATGTATAATTCATCAGGAATTCAAAGGAATAATGACAGGCCCTAAAGGGTTCATACAGTAGCAAATATGAAGTAAAGATGAAACTCCTGAATAAGCTGATCATTATGTAAAAATTAAAAATAGCTACTCTGTCTACAGGAAGAAATGAAGGGTTAGATTGGGAGCTGATGGAAGATGCTGACATTTTGGATGATATCACAGAATCACAGAATGTTAGGAATTGGAATGGACCTCAAAAGATCATGTAGTCAAATCTCCCTGCCGCAGCAGGAACAGCTAGATGAGGTTACACAGGAAGGTGTCCAGGCGGGTCTTGAATGCCTCCAGAGTAGGAGACTCCACAAGTCCCCTGGGCAGCCCATTCCAGTGTTCTGTCACCCTCACTGAGAAGAAGTTTCTTCTCAAATTTAAACGGAACCTTTTGCGTTCCAGTTTGTACGCATTACCAGACTTAGAAAATATTAGCAGCTATTATGTAATTAGTACTAACACATATCTGGGTGAGAGATTTCTAGTGGTCTGAAACTCTGCAGAAATCCCTCTGCAGTACTTTGCTTTGCTCAACAGTCGCTCTCTCTGTGCAACTGCTGATCTGCAAGACTGACAATGTTTCTGTAGCATGTGCTCAGATGCCATCTTCTTCACACTTTGTACCTCTGATACTATTTGAAAGAGTAAGACTCACTGCATGGGTGCACTTCAGCTGAAACACACTCACAGAGCAGATCCGCTATGCTCTAGATGCATCCTGTACTTCATACTTGCCAGGTGATTGTACATGTGGGAAACCTTAGGCAAGAGTGGGACTTAATTCCACTGTTAGTGTTACAACGGTGAAGAACCCTGATATAATTTTTTTTTTAATGCAGAAATGTTTTGCTAGTGTTGTCTGTGTAACTTCTTTGGCAAAATCAGTCCTCCAGGACTTTATGTTTGCTACAGATCAACCTACATGTATTTTTCTACTCTTACTGGCTTGGTTACATACGTCAGAGTAATATTTTCCTAATTTAGGTTTTAACTGAGTTAGTAGAGATGCAACATTTTTAATGACCTCAATCAAAAATCTTATAAAGTAAATATATGTCAACATTTCCTATTGATTAGCTGATTTTTAAAAAAGTTTGTAATGTTTGGATTCTATGAGGAAAGTTGCTTTAACATGAAGGTTTTGGATAAGGCTGGTTCTTAGAAGAAATCTCATTTAGCTAAATAAAGGGATTAAAGTTGAAAGAAACCCACAGTATTGGGGTTCCCCCTTATACTAGCTATTTCTCTTGAGCAAGTCTGCACACCATAACCCAGACTCTTAGGTTGGGGGAGTGAAATGAGTACATAAGTGAACTATATTCTTCAGTATTGGCTGCAGTTGTGATTGGCCGTTTTCATGGCAAGAGGTTATTCATTTCAGCTGCAACAACCCATCACACAGTATCACTAAATAATTAAACAAAACCATTTTCTTTGCCTTTTTTTATTTTAAACTCCCAACATCATATAAGAATAGTTCACATTTCCTACAAGCTGAGGGTATCTGCTTCAGTTGCATTGGTCTCAAAGCAGAAAAAACCCAAACCCTCAGTTATTCTATTTCCTTCCTGTTTACTGTGATCCCACTCAAATCAATGATGGCCCAATGGAGGCCATGTTGGTGCAAAAGTGGTGAAGAGGAGATCAGAAACTAGCCAAAAGGCTTTGGATAAGTTGGTATTATTTCACAGAATCATTGAATCGTTGAATCATAGAATCAGTTCAGTTGGAAGAGACCCTCAGGATCAAGTCCAGCAATAACCTAACCTAACTCTAGCACTAAACCATGTCCCTAAGAACATTGTCTAGAAACAACCCCATGGATGGTGACTCCACCACTTCCCTGGGCAGCCTGTTCCAATGCCTGACAACCCTTTCTGTGAAAAATTTTTTCCTGATGCCCAATGTAAACCTCTCCTGGTGCAACGTGAGGCCATTTCTTCTTGTCCTACCACCTGCTACTTGGGAGAAGAGACTAACCCCCTCCATGCTACAACCTCCTTTCAGGTAGCTGTAGACAGTGAGAAGGTCTCCTCTCAGCCTCCTTTTCTCCAGGCTAAACAGCTTGAGTTCCCTCAACTACTCCTCATAAGACCTGTGTTTCTTTTATGATGGTGAGCATTACAGTGCTCAGAATAATGTGACAATCTATTTCGTAGACAACGTGTGTGGTGCACACTAACTGGAATCTTCTCAAAAGCTGCTGGTTGAAAACAAAATCAGCAAGGACTGTAACACAGCTGTCTCTCTGCTTTTTCTGCTGTTCACTCTATCTTCGTCTATTTTACAAAACACCAGAATGTTTAGAAATCAGCAGTCAGAGGGATGGTCTTGACAATGAGCAGGTTTAAACATCTTCCTCAAAGACACTGCCTACCTTGCTGGAGCTTACTTACTATGCAGGAGCTCTTCTTACTACGGACAAATTCTGAAAGGAAGAAGCCTTGGAGAAAGTCCACCTCTTCTTTACGTGTTTTTGTATTACTTTCTGGTTTACTTGCTTACATTTTACTTCTGACCCAACTGCTGTTTTTCTATGCAGTAAATCCCAGGCTTTTATACTAGTTGAAATTTCCTCTGGACTCAGGTGACAAAGCTTTCTTTGGGACAACATTTTCATTTCCTTCTTGGCCTTCCGAAACTCCTTTCACTTTTTGTTTCATTCTTTTAAAGTCTTTCCTTCTTGGGCTTTTGTGAGCTCTTAAACGTATCTAAAGAGCTGCAAGTTGAGTCCAACTGTGCAAGCCCCAGTAGCAGAAGGACTGGAAATAGTGGCAAAGAGAGAATTTTGCTAGATATTCGATGACAGTGAATGTCTGGAAATGGAAGTCAAAAATGGTAATTCCAGAATTAATATAAGCTCCTAAGCACTGGTGAAAAAAGAAACTGTAAAGACATGGGCACTGAAATCACATGGGAGCAGCTGTTTTTTTTCTCTGGGAGTTTATGTGATGCTGTGCTTTATCACAAACACTTGTTGTTCGAGCAAGGTCAGAGAGATCACTCTTGCCTGTGAAACACAGCAGCTCTTGTTCATCAATGTGTGGCCGACAGAGGAGCTTTGGAACAGTGACTTTGTCTTCTTCACCTGAGAAAGAGGGAGAATTACCGGAGTGAATTGTTTAGAAGCAATTTTTAGGTAATAGGCAATCTTTAGTGTTCCTACTGTGCTAAATAGTACATGCACATGTAGCAAGAAGTTATCACAGGTTCAAAACCCATAATAATCTGAGCACAGGAAATGACTGAAAAAACCCTTCTTTTAATAACAGAGCTACAATAACAGACAACAGAGTTGAAGTATCTTGCCTAAGTACTTGCCACTCTAGGGATAAACTCATCTACTTGGCATGCAGGCACCTTATCAACACATAAACCACCACAAAAAGGGTGTTCCCTCTGTGAAGAAGTCCAGGGAAAAGAATTGTAGCACTGTTATCCTCTCCTGATTTGGAGGAGGACTTTCTTCTCTTGAAAAAGTAATTATGAATCCATGAAATTAATACAGCATTATTTTTGCTCATTTTATGTAATGAGTATTCAACAATATTCATTGAGAAAAAAACCCTAAACCTTATACCTCTCACCTATCAATATATAAATGACTTTAGAGCTAGTAAGAATGGATTTGCAGTGACTTGCTCTTTGAGCTGTTCAGATTAACATCGCTCAGCTAATGCCTGGGGGTTTATTTGCATGAATATAATGTAGAAATGTTATTTGTAAATTGTTACAAAACACTTTTGGTTTTTATTTCAGTTATTTTTCATACACTGAATATGGCAAAGTCATAGATATCAGAAATTTTCAGTGTCTATACTGTCAAATAATGAGAATTTCCTGTGTGACAAAATAACATAATGACATTGGAATATCAAAGGGAAAGAAATGATGAGTTCAAAAGACTAACTCAGGATTGCAGTGACTTATTGATATATTAATGGGACATAATTAACCAGCAACTCTGTGAACTATACACTCAGGATCAATAACAGAAACACAACAGATAAACTACTATAATAAACAATTGTGAAACATTAAGAAACACCTACAAACTTCTGAAGACTCTTCTATAGTAAATCCCAAGAAGTCCTAATCCCACCCATGCACACACATGCGTGCACCATTGCATGCACACGGAAATGCATGCAAACCTCCTCCCTGCACAGACCCTGGGTGTCACAAACCTCCCAAGTCCTGTGTGTCCCCTGAGGC
The DNA here is from genome assembly GCF_963082525.1 of Nesoenas mayeri. Lineage (NCBI taxonomy): Eukaryota > Metazoa > Chordata > Aves > Columbiformes > Columbidae > Nesoenas > Nesoenas mayeri. The sequence goes on along the minus strand of NC_137542.1, from coordinate 13,142,849 downwards.
ACTCACCAAGGGCAGGCTGTGGGAACACCCCTACCCTGGGTGTATGTAAGTTTGGTCTACAGCTTCAGTGTGAGCCCCCAGGAATACTTTTTGAATGGACTGACTCCAAGTACATAGGAATAAAATAACAATTAAAGTGATCCCACTCCCATTGTATGCAATACTGAGCATGTGAGACTCTGTTTTTTAAAAAAACCTGGAGAGCCTGTTTTTAAAAACCAGGCTGTCATAACTCCTCTTCTACTTGTGGATGACCCCTTCCTGTGTTTCTGCACTATGTATTGTACAGTGGGGACAGATTAGATTAGATACTTGAAGCTGTGCAATTTTGTACCAATATCACTGAGGCAAGTGAGGCTGGGAGGTCTCTGATTGCATTTGCAAAGATGTGTTTCCCACTGCAATGTCTGTGATGAGATTACCTAATTTCAGTGCTCCCTTTAGGTTTTGCAACCTGTGAATCCCTGCTCTATGCTTTTATTGAACTTTACAAGAATGAAAAATAAAGCAAAACAAAGGCAAACAAACAAAAAATATTTTTTTTCTTAATTTTCCTGATTGCTTTTTCACTTCAGGAATGGAATTTCTTCATAAAGGAGTTACTAGAGCATAATCATCCTAATTTTTCCTCATTATTTGCACAAGCAGAACAACAGTGTGATTGGAGTGAAGAATGGGACTGTAACCTACCTGGGTTAACAACAAGAGAGTCCTCTGCAATCTCTTCATCTCCATTCTGCTCTTTCCCCGTTGTCCAGTCCTTTACCTATTTCATTTCTCTGCTCATTTTGACTAGCTGCCAAGAAAATCCTAAGCGTCGACTGGGCTGTCAGGCTAGCAACTTTAAGTGCGTGCTTGAGGGTGACCTTTGACGTACTGTGCAAGTAACTTAAGTGGTTAGATCGTATTTCTTAGGCACCCTTCCCTTCTGCATTGTTAATATGAACAGAATTTTGATTTGTGGAGCATACCTCTAGCCCAGTACTTGCTTCAAATGTGAAGAGATATTTCTTGGTTTAGTGTAAAACTTTGTTGTGCAATGGATAAGGTTTATCTGCGCAGTGAATTCACATACTGTGAAAGGGTAAAAGCATCCTAAGAAAATAAAACTAGAAAACAAAATGGTAGAATAAGGCCCACTTCACAGAAGAATATTGGTTTTCCTCCAAAAGAAGTTTTTGAAAACCTATGCGCAATTTTTGGAAAAGAGTAATAGTGTATTTTTATATTAAAATGACATTAATATAAGTACACTTTGGTTTATGTAAGCTCATCTGCTTTTGTCATGTCTTGGCATCACTATTCTGTTTTGCAAGGTGACATCAGTAACAAAATATATACAAATAATAACACATGAATTTGAAAATGCAAATTCAGGCAGATGATCCCAGCATAAGACAAATGAATGTGAATGCCTCCACCATTTGTGGTACAGGCTTTATTCATCATTTGATGCTGACATCAGTGAGCACTGCAGTGAGCACACCCCTGTCAGATTTGCTTCAGAGAGAAAATCTGGGGTGTCTTTTGACATAAAGTTTCAGCAAAGCTTTCAACTGAAAAATTTCAGATAGTTAAAGAGAGAAAATTTTCTTGCTTGACAAAAGATACAAAAAAAAAAATGTAGTCTCAGTATCAATCATATTAAATTGTGACTAAGCAAAATTTACTTAAGGTGTGTGTTTTGTCATTTTGTGAGTAAAAGAAGCTGTGTTTCCAGTTAAAATTGTAGATAGATGAAATCAGAGAATTTTTTCTATTGTTTGTCTGTCACTTAGCATATAAGCAGACATTGCAATGCTTAGTCAAAGTTCAGGTCTAAATCATGAAAATTATTCAGTGTTAATGTTTCGCTCAAGCAATCTGAGGCAAGCTTCACAATACTGCAAAAATCTCCAAGAGGCTTGCAAAGGCACAAAAGAACTTTTATACATCATTTTTCAATATTAATTCTAACAAATATGTCTTAAGTAGGAAAATTTTGACATTTCTACACATTGTTTTTCCAGTTTGCTGTGGTGACCACAGCTTAATTTTAGAAGCAGCAGATGAAAACTTGAGGAGATCATTCAGTTCTTTGTGGGACTCAAAAGAATACTGTCCTTTACAGAAATTATGACAGTATAATGAACAGAAATGCATGAAGCACGTGATGGTAACAATTCATTGTGCATTGGTTGTCCATGAAATGCACTAACGTGTGCCCTGGGTGTTGTGAGATGTTCTGGCATGGCATGCTGTCAGACACTGCTCTGACAGAAGCAGCGAAAAATGAGTTAAACTCTGTTTTTCTTTGCCAAACTCCTCCAGTAATGACAACCAACACTCTCTTGACTTCAAATTTTCTCTCTAAGCCTTGTACGCCAGTCTCTGATTAGCTCACAGTAAGAATTTGTGGCCTTGTTTGCATTAAAATCCTTTCCTTAATATCTTCTTGAGGAGGTAATGGATGAATGAAAGGTATTGTAAATAAAGCTGGTCAATTTATTGTGCTGTGGTTTAAATGTTTTTCCAGGTCCACTTGTAAATGCTGCAGCTTCCGAAGTCTCTGCTGCAGCTCCTGGGAAAATATATATCCCTTAATTAATACTTGAATGCTGTATCTCAGGTTACCTGTGAGGACTGAGCAATAGGAAGAAAACAAAGTACTGTCTGGTTGGACTTAATGGCTAGAACAGCCTAGTTACATGGCAGTTACATCATAAAAAGCATTATTTTTCTTTGTGTTATGTGAAATTGCCTTTAATTTATACATACTCTTTATAAATCTGAGAATAACAGCATAACACAGCTAGTGTCTCATTGTGTATGTCTTCAGATCACAGGCAAATTCCCTAAGTTAATCAGTGTTGGTATGTGGTTCCTCATATTTTGTTTGTTCTGTACTCGGGGAGATAACGTATTGACACTGATCAATACATTGTCATTAGAGAGGATTTGATACATTGCATAGCTAATTATTCTTCAGAATATTCCTGGGATTGTCTCCATGCAAGGGCTGCTGGAGTGGAGGGTGGTTGTGGGTAAAAGCTGGAGACATGAATTTGGGAATGGTCTCAGATACACTGGCTGATTCTGCCTCAGTTTCTCCCTTCACAAGATAAAGTTGGAGATACCTCTTCCGTGTTCAGTGGGAAATTTAACTTCACTTACATAATTAAATAAATATAAGCTTGCCAGGTCTGGCGTTGGAAGCACTGGTGGTTTTATTTGGTCCTGTACTGGGCGCAACACTCAGATAGATGGGTGGTCTGAGGGGAGCGCAAAGCTTGTGTTGTTGCTCCAAGAGCTGCACTCTTGCACCATAATTGACCAGCCTGTCAATTGAGCTCCTACTAGGAGGATGGTAAGAGGCAGTGAAGGCAAAGTACTGTTGCTCAGATGGCTTTAGGAAAAGGTGTGGGATTTAGAAGCAGTAACCAAGCACAGACATATAGAAGAGGAGAGTTCAATGGTTTCCTGTTTTAGGACTGTGATTTCTATTTACATCTCTGAAATGTCCCTGCTGGTCTCAGTGATATACCCTATTTTTCAACATATATTATCCTTTTGCTTTCTCAATTTGCTCATCATTAAAGACTCTAACCTGAAAGGTAAAAGTAATCTCAGATTTATAGGTAGTTGAGCATGGGTTTTAAAATGCTTTCATTACTCAAGGTGACCTGAATTTATAGCTTGCTCAAACCCTAGTGTCACTTTTCCTGAGATTTTCTGTTTTTCAAGTCCTTCATTTTAGATTTAAATTGGAGAGACAATCTTCATGACAGAAGAATATTGGCTGTTCCTTCTTGTGGAGAAGCATGGTGGGAGGTGTGTGACTCTCCCAGTTCTCCCAGCAGGAACTGGAGGGAGTCTGTGGGATCTGTGGGCAGGGTAAATACAGTGGTGGTAATTCAGACAGATTTAAGATCTTGAAGTAAAATTTGCCTCTTACTTTCAGGGTACCAGCGCTTTCCTACAGCATTTATGGCTAACCATGATGCCTACAAAGCTCTTTCTTGTGCTGCAGTTAGAAGACAGAAGGACCTACTCTACGGAAAATAACACTCTCACATCTGCCTTCAAAAGCCAGGGTTGGCTGATGAAGATGATGCAGCATTCCTAGTGAGAATGAATTGAAGGTCCCAAAAAGCTATACAATAAACATACAAAAAATCACGAGAACAAGGAGCTCTGTCTCTGCATTCGTGCAGGGTATGAAACCAACAGATGTGAAGATGTAGGTAGCTGTCTTTCATCTTATATGTATGAGTGGCTTTTCTAGAAAAAGGCCATTAGAGGTTGCAACATCTGGAAAGACACACATCAAATCAGGACAAGGCTCCATGGCATATTTTTAAGAAAATCTACTTCATCAAATATGAAATTACCACACACTCTTGCAGGTGATGACCCAGTATAATTTGGGATAGGGTCTCTTCTGAAAGTGTCTTTTTCTTATGACAGTGCTTAGCCACAAATATTCAACAGCTACATTTCTTTTATTAAGGGTGCAGCCATTCAACAGATAAAGGCCAATGGGTTTACAGAAAGCTACCTGTGAGTGAAAGGGATATGACTCAGCCTAAAACTTGCATACAATTGCAAGTGTCTGAGTGTGAGACCTCACAGGCAAAAGAAGCAAGGCCCTTGAAAAAACGCTCTGGTTATTTGTATTTACTTATATAGCACTCTTTGTTCACTTGTGTCACAGCAGAATCAAAATCCCATGTGATTGTACTTGTGCTGATGCTTCCCTGCGGCCATTATACCAGCTATCCAAATTAAGCAACTTATTAGTGAGGACAGAAGAGCCATTGTTACTTCTGTATTCAGGTTTCCTTTGAAGAGGAACCAGAGTATTGGTGTAGACACACACCTGATGAGCAGCACTGTGATGTTCACCTGAGAAGTTAACTAAAACCTCATTGAACATAATTGCCATGCAATTTGAGAAGAAATACTTGGCATGAAAATATACAATCCAAAAGGTCTAGAAATAAATTGTGGAAGGGGAACAATGCCAAAGATGGTAAGAGATCTACCTTCTTTTAGTTGCCTGCCTTAACCATCAATGGCATCATCAATAAGGCGACCTAGTTCTTACCATTACTATTCGTGAAAATCTCAGAGTAACTCAAGTGGCAGTGAGAGATCTTGCTGGTAGTTTGTAATTCTTAAAGTTTTGTGCTTGCACTCAAGTATTGCTGATAATCTTCCCTTAATAAATGTTTGCTTTTTTTTAACATCCATTCTCTTGTTTGAGTTACTGAGAGCCATCCCACTTTCTTGTTTCATATTACTCCACAAGAGGTTACACGGAGTGAGATATTTGACTCTTATTTACACCTTCTTCTTGATCAGCAGATCATGCTGTGCCAGTACTTTCATGGGATTAGTTATCTAAAGAATTAAGATGTTTAAAAAAATATCTAACTTAAAAGCAGTAACTCTCTGTTTAAAAGTATTTGGTTTATTTTGAAGCAGGTCCTGTTGCATTTACTGCATATTTAAGAGTCTGGAACGACAAAGTTTGCTTTCTTTTTCTCTTTCTCTCACTTTGATAATAGTGTGCTTGGCAGTAGACTATGTGGTAACATTTCCTATTCCTTTATACACAGATTTTCCTTTTTTGTGTCATCCAAAAATAGTTTCAAAAAATTCTTGGAAAGGTGGTAGCAAATTTAGGAAGACTGCTAGGGCTGGATACTCTGGATTAGCTATTGTTACTTGATTGCATATTGTTATTTTCATTGGTATTACTGCTATTATAGTGTTTTTAGTGTGTGCTTGGTGATCTACAAATAATGGAAAGTAACAAAATAAAACAACAAAAAGATGACTCCTTGCCAAATGGCATGCAATCTAAGCTAATGTAATGGACAGAATGACTATTAATTTATATATTTTTAAGTGGTTAAATTTTAAATTAGTGTTTCCTTTAATTGCCAACCACCCATTTCAGAAATCAGACCTTACTAAAGATGTCAATATTTGCAGCTATTCAAATCCAAGTAAAATCCAGTCTATGTAGTCTGTGTAGATGTGACTTTATTCTTTCATTTGAGAAAGAGTGAAAATTATATAAAAAAGTGAGCACTGATCTCCATCTGTTGATTTATTCACCAAAAAAAATCTAGTAAATGAATATTCATTTCTTATATTCCTGCTGATAAAACAATGGTTTACTATCTCTCAGGCTTTTAGCTTCTGTCATGCTTTTTTCAGATCTGTTTGCGTAGGTCATTTAGTAGTTTAGCATCTAAAATGACAATACTTACAGAATGTTAAAATTATGCAGTTTGAATTTACCTAATGTAATGTGATTTGAACAAACATATGTAGGCTAGGTCTTATCTTGATCTCACAAGATTTTACCCATTCCAGCTCCAGCAATTAAATGGCATTTCTTGATACTTCACTTTCTTTATAACTGAGCTTGGAACCAGCTCTTTTGTATTACATAGCTGGGATCTGGAAAGCTGTCTTTCCCTTTTCTTTCAGGCTTTATGGTGGAGTTATGCGGTCAACTGCACTGATAAACAAGATTTTTTGGGGTTTTCTCTTTCATACATGGAATACCACTCCTTTTATGTGGATTCACACAGCAGGATTACTGGGCTAGAAAGGTAAATTCTAACTCATTGATGTGGGAAACAGCTAGTTCTTTCATGCACACGGTCTGCAGGGAAGGTTTGTGGATCTGTTTGTACACATCTATTTAGGATAAATGTTTCTATCTACAGAGAGATCAGAGGGCATTCAAAGCTTTGAGGTGCATTTCCCTTGAAAATAAGGGCAATTCAGCCATGTGCTAGAACCAACTTCTCCATTCTTAAAGTGTGTAGAAGGTTTTTCAGAAGTTGAGACAGGATGAGATCTGTGTCAAAAGGGGGAAACATGCACAGATATCTCCTTTTTCCCTTTAAAATTATGGGGATTTTAATATATTTTTTCATTAACTATTGTCGTGGGGGAGTAGTTTAGGGTTCTGCTTGCTGCGGAAACTTGCAGATACTGTTTTGTCTGAATAAGTCCTTTCTTTCCAGCGAAATGCAAAATAGGTTTTATCATATAAGTGTTCAGTGTAGTTTGTAGTTGCTTTCGGTAAATATGAACAGGACTTTACAGCTTACCAAATAACATGAATCAAAGAGCATATTAGAATCATACAACCTTATATCTCTAAATAATCCATTACATTTGGTGTGCACCTACTTAAGCTAAATGATTAATATTGAAATTGAACTGGGCTCATCCACTGACCTGTGAGTAGTAAAACACTGCCATAGAGCTCACTTGTTTAGCAGGGAGAGCTCAAAGTGGGCTCATCCAGGCTGTTGTATTTATAGAATAAAGTGGTTGTCTTGTAGTCAAATTGCATACAGTAGGAAAAATATGCACAAGACTCTGCACCCACAAGTTACTGTCATTCAGTGTGCCGTTCTGCTTCCCTGGAAGTTCTTGGCCTGGCTGCAGCTCAGGCCCTTCCATCCTCTGGAGCCTAGACCCAACTGTTGCTGGTTTGGCTGGGGGTGGCGGGGTTGAGTGCATCCACCACAAGAATTTACTCTTTGTTCTGATTTTTGGAAAACCTGATTTCACTTTGATTCAGGAAAAAAACCCCAAACAAATAAACAAAACAAAGAAACAAAAAAAAAAACCCCAAAAAACTAATCAAGAGACCTTGAAATTCTTCAGGCCAACACCGCTGTAGAAAACTGTTCAGGTCCTTTAAGCATGTTATTCTGACTTGATCCATAAAGCACTTTGAAAAACCCCCTTGAAATCAAAGGCCATTCCTATGTGAAAATCTGTCAGTAAAATAAGCTCAAAATAATATTTTAAAATATCTCTGGATTTACCTCAAAATGTTTAAAAAATTCCTGCAAAAAAACCCCAAAAAGATACGATAAAGCATGTTGATTATTTTTTTTCTGAAATCTGGCAATTCTAGGTTTTTATATCTAGTCCTAGTTTAAACGCATGAAAATATTTCATTGATAGGCTAGAAAAACTCTTTATATTCATTGTGTTCATTATCCGGTGGTTTTCAAATGTTAGTTTTCATACAGAAGTTCTTCTATGGGACAAGGGATCTTAGCATGGACCCTTTTCTGCTGACTCTGAAATCTCTGGTAGGATTCCAATTTACTTTGAATTTTTACCTGCATATTTTTCTGCAATCTGCCCTCCCAGAAGCATTTGTAAGTGTGAGGAAATGACTGAAAAAAAGAGTAAGTCTGCTTTAATGTGCTGGTTTTGGCTGCCTGGTTATCTCCACATCATCAAGTGCTTGTTCGTGTTTCTCTCTGGGTACAGGCTTTTTCATTTATCAAAGCTCATTTTATTGCCTTCTGTTCCTGCTGCTTTCATCACTATGGCAGCTGAACATTTTGTTCTATCGAATTCTACTCTTTACTCTTACCTGCAAATTTGTCCAGAAGAGCACTGTGAAACAAAGGCACAGATCACAATATCTGAGATCTGCTTATTTGTAAGAACAGTATCTCTTTATATACAGTTTAACTACCAGGCAGTAGCAAACATTTCAGCACTACATCATTAAAGAAGAATATAGAAACACAATGACTCTAAACACATAATTGTTACTGTTGTGGAAGCTGACTTGTGCAATATTGATAATATTTTTAATTAAACAGAATGCGCTGCTGCCTGGGAAGTTGTATAAGAATTTATTACAAAGAAAGAAGGTTAATTGGCTTAAGAGAACCAATGCAATCATAGAAAGTGTGTATGTGTCTACTAGGATTTATATTTATTCCAAGGTTCACAAAAATAAGGAAACACTGTGACTTTTAGCTGTGTTTTTTACCATGCCTGTCAGGACAATGGGCTCTGTCATCATCCTAGTGTGATTTTTCGGTATTTTTAAAAGCTTATCACAAGCATTTGTCAAAATGGCACTTGTTGATAAAGTTGAGCAATGCTACATTTTTATGTTAAAATGAATGGGGCTACCACTTGACAAAACCCATGGAAACAGCCAGAGCAGAGAAAGCCTTGAACACTTGAGCGGGAGATTTGTTCCAATAGGGCTGCAATGGAAATAAAAGTCTTCAGATTCCATTGCCCTCACAGTGCACCCGGTCTTCCTCCTGGTATTTAGCACAACCTTTGCCTGTGCACAGGGAAAGGGAAGACGCTGAGAGTGCAGTCTGTGCAAAAGCAAATCTAAGAAGGTCCACGACCCGAGCTGTCGCCCCTTCCCTCCTCTACATTGCAGAAATTCTTTGGCTGCAGAAGCTGCTTGTCAGTCAGCTCCACTGCCTTTGAATCCCCTGCTTTCTGGAAAGTCGATCTCTTATTGGATGTTTGCAAGATCTTTCTTATATATTCTGCTTGGTGACAGGCTTGTAAGCATAAATTTGTTTCTAAAGTGAACATAACACTGGAAAAATATGTAAGTGTGACATGCAGAGAAACTGAAGATGCCCTGTTCACCTCCACTGTTGGTGTAGCCCTGATGGCATGGGTGGGGTGTTCTTCCCGCTCCAGATGTCCTGCCTCCCTCCACACCTCTGGGGACTGCTGTTAAATGGGGAGTGACTTCCCAACAATTTGCGTGTGGGGAGGTTTACCTGGCTTAAAATTGCAACGGCTACCTGATTTTAAATGTTGTGGCCCAGGCATTTGGGATTTTAGACCGAAGCAGACACCTGTGGAATGTTCTGTACCTCAAATTTCATAATAATGCTGAAATTCACATAAAGGGAATCCAGGAGAAAGATTTTTTTTTTGCCTAACTATATGTTTTGCCTGAACAACTGTCCAAACTGGCTATTCAAGTCCTTAAAACAATGAATTTCTACTTCTACTGCTGCTTATGCTTGCGCCACTTCAAGATTTCTCCAGCGGCCCAGCTGTGAATGAATATTGAGGGAGGAGAAATGTGTACAAGCTGTTGCAACGTTTCTCCTCTATCAGCATGAAAAATGGGCCCCCTCCTTTCCTGATTCACATGAACACTGCAGTGTACCAAGTTCAGTGAGTGGGTGGTGGTGGAGAATGGAGCTTAAGTAAAACCCAATTGCTTTATTTTGGATTAAAGCTCATGGAAGCCCTAAATATTCTGCGATCTTATTCCCTGCAAAACCAAGACCACAATTATCTCAAAGATTATGGAGTTATTTTCTGTTCTGTCTGGAGTGGTGGGTCTCACAGTGCCAATCAGAAATTATATTTTGTCACAGATAGTCCCCAAGCAAATTTTGGAAGCAGCTTAAAGAAGAAAATATCGGCTAATGCTTTTTGTCTTTTGACTAATTTTGGTAGGGTTTATCCTGATTCAGCAGCTATGCTCTTCATCACTGTCTATTTCACTGATAACAATATTTATTGAAATTTATTGTAAAACTACTCACTTTGTTTGTCGTCCAAATCCTTTGCTCCCTGTTGATCCTTCAGCTCGACACTGAACCTCTCATTTTTGTCTGACAGCTGAAAATGAGAATACTCATGTGCCTCAGTGTGTACTGGCATGGATCCTCCTGCTGGAGCCAGCACATGGTCAGGACCATTATCAGGACTGAACAAAAGCTGCCCCAGACTGTGCTGTGGTCAACAAAACAGTCTCTTCCAGGTTGTCTGCTTTTCACAGTATCTCCTGGGCTACTTGATACTGTGCATGTCCCAGAGCCCAGTTCTGCTAGAAGGTGCTGAAGAAGACACCTAGGTTACAATAACTGCGCCTGCCAAGTTGCTGTGGGAGAAAGTAAAATGTTTCTGGAGTGTTGGGATATTTTTGATAGTCCTAGATGAACTTCAATACTATTAAAACCTCATTGAGGTTTCTGAAAAGGCTTCTGATGCCCAGCAGCTGGGCTTGAAAATTGAGTTTTGATGAGTACATTAAACACTGAAATAAAAGAAAGTGACTCCCACTAAGTCAAAGCCAAGCTCTGTTACTTGTCTTTGAGCCTGGAAGCTAGCAGAGACACATTTCTTGGTAGTTGAAAGGATTAATGTTTTCTCTCTTCAATGTGTTGTTACATTCCATGTTCAAATACATTTTCATTTGTTTGCTTTTGTTTTACATTTAGATGCTTCTATGAGTTTAAACCTAATAGACCCTTTACATGTCAGTGACAGTATTTATATTTAAAATCAAAATACCCCTTGAAGGCAATTGTTTGGTGGAGAGATTGTAGATAGAAATAGAGCACAGAAATAAATTGCAAATATCTTTGCCTTTGATTTTTTCCCCTAAAAAGCTGCATTTGATCTGAAAGGAAATGCATAAAAATCTTATTAAACTTGGTTCTACTTCTTTGAAATGTGCTGCAAGACCAATTCTGACAAAGTTGACATTTTATATGCTCCTATCATGACTTAGGAAAGATAGTAAAAATAAATTGTCTACTATAGTCACTATAAAACCTAGTATGAGATTAACACTACATTTGATATAGATATTCCTATTACCATGCTAGTAAAAAGAGAAAAGGACTCTATCAAATACTCCTTTTATTTCCACTTGGCTAAATTTTCAGCTACCTTGTAGGCTGACGACATTCTTTGTTAATATCTTCCTTGGTGGAAAAGCTGCACTTCTAATCATTTGTCAGATTAACCCAAAATGAATGTTTTCATTGATATTTTTCCCAGTTAATGAGCTGAAAAAGGAGTCAATTTTTCACCATAAGAACCTACACCCTACCAGCCTTCATCTTTGCAGATGAGTTCATGAAGCATGAGCTGTACAAATCTCATTCTTTCGGGTGAGCTCCCACTACAGGTCTGACAAGCTACTCACGCCAAGGTAATCCAATGCTTTAATCTTAAAGGAAATAGCTGAATCTTTTTCTGGTCAGACGAAATATTTCAGAAGTAGTCCTACACTCATCATATCATTACTCTTAAAATGATGTATTTTTTCCCCTCTTAAATTGCTGCTCATGTGAACATCTAATCAAGATATTTTGTACGTGATCATGCTGGATATCTCCTTTTCAGCTTAGTTTGAGTAACTAGTTACAGGAAGCCATAACACTCAGAACAGATACATCTCTGCTGAAGTGGCCTCAAGAACAAACTGACATTGAGTCTTGATTTACATTGTAAGATCAATGATGGGATCCAGGTTTCCATATTGTAATAAGTCCTGATGACTTAAGGCCAAAGTTTTCGGAGCTTGAAGAGCATTAAAAGGCCTATGCTCTCTGAGAAACAATACACAAAGGGAACATTTACAATAGCACCTCAGTAATATAGGACTGATTGATTTTAAGATTTATAACAAAATTAATTTGAAATATTTGTCCTGGATGCTATATACTGATATTATAGTAACAATATGAAACAAAGATTTCCAAACTTTTATTCAGCAATAAAATGTGAACAAATATTTATGGCTGTGCTCACTAGATTAATTTACACCATTGGGAAAAAGGGTCACACATATCACCTACAGCATTGCTGTGGCCTGCCTGAGGTTTCACAGGAAATGCTGTGGAGAATGCTGGCCCAGTAGCATCCAGCCCAATTTCACATGAAAGCCTTCTCTAGAGAAACAATTAAAAAAAAAAGGTTCTACAAGGATTCCTTTTTTTCTGAGGAGACCCAACAGAGTAGGAACTTTATTCATTGGAGGTTTTAATGAATGTAAGCTTCTTGTCAGGCCTTTGCACAGTTCACTAACTTCCAGATAATGTATTCATACACTTGTGTTTTCCTCTCTAAAGAGAAATCTGTTAGTTATTTTCATGAGTTAACAATGAAAGGTTTTCTATATCATATTAAAAGTACTTTTACAACTGCGGAAAGTGCCCAGAAATATTGCATAGATATAAAACACAAATAAGAATACTGCATTCACATGAAAAATACTGTAGCTAGTGATGGTTGAAAGCAATGAAAAAAAATATGTCACAAAACACATCAAATGTCAAAGTGACTTGAATTCCACAGTGTTCTGTCTTTTCTTCATTTTTTAACTGTTTACTGGGTACTTTTTCCTCTAACCTCTTTTTATTTTCAACTGGAATAAAACGAAGGCTATAGAAAGAAGTTTCCTTTTCATTTTAATTTATTTTTTGTTTTGCCATTTTATGTCTTTTGTAATCTTACCCAAATTCAGAAAACCAAAGTGATGGAAATACAGAAAATGCTTATCTTTTTTTTCCCCCTTTCTTTGATAGTCTGCATTCATATCAGTTACAAGATATTTTATAACAATCCCACACTGTCAAACAAAAATATAAGGGGAAAAATATTAATTCCCTGAAAACATTTGATGTGGTCTTTCAATTACAAAAAGGCCAATTTTGGTCAGGCAAACTGAGCCAGGGGTAAACATATTACTGGCTTTAGTTGAAACACCTGCACAATTGCAAATTAGTTCTTGTGGAGAGTACATTTTCTCCATGAATAGGAGATGGCAATCATATCTCCTCTTCTTGCTTCAAGCTTTCCATGAGAGGTTTTAGTCTCATGTAAGGCAACAGCATCTGACCTTGGTTACTATGGTAACCGATTGTGCATGGCAGCAACTGTAGGACCCAGGTCCAAACAGATGTGCTCATCCTTTTTGCATTTGAGTGATCTTGTAGTATAACATGTCTCATAAGACAATGCTTTTTATTCCCCAAAAGACAACTGACCTTAGCAGCTTTAAGGTTTTTAAACAATAGCTTTCTGCTTCATAACCAGTCTTTCTGTCGTGTGGTGTTTTGACCACCCATCATAGCTTGCATGATCTGAGTCAGAAGAATCAAAGTCTGGGGGTTTTGTTCACCAGATATTTTTATTTATTTTTATTTATTTGTTTTCACTTTACATACAGACATAGTTTTTCTTCGAAACTGGAAAAATTGTGTATGAAGTCTCTTCAGCTTGGGAAAGATATACTGCCAGGGCCAGCAGATGGGGTCAGGATGAGTGAAGGGAGGAGTCATACCAATGATACCCATTAACCACTTTTTACGGATCTGCCAGCCCTGTTGGGTCACATGCCAGCTTCCACCTGCTGAAGGGCTCAGAACCGTAGCTGGGGTGGGCAAAAGTGTAATGTAAAAGCTGGGGCAGATGAATTTGATAAAACCCTCTGTGGTTTGGTAAGGTTTTAAAGTCACATCCTATGATATAGATATGCTTTAGTCTAACAAGACGTTTAAAAATGTTTTAAACTCAGAAGCCTCACCTCTTCAAGACCTATAAGGTCCAGATACAGCAGCTTCATGTGTGCACAGGTTACAGGGGCAATTCCAGATGTTCTTCTGAGGCAGCTTTAGCACTCTTCTGGGTCACTGTGATAATGAATACAGTGGTTGAGGTTCTGGCTTTGATATCTTGTATAGTTTTATATGAGGTTTGTATTCAACTTAGAAGATGGGCTTGTCTAACTCTAGGCTGATTCCACAGTCACCACTTGGTCTCTTCTTGTTCACACAAGGCTGAATGGACCAGCTAGCCATCTTGTTTTGAATTGTTGCCCTTTACAACAAGAGCTCAAATGTGCTCCTTGATTAATGTATGTGATATTCCACTTCATTTAAAGTGAGTCTAGTTATCATCCTACCTTGCATTTGCACAACCACAACATTGACTTGATGGTTCTCTTGTCCCACTCCTGGACCCACACGGAATGAATCTCTTTGACCTTCCTGGTACATCTGGCCCATTCAACGTCAGTCACAGCTTGCTAGAACAATGAATGCAAAAAATATACATTTGGCATTTTATTAACTTGAAGGATTATACTTCCAGCAACATCCCAGAAAGTAGTTTATCTAAGATTTATTATCTGTTATGCCCACATTTGAATTTCAATACTCATCAGTTCCTAAGCAGAAACAACTCCAGAGCAAGCAAGGATGGCATTTATCATGCTGCACTGTTTACCACTGGACATTCCTATTCTACCTTACCTGTACTCTCTTTGTCACACTACCATCTCTTGGTTGGATACCTTCACTCATTGCTTTTTCCAAGCTTTTGGTCACATGTGCAGGTAAAATTACGTATTAATAGCATGAACACAGTGCTATTGAGGGTGTCAGTTACATCTTTTGGATACTTCAGGTGTCAGTTCTGTGTTTTTCTTGTCCTTTTTCATGTCTTGCCTGCGTTACCAGACAGCAAACACTTTGAGCAGAAGCTCCCCTTTCCTGAGTGCATATGCATTGCCTAGTACAAAGTGGGTGATGGGCGTTAGATAGCCCTGCCAGTATTAATACTCACTGGAGACATTCCCTCTTGCATGATGCTGAGTTTGCATCTCCCCTCCCCCAAGATGGCACTGGGCTCTAAGAGTTCTTATCTGGGAACTGGCTCCCAATCAACACTTAGTGTTGGAGCTTCTGATTTCCCTGGCAAATAGGCAGGCATGTGGGTTGTCCTGTCTGCTTGTGCTGTTGTGAAAGTCCTGACTTCAGGAGGGGACTGTGAGTGAGTGCCTACCCTCTGCATGGGGCTAAGAGAGCCCAAAGGCACCAGTGGAAGAGCTCAAGCCTGTGGCAGCACAATCCTCTCCAGTTAAATCACTTCACCCCTATCTCTCTCCCCCTCTTTCTGTCTCTTTCCAAGAAAGAAAGGAAAGGGAAAGGAAAGGGAAAGGAAAGGGAAAGGGAAGGGAAAGGAAAGGGAAAGGAAAGGGAAAGGAAAGGGAAAGGGAAGGGAAAGGAAAGGGAAGGGAAAGGAAAGGGAAAGGAAAGGGAAAGGGAAGGGAAAGGGAAGGGAAAGGGAAGGGAAAGGGAAGGGAAAGGGAAAGGGAAAGGGAAAGGGAAAGGGAAAGGGGAAAGGGAAGGGGAAGGGGAAGGGGAAGGGGAAGGGAAGGGAAGGGAGGATAGAAGGAAGGAAGGAAGGAAGGAAGGAAGGAAGGAAGGAAGGAAGGAAGGAAGGAAGGAAGGAAGGAAGGAAGGAAGGGGAACCCTCATTTTGGTCCAAAATGCCAGATTTATGTAAATGGGAAAAGATTATACTTGTGGAATATTTTGAGAGATAAGAGCCTCTGGGGTTAATCAACCATCGAAATTCTCTTTTCCTTATTCAGGGAGGGGATGGCAGTTACATTGGCTGAAACGAACAAGAGGTGCAGTAAAATTACCTTGTAGGTAGTTTGAGCCTTTCTAATGTGTTTCATTGGCTGCAAAATATGCTAAAAGTAAATAGGGTTGTAACTCAGTTCTTAATATCTCAGTAGGCTTTATAAGCATGGGAAAAGGCAGAAAGGAAAAGGGGCAGGTTGATGTGCTTTTTTTTTCTTCCACAAAACTTGCAAATCGGCAATATGCAGCTATTAACCCTCTCAGTATTTTCTGATATGTTTCTGGTATGTTTCGTCACACTCTTCTGATATGTTTATTCTGCATCATGGAAACATTAAAATCAATGTAGTTCGCCTATGTGTATAGATGTGATGGAAAACCCTTTCCATCCCCCCGCTTCCCCTTTCTCTGATGCAGAACATAAAAATCAGTGAAAAAGACATTCAAGAGAATGAGTGAATGGCAACAAAAGCAACACAGCTGGAGAGCTGGGGGTAGCAGCAAGCTGAAGAGGAAAAAGGGCAGATACAGACTTCAGAGAACTGTTGCAGGAAAACACACATCCTAGAACAGCTTTGAAAGAAGTATTTTGTTATGATTTAACAAGTTAATCACTGCATGTTAATTACTGTTAATGGCAAGATTAAAAATAATAAAAGCGATTTATCTCATTCCAAGATAATCAACCTTAATGACGTGTTTGTACAACACATAAAAAGACATTTGATGGGGATCAGCCCAACATCTGTATATGCATTGCATACATAACAACAATAGGTCCTTGTAGAATGTCTGACAGATGTAGGATCACCAGATTTGCTAAGACATTTCCAGGGTTCCAGGGATCTGATAACTGACCTATTCCAATTTTCTGCAGGTTTGATAAGTACTTATGTTTCTAAAAAAGAGGATAATTTTCTCTGTATTCTCCCTACTGTGTGCCTGGTGTATTAGCCCTGATCTGCATCTTGAGAAACAGAAGACATGTTGTGGGATTTTGTCAGGATGATAAGGGAATCACTGTTGACACTGGGATCTGCCTTTCTGGCACCTGTGGCTAGTTTTATGGAGGTTTCCCATTCTGCTTGGCTCTTTTGTATCCTACTTTTGACTAATAATGTTCTTCTTCTGTCTGATAAGTGGCACTAGTTCTCTTTGAGATTGTTGTGAAGTCATTTGCCTAGTGTGTAATTCAGTTTCTGTACATGCAAGGAAAAGTTAATACAGTTCTTACCATTGCTTGTCCTCACTCATTACAACACTTAGTCAAATCACTGGTGATACAAACTGAGAGATACAACTGTGAAATGGTAGGGATTTTTCATCCAGATGTCTTGAGTAATGGAAGTTACATGACATTCTTGTTGACTGACAAAGAGTAAAATATTATTAACATCATTATGCCCCTCATAAAATCTAATGAGTGGTAAATGTATTGGAAAGGATTATGAGTCTAGGCAAGAGTTGTCTATGGAGATTCCTGATTGAATAGCTCTACTTAAAATACTCCTTTGTTAATGACTCTGACTTGTACATTTGCTGCCATCTTGGCTACTGCTATTGGACTGATGGATCTCCCCTGTCACTTGGGCAGTCCAAGTGATCTGAGCTTGGACTGCTGGCTACCACCTTGACTATTTCTCTACATTTAGTTCTTTAACACATCAATGTAGTAAAGCAAGGGGTACAACCTTTTTCCAGCTGTTCTGCTTCTTCAATTGCAAACATTCCACATGACACCAAAGTAAACGACCTCTTGACAGCAGCCTAGCACATACTCTCTGGTTTCTGCAGCCTATGCTGAACAAGCAGCAGCATGTGCTTAGCTGATATGAGGCTTAGTCTTTGTGCTAGTGGAGTCTCAACAGTGGTTTTGGGTGGAGATGTCATCTGCTGCACCTGGATAAGAGGGGTGGAGGCCTCTGAGGTGGTGGTGAGTGGGCTGCTGGGAGTGAGCAGAGTGAGAGCTGTGTTGCTATTGTCATTTTTATCTTTGTGGCCATATGAGGACTCCTGGCTCAAGCTCTGTGCTCAATCTCTGCTGAGGTTCCTAGGCTTCATCTTTTTGGTGTGCTGCAGCAGCTCTGGTGGAGTTGTTGTGATCCTGATGTACAAGAACTACAGAGACTTATTTCAGGAATGTTTGTTTTCTCTCCCTGGCTGGTTGGCTGTTGCAGCTGCACTTATCTTGCTACCTACTGGAATTTTGACCATCTTGATTTCTGCTAAGAGGTCCCGCTATTGTCAAGGGGATCTCATGTACTTGCTGCTGGTCCTTTTTTGCCTGAAATGTCTTCAGCGGTTCTGGTACGGTTCTGCTCCATTCAGGTGGCTTCTGAGATGGAAAGCACTATGGGTTACCTTGTCTATCAGTACAGTGGGACATATTCCCAAGGCCTGTGATAGCCCTGTGGATGAGTTACAGAGGAAGCTGCAGTGTTGTGGGGTTCAAAACTACACAGACTGGCTACAGGCAACAGTTGCTTCTTGACATCTGCAAGCTGAAAAACCTCATGTTCCTGAAAGCTGCTGTGAGTTGAAGTATTCTCACTGCAGGGGTGACTTAGGCCATCTGGAGCAGATTTTTCCGGAAGGCTGTCTACAGAAGCTGGAAGATTGGTTGCATTTTGTCATGTTCTACATGTTTTGGTGCTGTACTGTGCTAAGTGTCTTAGAGTTGTTGGCTGGTGTCAGCAATGGCATTCTCATGAGGCATCAGTCCGGCAGCATTGCTGAATGTGCTGCATATTTCCTTGGTTTTGTACCACTCTGCAGTTGTACTGGAAGAATTTTTGTTTGTTTGTTTTTTACATTATGTATGTTTGTATGTAAATCAACCTAATTGATCACTGCTATATTTTTAAAAAAAGTTACAGTATTAGATCTATTTTCCTCCAGTTTTTTTTTTTAATAAGAATCCTGTATCTGAAAATCTCAAATGCTGGAATTTGCAACAGGAAGGGAATGGTCTTTAGCATGTGCAAACATGAACCCGCTGTATGTGAGTGTGGGGGAACCAATAGACAGAGGTATGTCTTGCTTAGGGATCATGTTGTAAGGTCATAATCTGAGCTTTTGCAATAAGTTTCAGCTGTAGTAGTGGAGATTCCTCCACCTTCAAACTTATGTATAATGTTTTGGTATTTCTGGAAGAAGCTCTTTGGATAAAGCTTAACATTTTTTTTTTTTTTTTCTATTTCTCATTCAAACACTGTTTAAAAAGTAACTTGTTCTTCAGTGAAAATAAATGCCAATTTCTGAAGTGGCCCAAGGGTACAATCTAAATGGAGAGGATACGTTTAACAGCAGCAGAGTAACTAGTAAGATGACATGCAGCAGAGTAACTAGTAAGATGACATGCAGCAGAGTAACTAATAAGATGACATACAGCAGGAGGTATAGTTATCTCAGAAGTTGCACAGAAGCTATTCCCAAATTAAAGAGGAAGAAGAAAGTCTGTTTGTATTTATTCATTTATTTAATGTCAAAGCAAGGAATGAGTCAATTTTCTTTTCCTGAAAAGTTAAGTGGGGTCATAGGCATACTTGAATGACAACAGCAATATATTACTTTTTCTTAAGATATGTCTGCCCTACTCTTACTGAATCCTCTTATTATCAATTTTTTGTGGGTCTCACTCTAGTCTGCATGTGTGGAAAGGGACCAAGTCTGTGCATGGTCTATCCATCTTCTTGTTTTTGTCAGTGCTATTGATGTTTAGAGAGGTGCTGGGAAAGATTCTGCTCTACCTGTGTTGAATTGTGCAACGTGTGACTGTATGAGCTTGTGTCTGCATGGGAAATGCTCTCAGCCTTACTACTGACCTGTGAATGGGAACTGCAGCAGCTGCACCCTTTGGTGAGTGTATGTAGGGAATCTCCAAGGCCTACAGATGCACCGTATTAGGCTTTACCAGGCTGGGAACAATGAAATCACCCGAGTCACAAAACACTGGACTGGGCAACTCCCTTAGCCCTTGAAGGAATAGTCAGCTAAATCATTATTGCTTTAAACTTTCTACCAGATGTCAGGTACTTAATGACAAATTTTAGACTCCAAATCACCAGATACTGATTTTCATGAGAAAAAATAATGGGATGACATAGGTAATTTATTGTAGGCTTATGAATAACTATGTGAAAACCAAATGTGAAATACACTGCAGGCCTTTGTTACAAAAAAATAAAAAAAAAAAAAAGACCTTGATTTAGATAAAGGAAAATAACAAATTCATTAGGAATGAGAAATTCTTCCAAAAAAGAAGGAAAGCTTCAAAGCATAAAAGGAAAACAGCTGTGTCTTTGAGTAACAGAACAGAAGGAAACATTTTTAAAGTGTGCTTGACATGAGATGCATATAACAGTGAATAAAATTCATCTAGTTAAGCATTGCAATTGTGTCTTTATGGCTTTGTGGTATCCTAGCACGTAAAAGTTTTGTGGTGTAAAGTTATTGAAAACACATTGCAAAAATGCAATGAAACTAAAGTGATGGCAGCTGGCCCAGGAAGAAACTGAATTTGTTGAAGAAAGAAAAGTGGAAGAGTGGAGTGAGTGTAGTCCGATCTTACTACGTGCATTTCTTAAGGGGATATTTTTCTTGAATCAGTTCTTATCTCTCATGACTTCCTCCACAGATTCTGAGCCAGAATCCCTTAAAAAAGGGCAATGCTCATATCTTTCCATACTAAGTGGAAAGGAGAAATTTCAAGGTGGTTAAAAATGAGAATTCCTAATGTGGTTGTGCTCATCTACTCTCCAGTCTGCTAAAAGCCCATGTCATGCATGACTCCTTCTACTCTTACTATACTAAGAAAATTATAAGATGAGTATGAAATAATATTAAAAAAATCTCTTTGAGCTAACTATGAGAGATGAAATTGAAAAATTATTTTTACCCCTTCTTACTAGATGTACCTCTGGAAGATCAGACTTAAGCCTGTTAAAAACAAATGGAAGAGTATGAGGATACATGAGATAGACCTAGCTACAAATATGAATGATTGTTAGTGGAGACTTACTAAACAAAACAATAGATTTATTACCCCTTTCTGCTTGCATTAACTTGCTTAGTTTGTTTATGAATAGTTACTTCTGGACAGGAGTAACTTCTTTTAAAATAGAAATGGAGTTATTTTTAAGCAACTGAGGTGTATTTCTGTGTTATAAGATACAGAAATCCTTGGATATTGTTGCAATCTATACATTGCATGCTTCATTCTTAAAGAGTCTCCAGATGTTTTCCATAATCCGTAAAAGTGAGCAGCTGTATAAGCAGGCACCATGTGACTCACAGTCAGTATTTCTGAAAATTGTGTTGCTTTGAGTTTAAAGGGGAGAAACTGATGTCTGGTGTGAAGCTGGAATTATAGTCTGTGAGTAGTCTTTTGCAGAGTAAACTGGAACTCATATATTCTATGCGTGAATTGGTGATTTAATTGTGATGTCGTCTTAGAATACAACAGTCAGAAAGACAAAATTAGTGTTGAATGGTAAAATTCATCACTGAAGCCCTTTAACAACCTCTTTCTGGTACACCTCTCTTGGACTGAACCACCAAGCTTGGCAGAGAGCACTGGCTGCAGCTTTATGCCATAGCCATTTTGAAATTGATTGCTGCCTTCTGACCCCATCACCTTTCCAGATGGTAAGCATGTTGAAATCATACTATTTCTTCTTTATCTTTCTGTGTGTCTGTTGGTCTTTTGTCTGCCCTTTTCTGTCTTTCCTTCCTACTGACTTTTTTTCTTTTTTTTTTTTTTTTTCTTTTCTTTTTTTCTTTTCTTTCCCCTATTTTCCCTTATTGTGAATGATAGCTTTTTAAAACTGAGCAAAACATAATCTGGATTCTGGAATTATGAGTTGTCCTTCATCAGTTGTGTTGTATTTTCAGTTTAAAATTAAATTCTATATCACAAATACAAAGTTGAAATATCTGGGCTTTGCTAGAAGGTGATTGAAGACTGTTCCTGACTGCTTCCCATAGATACCATCAAATAGTTTAAAGTTACTCTTTAATTGAAACTGTGGCTTTTGTAGTCTGGTAAGGCTTTTTGGCTGCGCCAAGTTGACATTTAGTTGGTCTGAAGCATTGAAAATGAAAGATTTCATGTCATCTGTTGTTAATACTTTTAGTTGTCAGAAATCAGTTTTCATCCTGAGGGCTCCTTTTTTGCCTTTTTCATTTTTTTAATAAAGAACTGTGTCTTCAAGACCATAAGTATTCTGTTATTACCTGCTGTACACTGTAAATCACTGTAGAAACATAACGTGGTTTTCCATATAGACATGTAGTTTTATTGAAGAATTCAGAAAGTTCCTACAGTGAGTTCAGTTGCTTTGATGTTGTTCTGATACACCACAGAAGTTTGTCATGCACTGAAGAGTGATGTCATCTATCTTCTCCAGTAGAGGAAAAGCTAAATATTTCATATACTGCCCTAACACTGAGGTACATCAGCTCTAAAAGTAGATATAAATCTGAATAACTTGATTTTGTCAGGAAAGGTCCCACAGGTAAAGCTATCCAGGAGCATGTATGTTTGCAGTTCCACACCTTAACGCTGGAGGAAGATGTCCGTACTTTCCTGGAACAGAGTAATTAAATCCATGTGGGGATGTCGGAGGAGGAGAAGGTTGCACAAGTTAAACAAGTCAACACAATGTACATCCATAATGTTGTTCAAGCTAAATGGGCAGTAAGTTTTTTGAAAAATTATACCGCTGGCTTGAGAAAAATTAATCTTGTACTTAAGGCATGAAAGATGAAAGCAGGAGGCTGCAGCTTGGGAGAGAACCTGTGAGCAATAATAAATCCTTAAATCAACCCATTCATGTATTCCTTTCAATTTTTGTCACTCTTCCATATATCCTCCTAGAGAAAATACCTTCCAAAACCACCTATGTGTGTTTCAGATAGAGAATGTTTGAATATACGGTATGTAACTTTGTATAAGTATGCATATTTACATAGAGACTGTACATGGAGGCTTCTATAAAAGTAAGTCAAAAGATTGGTATATTATAGGTAGTCGATTGTAAGAAACATACTTCTGAGTCTATGAATCCTGCATAGAATTGGATTGGATGAAAAAGTTGAAAATAGTTATTGCATGTGAGTTGTGATTTCTTTCAAAAAAGTACCTTTCTGATTAAAGAAGCTTCAAATGGTAGCTATAGACCACTGGAAATGTCAAAGAAACTTGCACATAGGAAACCTCTATTCTCTATTCTTCATCCCTTAAGTCATGTCAACTAATGTTTCTTCTGATAGTTTGACAGAAGTAGTAAGTATGCATTTTTTTTATTAGACTTCAAAATGTTAATGTCTTACCATGATTTATGTGTTATTTCCTAAGAAGTTTTGGTGGAATTCAGCTTTGTGACTAAAGGTATGAGGTTTGCATCTAAATTAATGAAAAAAGTTTTGTGGCTTTGTTAGATTACAGATTAAAAAAAAAAAAAAAAAAGAGAGGAAAGTATTCACAGTCTGAGAAAATCACTTTGGAAGAGTGAGGAACTTGCTCAACTGTTTAAACAATGCAATATTTAAGCCAGGCCCCCAGGCCTTTTG
Source organism: Nesoenas mayeri (assembly GCF_963082525.1). Taxonomy (NCBI): domain Eukaryota; kingdom Metazoa; phylum Chordata; class Aves; order Columbiformes; family Columbidae; genus Nesoenas; species Nesoenas mayeri. The sequence continues at coordinate 13,119,291 of NC_137542.1, read as the reverse complement.
CTCTGCTGTTGTCTTTAAAAAGCCATTTCAGATGTATTAACAGGTACCAGGAGCTTACACTTTGGCTGAACGAAGAGTCTGAGATTACTATTTACTATACTATTTACTAGATCCACAGGTGCACCATAAACAATTTCTGCCCAGTGGGAGTGAGTTTAAGATTTGTGTACATGGGGAAGGGATGTTGGGATGTAGCAATCATCCTAACTGCCATCATGCAGCACATACAAGGCAACCAAGTGATCAAGCCCAGTCAGCATAGGTTTATGAAAAGCAGGTCCTGCTTGACCAACCTTATCTCCTCCTATGACAAGGTGAAGCAGTTGGTGAATGAGAGAAAGGCCGTGAATGCTGTGTACTTAGACTTCAGTAAAGTCTTTGACACCATACCCTGCAGCATTCTCCTGGAGAAGCTGGCAGCTCATGGCTTGGCCGGGCATACTCTTCACTGGTTTAAGAACTGGCTGGAGGGCCGGGCCCAAAAAGTTGTGGTGAACTCAGTCAAATCCAACTTGTGGCTGGTCATGAGAGTTGTTCCCCATGGCTCAGTATTGGGGCAAGTTCCATCTAATATCTTTATCAATGATCTGATTGAGAGGATTGAGTGCACCCTTAGATACCAAGTTGGGTGGAGTGTTGATCTGCTGGAGGGTAGAAAGGCTCTACAGAGGAACCTGGACTAGTTCGATTGTTGGCCTGATGCCAGTTGTGAGGTTCAACAAGGCCATACAACGTTACAGGGTCAGAGAAGAGTGGCTGGAGAGCTGTTTGGTGGAAAAGGATCTGGGGATGTTAGTCAACAGCCGAGTCTGGAGAACAAGTCTTATGAGGAGCAGCTGAGGGAACTAGGACTGTTTTTCCTGGAGAAAGGAAGGCTGAAGGGAGACCTTATCACTACCTACAATTATGTGAAAGGACATGGTAACATGGAAGGTGTTGGTCTCTTCTTCCAAGTAGCAAGGGGTAAGACAAGAGGAAATGGCCTCAAGTTGCACCAGGGGGGTTTCAGAATGGATATTAGGAAAAATTTTCTCACAGAAAGGGTTGTGAAGCATTGGAACAGGCTGCCTAGGGAAGTGGTTGTATCACCATTCCTGGAGGTGTTTAAAAGATATGTAGATAAGGCTCTTAGGGACATGATTTAGTGCCAGAGTTAGATTATGGTTGAACTCAATGATCCTGATGGTCTATTCCAATGAAATAATTGTATGATTCTTAAACATTTCTGTTTTGGAAGAGATTCCCACACAGCTCCTTTGGACTAAGTCTGTCCCCATGGAAAGATATTTTAGGACAGCTAAGATGAATTTCCTGCACACAACACCTCCAAGTAGAGATCTTCACCTTCTGTGTTACTGGAAGACCTGAAGCAGCCTATACTAGGTGACACCTGGCCTCAAGTCTTCATACAGACCGTAGTATGGAGACAAAGATGATTTTCTTGCCAACAGGCACCTACATAGATCATATTTAATCTACAACAGAACAATGTAACTAGGCTGGTAGCCTAGAACAGCTTCATTTCTTCACCCTCACAGCCTCCTGTATGATCATGAGCTGGTCCCTAAAAAGGATGGTGTTACTGGTATCACAGAATCACAGAATGCTAGGGATTGGAAGGGACCTCAATATGGTGGCCTTTGTGATCTTATTTGTAGAAGTCCTACACTGAATTCCAGATATTTTCATAAATCCTTCTGGAAGCCTCCCTGCCTCTGAAAATGTCCATGACTTTGTTGTGCTGCAGAGAGACTTCCAATGTTTGTTAGACTCAAGGTTGTCTAGGGGCTGTGGTGTATTTCCAAAGGGACTTCAATAACATGGCCACAGTGATTTTGGCAAGTGTGCAGGAAGCGGAAGGAAGTGCAGTTTTCTGCCTTTTTGTGTTCAAAATTGACATCCGAGAATTTCCCTACCTACTTAGAATAAGAATATGGGGAAAGTCATTGCGTTATCTGGCCTCACTGACTTCACAGAAAACCGAAGAGTGTCTAGAATTCCTGTGTTTTATATTCTCAGCTTTAAGTAATGCTTTTGAAAAGGTCAGCTTGCATGGCTGGGTTAGGTTCTTTCCTACAGAGTGAGATTACACTGGGCAGTAAAGAAACTGAGAGGAGAAATAAAACCCAACTCTTAAATCTCACAATACAATCCTGGAAGATGACCAAAAAAAAGCAGCTTATTTTGTGATGTAAGAAGTACAGAGAATGAGCTGAACTACTTATTCAATTATGTCAAATGATCAGCATTCATTTATTAAATGATGTAAAGTGAAATTAAATTAGAGTAAGTAAGTGATTACATTATGTAAAGTAATTTTTAAAACTGGGTAATGTGATCACCCTTCATTTATTACATTAAGTTCAGAATATTGTATATCGGTGCTATTATTAAATCCATGGAAATGCTTATAATGATGGACTAGTTAAAGCATAATTTGCAAGTGAAGCCATTCCTTTTCATATTTCTTTTCCAGTATTGTCTATTTGTATAAAGCTGCTAATTCTTTCAAAGTGAAAGCTGAGATTTTGCTATAACTTTCCAGATACTATTTGTTTTTCTAGGTAAAATCTTGTAAACATGACTTATAAACATCTTTTGTAAGGTGTTTTGTAAGGTAGGGGGGTGTGGGAGGGGAAGGAGAAGTAGTAGGTACTAAAATTGTGAGCTTGTAGGAAACATATTAATATATTTTGAAAATAAAATACTTTCATACCTTTCTACATGTTTGGATTTTCTATGTTGCAGACAGATGAGATGAAACCATCACATTTAATAATTATATTGAGACTTTTTTAAAGTGAGAGAGCGAGAATAAAAGATATTATCCTATTATCCACACACGCAGGTTTTAATTGCATACTACTCTGGCCTGTTTTCTCATGATTACACTGGTCTAAGAAAAATATTTTCTTCATATATCTTTGGATTTTCTCTCCTGCTACTCAACCGTTCATGTTGAAGAATTGATGGAGGTAATGAAAAATACTAGAAATAGGATCGATTATTAAATCAGCTTATTTTCTCAGAGTACTTAATGACAAAATATTTCTCGAAGGACTCAAATATCAATTTCTTGCTGAAATTCAGGTATTCTTGTCAGAACTTTTTAATGTCTTAAACCATGTGTTCTTACTTGGTGAGCCAGGTGTAAAATTCTCGGGAGTCTATAGAGTTTTCAAATTAATCTAATTGTGCAGTGTAAACCTAAAAAAAATACATGAGATGCTGATTACTGGCAGAGTTGTGTGGGAGAAAGCAGCACTTCAAACTGTAGGGGAGAGTTACTCTTGGAAGTGGTACAAAATGTTATGCATATGGAAAAGGTAACAGATTTAAACATGTCTGGTAGAGTTATTTGGACTTTATCTCTTGGCTGACAGAAGTCAGAAACTGATTTTGTTGGCTTTGTTTTTTTTTTTTCCTAGTATTTTGATGCAGGAATAAGCTGGCATGTCTGTATGAGAGAGCCTCTGCCATTTCACTTAAGGAAGAGTTCATTTTCTTTCCAGGGAAGTTGATCCAGGTGAAAAACCATCTAAAGGTTTGTTAGAGATGGAGATACCACACAAAGACAAAATAGGAAATCAAGTAGGATCATGGGAGAATTAGTGACTTTTGGGCTCTGACGAGAAAATGGTGAGAGAAATGTGAAATGTAAGAGAAAACAGAATAGTGAACAAATATACTAAGTAAAAAAAAAAAAAGGAAAACAGGAAATATTTTCATCTCTGTGCCTCAGTAGTTATGGTCTTGTAGTGCTGTCAATAACTCAATGTATAAAAAACTCACCAAAATGAAATTCTGAGAATGTAATATGCTTTCTTTAGCCTACTGCTGTAGCAACTGCTGGAACTTCTAGCCACAGGTACCCTCTTTGATTTAATGTGGATTGAGTTTATTATCTTCCCCAGAAAATTTTATTTTAAGGATTTAAAATGATGAGCTTCAACACTGCTGTAAGAAAAAAGTATACGTAAATAATCTTTTATATATGGCAAGCTGTATTTTTCTTAACTTGTAGTCGGGAAAATGGACCAGCATGTGGCAGATAATCTATAAATTGAAGTGTAAAGTGTTTGTAAGCACCTTGTTTAGCTTTGTATTAGGCCAGAGAAATAAAAAAATAGAACAATGTGCTCTAGGCAGGAAGAAATATTGAAAAGAAAACTAGGCTTGTGTAGTGTATATGAACAATGACAATGAAATATTATGGTTATTAAAAAAATGAATTTTAATGGTTTTGATAGTTAGATGCCTCATTTTCATGCAAATTTATAGCCATTATTATCTCCTGGCCTAACTAGAATATCAGAATAGACTCAGCAATTGATGACCCTACATTAATATTATGCAGTCATTTCTATAAATTTATTTCATATAGCATATTTGCAGCTCCTTGTATAAACAGGGGAAAACCAGGATAATAATAGCACCACCACCCTACAAGCTAATAAAGTCTTCAGTGGTAGCACATTCTTCTGAGTGAAGGACTCCATCATCAGTCTCAGCAAAGGGAAGGAAAAAAATAAAAAGAAAAGGAAAAAGGGAGAAGAAAAAGCATGGGGAACACTCCCGTGGGAGTGGAAAAGCTTTTAAGGTGAGAGAGGATTGAAATGATTCTCACGTGTAGCCCACCTACATAGGAGGGCCATGGAAGTTTGGGCATTGCAGACACTGGTTCTCCTGCCTAATTTTTCACTTTTTGACATGTGACGGTAGCTGGCATGTTTCCTCCATGAATTGTGTGTGAACATGACAGCCTATGGTGCAAGTAACACCCCTTCCTTGTTGGTGGCACACAGTTGTGACTCCTCAGGGCCTCCCTCCCTCTCCTCCTTCTCCTCTCCTGTTGCTGTGTTGTTATTTAGATGAAAATTAACGGTTTAGGCATCTGAGAGATCTGCTTGGATGTGTTATACAATAGCTTAAAAATGAACAGGAACAGTGAAACTAGACTTAGGTAGAAGCAAAGCCATTCTCAATAATAAGAATAAATTCATTAAAACTTCTTCTGATTAGAAACCTTTGTATTTTACCTAGATGTCTCAAATACCTGAAGAAAATGTCTGTGGGCCCTCAAAGGCTGCTAAAAAGAAACGCTGAAAAACTGATGTGCTTTCATGCTATACACATTTGGTACTATGTCACTCAGTCCTTTTATTCATATTATTAAAACAAAATTGGTTTTAACTCTGACTCCAAATATCAGGGCACAGTGTCTAGCTGTGACTTGCTGACAGTGCTGTGTTTCTTCAGACCAGCAGCTAGCTTCAGTAAACAGTTCCATACCCACAAGTCCTCATGCTGTGCAATATATGACTAACTGATTAGACAGCAGCAAAATGAAAGACTGCTCTACTTCACTATGTGCTTTACTCTGGGATAAGAAGAAAGGAATGTTGTATGTTTCTTCATTAAAACACACTTTTCATCCTGCATTAGGCAAAACTCCAGGGGAAAAAACCTTTCCCCACCCTTAATTAATCCAGAGAGTGAACATAAGAATGACTAGACAGATGGGACATAATTTGAGTATGGAAAAATTGTCATCATCCCTCTTTAATTAGTGTTATAGGATGGCTCTCTTCAGATATAAGTAGATATGACAAAGATGTGTTTCACATATTCAAGAGGGTAATTAAACTGCCACATGCTCAAACCGATATACATACAGCTCTGATTAAAAAGCTGACTCTTTGAAAACAATGATGGATGAGGTTTTAATGCGCATGGGTATTAGAAAGCAGAGAGAAGGGATAGTTGTGAAATGAAATGTTTCAGTTCTTGGCTGTGAAGGCAAAAAAAAAAGAGGCAAGGAAATTTATTAAAATTAAAAGAGGGAAAAGCTATAAGGAGGAACTGAGGACACAGGAGGATGAATTCATGCTATACAGTTTAAAGTAATGATTTAATTATAAAGATAGAGGAGAGCAGACAGACTGTACCAGTCATCAAACCAAAATATATGTCTCTGAATAGTTCTGCAGTATGCTCTGTGCAGACTCCTTTTTTTCACCTCTAGCCCATATGGTTGCTCCTTGAGATGAGGTGGTAAGTTAGGACTGTGTATTTCTGGATATGAGTTTTAACTTTTGCACAGAGACAGGTCCACAGGAAAACCAGAGTCTTGAGTTGCTCTAATGGGGCAGGAAACTGATTTTGTCTTTTCCTTCTGCCTTGCTGTAGCAGTGTTTTGACTTGGCAGTAAAACCCTGCTTCACTAATTAAAAAAAATAGATTAAAATAAAATAATTTCTAAAGTCTACATCAAAATTTTTGCTGGTTAAATTCTCATTTTAGCCTGCTTTCCTCAATTGAGCTCCATGTGATTCTTGAAGACCCTGCGAGAGTACCTGCACAAGAAAAGGAGCCTGCAGGACTTTCCAAGGTGATCTGCATGCCCAGTGGGTACTTCTTAACCCATCTGCAGGTCTATCTGCTAGGGCAAGGTCCTTTCTGGAGGCTGTTCCCTTCATGAGGCAAACTTTGAAGCTGTTTTGCTGTTTCGTCTCCATGTAGTGCCACTGTCACTGTCGGAATGGCTGTTGTAACTCAAGATCACAGAAAAATGCTGCCTAATTGCAATAAAGTAACACCAAAATAGTGTATTATAACAACAGTGAAAAGGTCTTGGAATGAGCTTGGTAAGCAAAAGAATGAAGATAAAATAGGACTGGACTTAAATATAGTTGTGGTTTCATGTCAAGATATTGCATAAATCTATTTACATGTAAGAAAGACAAAAGACAAACATACTCAAATGCCAGCTCTGATGCTTAAGGGAAAAATGTAATGCCAAATTGACCCTACCTGTTCTTCCTACCCACTGTATCTGCTAAAAAAGGCATCTTCACTTGTGCTTATGTTACATGGGAAGTGATGCTGTTGCTTTTACCTGTGAGATGTAAGAGAGGGTGGTCGATGGGGTGGAGTCTAGTTGGAGGCCTGTATCTAGTGGAGTGCCTGAGGGGTCAGTACTGGGGCCTGTATTATTCAATATATTCATCAATGATGTGGATGAGGGAATAGAGTGCACCGTCAGGAAGTTTGCTGATGACACCAAGCTGGGAGGAGTGGCTGACAGGCCAGGAGGCTGTGCTGCCATCCAGAGACCTGGACAGGCTGGAGAGTTGGGTGGGGAAAAATTTAATGAAATATAACAAGGTCAAGTGTAGAGCCTTGCATCTGGGTAGGAACAACCCCAGGTTCCAGTATGAGTTGGGGAATGACCTGTTAGAGACCAGTGTAGGGGAAAGGGACCTGGGGGTCCTGGTGGACGGCAAGATGACCATGAGCCAACACTGTGCCCTTGTGGCCAGGAAGGCCAATGGCATCCTGGGGTGTATTAGAAGCGGGGTGGTTAGTAAGTCGAGAGAGATTCTGCTTCCCCTCTACTCCGCCCTGGTGAGGTCACATCTGGAATATTGTGTCCAGTTCTGGGCCCCTCAGTTCAAGAAGGACAGGGAACTGCTGGAGAGAGTCCAGCGCAGGGCAACAAAGATGATTAAGGGAGTGGAGCATCTTCCTGATGAGGAAAGGCTGAGGGAGCTGGGGCTCTTTAGCTTGGAGGAGACTGAGGGGTGACCTCATTAATGTTTATAAATACATAAAGGGTGAGTGTCACAAGGATGGAGTCAGGCTCTTCTCAGTGACAACCAATGGTAGGATCAGGGGAATGGGTTCAAACTGGAACGCAAAAGGTTCCACTTAAATTTGAGAAGAAACTTCTCAATGAGGATGACAGAACACTGGAACAGGCTGCCCAGGGAGGTTGTGGAGTCTCCTCCTCTGGAGGTATTCAAAACCCACCTGGACACATTCCTGTGTAACCTCATCTAGGTATTTCTGCTCCGGCAAGGGAATTGGACTAGATGACCTTTCCAGGTCCCTTCCAATCCCAAACATACAGTGATTCTGTGAGAAGATGCAAATGGTAAAGATTTGACATTTTCAGAGTTGCTTACTCATCCAGTTCTGTTGGTGGCTTTAGCTTCAAATTTTAGCTTTTCTCCTGTTGTCAGTCTTGTCTTGTCATGCTACTCAGTAATTTCTTTCTTGTTTTGTTTTGTTTTGTTTTGTTTTGTTTTGAGTGAATACCTCTTACTATCAGATAAATGATATTCCCTGACAGATACTTAGCTTTACTGTTGGCTTTCTACCTACATCCCTGGCAGAGTTGTGCAGCTAATGGGCAAGTCTGATGGTGCAGAATGACCAGATGTTTTTCTTCATAACCTTATATTTTGCTGGAATATTGTAGCAGTTTCCAGATATGTTTATTTAAGTTTTCTTCAAATTAGATATGTAGTTGTGTTCTGATGGCACAAATGGCTGGCACTTATTTTAATGAAACAGAAATCAGTACCTGTTGAAGTAGGGGCTAGTGTTAAATAACCAAAGTAGTATAGAAGATCCATGAAACCTGTTTCAAATAGGAATTTCAGCTCTAGACACTCAGCAAGCAGAATTGCCTTTTTATTTATTTCCTGCCACTTCCATTATGATTGATTATTCTCCATATAAATAATCCCTGTACTGTACCCAGGGAATTGTTTCATTTTTAGGAGATAAAAATCATTCATTTCCTGCCAATGGAAGCTCATAAAACAATATATTGACAATTACAGCCAGCTCAGCTGGTGATTATGAGATTAATTATTGTTGTGAATGATGGTGTCTAGCAGCTTCAGTTTTCCAGCTCTGCTACAGTGGGCATTTTCTGTGGGCAGAAGGCATCTGTGCAAAGAGCACTGGAATGGCTATTGGACAGGGGGTCAAGTCTGTGCTGAGGACTCAAAACTCTCCTCCAAATGGGCAGGAACATGACGATCAGCTCAGCTCTGGGATTTGCAGCTGATGGCTTCCTGGCAGCTGACATTTTGTGGAAATGGCTGTAGTACTATTTGGGACAAATGCCACCTTTGAAAATAAATCTCTGGGTTTTACATGCAGGTAGGAGGCTATTTTCACTTCTATTCACAGTAGGTTATTCAGGATATCCCACAGGTAGTGGTGACAGTTCGATTTTTCCTGCAGTTATCATGAGAAATTAACGTTGCAACAGATTTCAGAAGAATCTATTCTACAGAAGAGCGAGGCAGTTTCTCAGATATTTTGGAAGACATGCTTGTTGGTGATGACACTCAAAATTTGACTAAAAGAAAAGCCAGTGAAGTAATCAAAGCACCTGAATAATTGGCTGTGGGCTACTGAGCAGTCTTTCTGAGGAAATTAAGCTAAGGTGGATATGGCTAAAATAGTCAAGCCCTAACAGTCATCAATGCATAGACAAATGTTTTTTTCTTTAAATACTTTAAGATAATTCAGCTCATTTTAACAGAAAATGAGTAGGAATCAGTCTCCAACATGGTTTAGCTGACAGATCATGTAGGATGTGGCAAGCCCAAGTAGGCAAACTACAGCCATGAGTCTCTTCAGCTTTGGCTGAATATAGGCAGATTTGCCAGAGGCAAAAAAGACACTGAGATTTTGATAGCTGTCCCAGAGCCTATATGTTAATCCTGAAGACAATTTAGCTGAGAAGGATTTAAAAGCCAAAGGAGAGAAAAATTAAGCGACAGTTTTCTTATCAAGAAAGTGAGTCACTGGAGATGTGTTTCCTCCACTCCCCACCACACCATAGAATCATAGATTAGTTTGGTTTTGAAGAGGCCTTCAAAGGTCATCTAGTCCATCTCCGCTGTGATTAACAGGAACATCTTCAACTAGATCATGTTGCTCAGAGCCCCGTCTAGCCTAGCCTTGAATGTTTCCATGGGTGGAACATCTAGACCCTTGTTTTCTGTCCTGGTTTCAGCTGGGATAGTTTTCTTCCTAGTAGTTGGTATAGTGCTGTGGTTTGGATTTAGAATGAGAACAATGTTGATAAGACACTGATGTTTTAGTTGTTTTGTAAGTAGTCAAGGACTTTTCAGCTTCTCTTGCATGCCAGATGAACAAGAAGCCAAGAGGAGGCACAACCAGGACAGCAGACCCAATATGGTCAAAATGATATTCCATGGTATATACCCTCATGCTCAGTATACATTTTGGAGGAAAATGGCCAGGGGAACTGCTGCTTGGGAACTGACTAGATATGAAATGATGAGGGGTGAGCAAATGCATTGTGCACCACTTGTTTTATATATTCTTTTATTATTGTTATTGCTGTTATTATTTTTTTTCCCCATTTCTGTCCTATTAAACTGTCTTTATCTTAATGCACAAAGTTTACATTATTTCCTATTCTCTCCCCCATCCCACTGGGTGAGGGAGGAGTGAACAGCTGTGTGTGCTGCTCATTTAGCTGCTCACTGGGTTAAACCACAGCACTTTTGCAGCAGCTGTCTGGGCAGCAGCTGATGGTGGTCAAGATGGGGGTGAGCCCATGGACAGCACATATTGCATGGCTGTGACACTGTGGGGCTGCCCAAAGTAAAATGCCTGAGATGTTCTTTTAAAAGTGCATGTTGCTACTAAAGAGAATAGGAGAAATATTTCATTACATGGAGCATCTGTACCCAGGGGACCTGACCAAAGTAATGGCAAGTGCGGATGCACAAATCACTCACTAAGCTGCTGAGTTGAATGATGGTTAGGTGATGTGTCTCCAGGGCTGGGTTACACTGTGTGCTCAGTGCATCATGAAATTGTGCAGGCTCAGGTCAGATTGTGATGAAGTCCTTGTTTTTATGCCCCTTGTCACTGCCCTGGGAATGGATAATTTCCCAGAGTTGTAGTTTGAGATAATTATGCACAGAAAACATCATATAATGTCCCAGTGAAATCCCAGGACACACTGTGTTCTAGGTTGCCTCTAAGAAAATTAGGTTGTCATGCCAAATATAGTGAATGCATCCTTGATGGGAAAGGAACTGTTTAAGGAAACTGTAAACTAGAATACTTTGTCAAAAATTTGGGTCTTGAATTGTATTTCACTTCCATGGGTACCAGAATGTAAAGTGAGTATTGTTGTATTTGACATTTCTGATGGCTGAAAACTCCATTATGAATGATCTTAAAGGAACCTTTAAAATGGTCTAAATGTCAGAGTTTTTACCCTTTCTTTTCCTTAATCTATATATTTGCCATCTAAAGCATTATGAGCTATTTAGTTGCTTATTACATTTTGCTAAGGCTGGCATTTGATTTATCAAAAACTAATTATGATGGGATTTCACTGAAGAACAAAAACACATAATCTGTGGGGTGGATGCCAGAAAGCTGGTTTGGCAAACATGAGATGCTGCAGATGGGAGCAGGAGCTCTACCTTGGTTTCTGTTTTTGTATTCACTCAAACAGATTTCCATCAAGTGTACAGCTTTTGAAATAAGCAATGCAAGAGACAAGGAACAGTGTTCATGCTAAGGAACTGCAAATTAACAATGAAGGGCAAGAGGAAGAACCACAACTCCCTCCCCTGCTCCTTATTTAAGAACTTAGAATGTGGCTGAGATGCCTATGCAAATGCTTTGCTGGTAGTAGCATTTAGGCAGAGTCCTACATGGTCTCTTATGAGATAGCCAAACTTTCTTTAATTTCTGGAGTGCTTGGGTGCTGTAGAAAGTCATGAAAATCTTCTACTGTCACAATGGCAGGCTATGTTTATATATGTACTCTACCGGAAGCCCCACGCTAAACTACATTAAAGTGACACATATACACTGGGAGACAACTGCCAGAGTTCAGTTTCTGTGACCCGTTCACAACAGCTGTTCTGCTCTTGGGCACTGCAGAGTTTTTTGTCACATAACAATTTCCATGATCTTTAAGAATTCATGCAATTGCAGGGTTTGCTTTGTTTTTTCAAGTATGCTTTCTTTACAGCTGAAACACTTTCAAGACTGAAATCTGGCTTATTAAAAAAAAAAAAAAAGAAAAAAAGAAAAAAGAAAAAAGAAAAAAAGAAAAAAAGAAAAAAGAAAAAAAGAAAAAAAGAAAAAAAGAAGTGTGTCCAGGTATTACAATTACCCTCAGTTTCATAATTTTTTTTTGTTTCCTGTGTGCTCGCGATCAGGTTGTTCCATCTCCTGAAAAATACTTTCCCATTTCCACTGAGAGCTGAAAATTTCTGTAGAAGGCTGACAACCAAGTTCCAGTTATTCAAATGATCCTTTGACATGGCTGATTCAGCCCTTTCAGAGTCTTGTTGCCATTCCTGAATCTATGCTGGGTCGCACAAATGTATAGTTTGGACTGCAGGATGGTGACCTGTGGAGCTGTGGTACAGTGTGGTAATGCTGCACACATAGAAGAAATTTGACCCTGTCCTGCCAAATGAATGGATGAAAGGGAGTAAAATGTATTCCCTCACTTTGCTATAGGCTTGAATACTGCTGTAGCTGGAGATAGTGCACAGGCAGCAGAGATTTTTTAATTTAATTTCTCCTTCTGAAAGGTGCTTTGCTTTAAGGAAAGAATTTTCATGATACTTCATTTTAGTTTCTGTCCTTTAAAGGTACAGCTCATTTTTCTCTGCAAATATTGTGTAAGTCAGAAATAGCCTTATTTAGAACAAAGTTTTATTCCCAAAGTCAGGCCAGTTGTGGCAGAAAGGTTTTTAAGGAAATTGAGGGAAGAAATTTTCCTTTTTAATGTCTAACCTTATTCCAGAATATCTCAATAAAGTGGGTTACATCTTCCCTTACCACCTCAAGCTGTATTTAACCAGCATTAGACATCATTCCAAACTGAAATAAAATACACTAATTCTGGGAAAATCTACCATTTCTATTTTACTCTTTCTGGTCAGCAAATAACAATAATTTGCCTTCCTTTATATCCAGTAGATGCCCTTCTTATCTGAAATAGATGTTTCTTTGAAGAAGATCTTCTTACGCTAATGAAAGAAACAATAATGAGAGGATCTTCTCTCATCTGGAAGAACAATGCTGGAAACATTGCAGAAAAGAGAATTAAAATGTGGCAGATTTTGTCTGCAACTGAGCTGGTCTCTGTTGATTGGAATCATACAAATATTTATATTGAGTGCTCCTTGCTCTGAAATGCTCACGATTTAATGTTCGCAAGGCTGGAGAGAGGGAATGGTTTGGCAGGTACAAGAGGCAAGGGAGATGGACCAGAAGCCTATGGCAGATGTGCGTTGCTCTGCTCTCTCCTCTGTGCCACCCATCATGTCTTCACAACTGTCTGTGTGGGCTGCTGAGGATGAAAAAGGAGGATGCCCCCAAATAATAACTAATGTTGTTGCATTTACAAGTAGGAGGTGAAATGGAATATACTCCGATATCTCATCTGAAGCCATGGAGCAGAATATCTTGTCGTCATATTCATAGTCTCATTCTTTGAGTAATTTCAAAAGGAAAAAGAAAACAGTATTTAGTTGCATTGTAGCCTCTTCTTACAAAGAATTTGGTGTAAATCTCACTTTGGATTAAATGTGAATGTAGGGACTTAAGTGGAGTAGCACTTGTCACTGATTTACAAGTGCTGAAGTATTTTTGAGCTGATTAATGATTATTTCATCTTTGGTCAGTTGAAGAAACCTTGTTAATAAAGGATGTTATCACAATAGAAATGGGAGTATCCATCTAACAAGTTCCCTTTTCTGATAAATTGAGAACAATAATACTGCAGGGCAGACTTGGCCAATATGTCTATGTACTCTGGCCAAACAGTTTGCAAGATGACTGAAGTTTGGTGGCCCTAGGAGAGGATAAATGTGGTACCCTGCTCAGCTGCAAAAAGACAGCATGGTAGTGGGAAAAAAAAAAAAATAAGTGCCTTAAGAGATAGTTCCTTTTTCTTCAGTTTACAATTTTGGTTGCATACATTTCCCTGCTGAAAAGGAAAAGAATATTGTAAGGATACCTGAACCCTCAGCTGTATTACTGAACAACCGTTCTGCTCAATTCCATGGAAACCAGAACCGTGACAGCAGCAGTAAACAGCAGAGAGCTTCAGAAGAATCCAGTGTATGCTATATAACACATAACTTTTCACCAGTTGATTGATTTTGACACTGATATGTTTTACAGAAAATTAGAGCTTAAAACATATAGGCATTAGGAAGGCAGGAATAATAAACTAATTTAAATCTTTAATGCTAAACCACTTATTTTACAACTTAAGTTTACAGAGAAAATAGAGGAACTTGTTTCAGGACCTAATCAGTGGTGTGGCAGGGCTAATACAGCACGACTGTGGGGGTGTCTAAACCTGTGTCCCAGAGGTGGTGGTTATCACCTGTACGCAGTAGCTTGGTTGCTTGCACTGTTCCAGGATGTACAGATCAATTTATGACAGAGTAAAGATTGCTTTAGCTGAATGACACCAATAGATTTTCTACTTGTAAAGCCAGAAGACTGAGTAGTCTGGAATACAGCTACCAATGGTCAGACTGGCCACTGTTATGGGCCATCATCTTTGTGGGGCTTTAAGGAGAGGTGCACCCCCCCCACCCTGAAAGTGCCTATGGGGCAGCGTGGAGGGTTGTTCAGAAGTATGTAGGTGTCTCACGATATTTTAGAAGTGTTCAGATTTGCTGGTATTGGTCCTGAAAGTGTAATTCACTGGTTGCTAGCTAGTTGTGTTCTGTTAATAAGTAGCTGCTTCAATTCTAATTTAAGTATGTTAATGTAGCTTAAACTTTGTTAAATGAGCAGTTTTTCCTATCAGAATATGTGTGTGATTGTATATACATATGTAAAATTTCTGATTTTGTTGTTTACATCAGCTTATCATGTCCCATAGTAATTTTCTGAGTTTACAAGCCTAGTACCTCTTACTTAAATTGCTGTTTCTAAAGGAGTTACCTGTATCCTTCAGTCTGTTTCTTCAGTTTGTCCATGTTCTTCTAATAACTAGATGCCTGGAACTAAACATGTAAAATTCTGCCAATAATAATGTTTAGAGAGAAAATTTATTTCTTCAGCACCTTAATATTCGTATGTGTTAAACACAATATTCTGTTAGCCTTTCTAGATGCTTTCTTGCCTTGTAAACTTATCTGAATCATGCTATCTGTTTGGAAAGGTTCCCTCCATGGCAGAAAATAAGAGATCAAAGTGTCCGTGTGTTGGTCCTGTGTCTGGTTCCTTGTGCTGTCAGTTCTGCAGCCAAAGGAGATCAGCCTGCCACTGGACATGGCCTGATGTTGGGTGTGGATGCAGGGTCATCATGTTACATGAGGACACCATGGTGAAAGCAATCTGAGTCCACCTGGACAGATAGTGCACAAAGCTTTACTCCAAGAGTGGTCCAACTTAACCTCTTCTCTTGGAAAATCCCTATTTATGCACCTACTGCCTTTCACTTTTGAGAGATAGGTATTTGCCATGTGGGAGAGAAGAGAGACCAATAAATGCTTTGCAGACAGATGCACCCATAAGCAACAGAGAATGCAATAGATTATTTCAAATTTGTTGTGGTTCTTTTCAATTCACCTAATATTGGTAAGATGTCTATTGATAAATGGAAGCTGTCTATCTGTTTCTTTTGCCTGGAAAAGGAGGTAATAGTCTAATTTGTTATTTTCTGGTTTGTTTACTGCAGATAGTTATTTAAGGAACAGCAAAGAGCAGAAACAATGGCTTTCCTTGACTTGTGGAGTTTCACAGCATTGGGGTTTTTGCTGCCTTTGGCAAAGCTGAAGTAATCAGTGGAACAGATTCAAACACTCAAATGCTACGCTTGTGTGCAGCCAACCTGGATGTCACTGTGGAAAACTTACGGTGCATTTAACTGCAACATTGCTTCACTTGTCTGCTTCTTCTGCTTGTTGAAATGGCTAGATGAAGGGAGTGTCTAGATTTGATTGTGTATGAAAGAGATTACTGAAAGCTTTACAGCAAATGCATGGGAAATTTGTTTTAGATTCTCATGAAATCCAACAAATCAGAACATATACGCCTCATTAGTCAAAACAAGAATTCAGAAATCTTGGTACAAACCTTGTTTATCTTGCAGCCTGCATTGAAACGGTTCCAGAGTATGTGTCTGTGACATACTGTTTGTAAGACATATTGTCCTTTAGTGGCCCCTCTCAGCCTTTGTTCACAGTAGAACTAAGTTTATAGCATCACATATTTTGCTCCCAGGCTAACAGCTTTTGTCTTGATGAGCTTGAAATACTTTTATGTACCGTATAAGTCTTTGCTGACTTTATGTATACAGGCTTGCACATACATTACTATCCTGGTGGCTCTCCTAAATCCAACATAGACTTCTACCATGGGCTGATATGAAAAGTAAACAGTGGGGCCCTCCAGGCTGCAACTTGGCCCCCTGGACAATCATTCAGAGCAGTTCAGCTGCCATGTGGAACTGTTTTGATCACAGACCATTTTATACCTCCTGTACTCTGAAACAAAGGATGTCTGTTGCAGAGCAGCAGGCAATGGCATCAGTTATGGACTCCATTCCTTCTGGTCTTTACCCACTCCAGTGGAATTTAACAAGTCTTTGTGTTGTGTTCTGTGTTCACCTTGTCAGACTCTAACCCTCAGTTTATAACTCAAAAATATCTATTTGTCTGACCATACTCTAGAGAGAGTTGGTCCTTGTCATGTGATGGCTATGGAAACTGATGACAATGCTTGTGACCTTGCAGTGCAATTCAAACATAAGGGATTCAATTAACTTTGAAACTCACCAGTTTAAGCCATCAACGGAAGTGGTCCCAGATTAATGGTCAGATTAGTGGTCTCAGGCCTGTAACTTTCTGATTATGCTTTGGCGTTCCATGAGTTTTAAAGTCTTGTTACAGCTCCTGCATTTCACTTTGCTGAAATACTGTCACAGTGGAAAGGGTCTCTAAAGAAAGATGTTTCCCATTAGAAGACTCAGAAAAGCTGAAGTTCCTAGTAGCAAATTCTTTTTACAGTCTTCAAAACACTGAATAAAAACAAACAAACAAAACCAACAAAACTTGCAAAAATCCAAACAAACCAAAATCAAACCCAAACCAATAAAACAGAATAGACAAATGTTTTTCCCAAATGTTTTTCCAGTTAAATGTCTCTCACTTTGATTTAGTGACTTCCTGAGGTTTTTTTGGATGTCTAGTCTGCAAAACTTTCTTAGGATCTTTGAATATTTTTTTGCCTGTTTCTCCACCTCAAAAACCAGTACTTGTACTTTCGGAGTGTTACTCACGCATAAAATGCTGTCCACTGTGGGCCCACCAAGATATGTTTCTTTACTGGTGGTTACCACAATGATCCTTCTACTTTTTTAATTGCATCTTTGCTTACTGGGGACATGAGGTATAAATTTAATGCCAAAATCTTCTTTCAGTTTACTGAATGCCATTTCTGTCCACACATGACACTCATGCATAAGTACACTCAAATACTCCAACGCTCTCTTGCCATTGCTTATCACATTACCCATTAAATTGAGTTTTTTGAAGAGAAGAGTTGCTCTGTTGGGACGGAGTTGGCTCAACTTGGTGAATGCGCATTGGAAATGAACTTGAGACATTACCTCATCTATGTGGGACTTATAAAGTAAGTGTTCTTACCTTGATTCATGAAGGGAATCCTGAAAGTAGCAAGTGGAGCACTTCCTAATTAAATAAACATTAAATGCTGCAGTATTTGACTTAATCAATATTGTCTGACCATCAGTGGGTCTGCAAGGGAAAGCAATTTAATACTGATAAGAGATAGTAACACATTTGTGTCATGGGTGGTCATAAATATTGTTGATTGAATTATTAATTGCAGACAATACTCATGAACAAGGTAGCTCCTTTTTCTCAGCTCCTAGTGATTCACAAGCTTTGCCTATGTGAACAGTGTCTGTTGAGCTCCATTAACTTCGTGAGGGAAGGGTATTAATTTCTACAAATATGCTTTACTATTGCTACGTATTTGCCAACTAGCAGATGCATTTTATGGGCAATTCACAAACTGTTTAGTTTGACTGTCTCCCATTTAACACTCAATGGGTGCACTTGGTCAACCTAAATGAATGAGACTAGCACCTTCTGGAAGCAAATAAATTTGATTCTGTAAAACAAGATGATTTTTATTGTAAAACTGAGGAGTGGCAAAAAAGTTAATAATATTATAAAGTATATCTCAAAGCCGGTAGCTGTTCTATCAGCTTTTGTTCCCCTCCTGAAGTGTTCAAGCTCATATATAACACCATTGAGAAATTGGAAATGAAAGCCAACAAGAAAGGGTAAGATTTGTCATGTTTTGACAGTTTTGCTTCTGCAGGCCTTGCTGAAAGCAGCTGTTCTGCAGATGAGATACAATTTTAGTTAGTTAGGACAGTGAATAGAACTGATCAAATTACTTCTTATGAAACAATGTTTTTGGCAAAAGTACGAACTTCATATATATGTATTAGAAAAAGGCATTTTTGAGTGTATCTTCTTTCACATTAAGAAAAATAAAACCGCTGATTATGTCTGGACTGTTTAAATTTTGAAAACTGCAAATCTTCCCACTAACTCTTCCTCCTTTCTGTATCTACCTTATTTCTCAATTTTGTCTCTGCATGACTGATAATCTGTTAATGAAATAATCTTCTTCAATCTCCTACCTTGTTTTGTTTTGTTTTGGTTTGGTTTGTGTTTTCCTATCCCTTGTTGACTTATGGACAACTTTCATTTTACAGTTATCTGGTGACAGTTCACACTTAAAGAGGTAGGTGAAACAAGTGTTACTCCAGCACTTATATAGACCAAAATTGTTGCATTAAGGATGTTTTGGAATACATATTTTTTTTTTTTTTTTTTTTTAACTTTCTAATTTATGGGACCTGCTGTTTATGAAACTGTCTAAACCTCTTTTGAACCTGCAAATACTGACTCCCTCTACAAACCTCTTGTGTCACTGCATTCTAAAATTTTGCAGTCCTTTGTAGAAGGTAACATTTTTGTGGAAAACTTACTCACGTCCTTGTCAACCTTCTCCCTAAAGCAAATGATGTCAACTTTTTCATGTGCTCATTTAAGGCAGCTGCTCATTTCTCCTGACAGTATCCAAGCACAGTACTCAAGAGGCTGGTATACCAAAGAATAACAGCAAAAATATAGTCTATCTTGTTCTCAGTACCCGTTTTCTTGATGTTCAGTATTTTGTTGGCTTTTCTACAAATGTGAACTTCTGAAAATAACTTCAAAATCTATTCTGAGATGTGGTGCCATATACTGGGGGTGCATCATTCCTCTTTCAAATAATTCCATATTTGTTGATTTACAAAAATAACATCTGCCTATTATTTGATGGCTTTAATTTTCTTAATAAAATGTGGATTATTATTTCTTGAGATATTGCATCTCCATAAAATACAAAATAAAGCTATTGGATAGCTAGTTTAAAATATGCCACCCATGTAAACTTAATTTCTAGTTGTTGTTAGAAAGGTCCAATGAAAATAGGCTAAAAGATAAATAGCTATTAAACACAACAGGCCAGTTGCAAAGCCCAGCTCAGAAGGTTGTGAATCTCTGTTATTCAAACCCTGAGGTAATATCTTAGGCTAAGTGGAAGTCCATTTAATCTTGTTATATTTTCCTCCAAGCAAGTGATGCGTCTGGTCCCACATATATAAATGTATATACCATATCAACTGTACAGAACTAAAGTGACTACTGAGATGTTGAATGTAAGTATCTTGGCCAATTGTAATTAAAATCAGGAAAGCAAAGAGATTAAAAAGTCATTTAATATCTACAACATTATAGTCAGTACTGGATTTAGCACAGTTGCTATAAGCATAGCTTTTGACTAGATTTTTCCTTCCTACTTCTTAAAGCAGCATTTTATTTAACCTAGCCTGAGATATGTGAGTTGCTAATGTACCCTGCACAAAATAATTCCATGTGCATGCCAGAATTGTGATATGTAGCCTATGACTTTGAAGCTTAGTCAAACTGGAAGGTTCATGCACAGCTAGTTATTTGTCATTACATTTAAATGAGTAAACTCTTAGGATGACTTATTCTTTAAGTTATTATCGTTACTTTTCTTTAGGTTTGGAAGGATCTACTGAGAAACAAATAAAATCAGTTGAGTTTTAGTTCCATCATCCTTTTATTGAGCTTATATTTTTTCCCCCACTGTCATCTCTCACCAACATGCATCAGGGTTCTCCTTGCTGAGTGAAAGACAGCCATGCAACTGAGCTGGTAAAGGTTCAGTTTAAACAGAGATACCTAAATGTGTGATTTCAAAAAAGGAACATAGCTGACTTTTGTGTTCCACTGTAACTGAGAATGTATTGTTTTGGGAGTGGAGCTTTTTGTTTTGGTAATGCTTATTTGCTTTAAAACATTTGGTGGACAGAAAAGAAGAAGTAGTTCTGAAAGAGCATATAATTTCTCTGTATTTGCAAAGGGTTCATTGACCACTATCTAGAAACATCCTTTGAGGAGAGATTGGCAGTTCATTAATTTAAAACAGTAATAATTTAGCAGAACCATTTGTTTTTGAAGTGCATAGAGAACTGTTGATTAACTATGCTTCTATGGTAGCATTTTATACCAGCAAGAACAAGAGCATGGGAATTGGTAAGAATTTTATAAAACCATTTCATAATTAGAGAACTGGTTTTGCATGTCCTGAGACAAAGACTAAAGTTAACTAAGGTATTTTTTTAACTATACAGATACTCAGAGTCTGATATTGAAGTCAGTAATGTGAGCAGATGTTAGGTAGTATTTGCTTTCCTGATCAGGCATCAGACACACTATTTTTTTGTTTGCTCCTGCAAAGACAGAACATTATTTCCCTCTACCCTCTACAGTAGTATATGACAATTCTGGAAATGTGGTCCTGCCACAGTTAATATGCTACTGCTTCACAGATGTTTTAATAAGCATCTACTGAATTTATTCCTCCCTCAGCAAGCTGTAGGAGCAGTTTGTGACTACATTGCAATTTGAGTGGCTGTGGTTGGGAGGTGAATGGCATGATAGGAGGTATTTCTGTAATAATCAGCCTCTCTGCTTTTGTATGTATCTATATTTTCACTGGCTCTACATCTGAGCAGATCTGGTACAGTGTACAGTAGAAATCATCAGGGTTTGTTCTGGGTAGTGATGGAGGGCAGCAAGGATTTCTATAAAATGGGCCACCTTATTGTACAGGAAGTATGGATATGAGAAAGTTGAGTACAACAAAGAACTACAGATGGAAAAAGACAGAAAGACCTGTAGGAGACACAGGAGAGCTTTCTTGATGGTGCTGCTGATGACACATGTTCTATCTGAATTATGTAGCTACAAAACAGGTATTAGTCCAGATTGCCAGTATCCTGAAGGAAGTGATAAATATTTGTCCAGTGGAAAGATCAGTGGACATTACGTTTGGTTCAATGCTGTAGGACCTACTTTTCTACAAGTAGCAGCATAACCACTTAAATCTTATTTCAATTCAAATACAAAATCCCTCATATATATCACATTCTTAAGGGTGTTTTTACAGGTTCTCTAACTGCATTCACTTGGTGCAGTTTTTAAACCTCTCAGATGATTTTATAGAACTTGAGCATTACTCAGCTTCCCACTCTTCTGCAAACTATGATTGTCTTTCACTGAATAAATCAATCTTCTCATTAGGTATTTGACATGGTCCATTAATATTTTTCCCTGTTGCAACAGGATCAATGCCTAATCATGAAATATTAAGTCAAGAGTTGGAAGCCAGCTACCTTCTCAACATTGTGCATATTCTTATTTTTTTTTCATTCAATAGTTTATTTTTTAATGATAAGTCTCAGAAAGTCTGCAAGCCTCCCTACTTAAGCAAACTTAAAATGCTATTTCTTATCAAAGCTGTGTGAGATCCTAACATGCAGAGAAAATTTCATGAGCTTGGATTATTATTTATCTTTTTTTATTATTATTGACTTGACAGAAAGCTGCCTTTGAAGGAAGCTGAAAACCCCAAATACACTGATGTGTATGTGGCAGGGCATTATTGATTCCTTCATTTGGGATGACATAATAATGCCTGAACCAAAATCCAGCCAAGCATATATATTCAGCTCATGTCTTCCAGAACTGAGAACATGCTATATGAAATACATTTCAGAAGACAATGAGAATTAATTGTTTAGTTAATGTAGGTGTTTTTGAAAACTTCAGTCACTGCCAATCTGAATAAAGTCATTTTAATTCTAATATATGCTAAAGAGAGTCTCTTTTCTGGTTATTTAAAGATCCTTCATCTTGCCAAAATTACTTATGGACAGCCTTGTTTTCTTTCTGGATATTTTCTGAGCAAAATGAGGGAATTGCCAGGAGTCTTGCTCTGACTTGTGTAATTTAGCCCTCAGACTAGTCTGAAATCTAACCATAACTAGGAATATAATACAAGTCCAGGTCAGTACTTCCCAGAGTCACTGGGAATATTTTCATTGACATCAGAGGAACAGGGCTGGGGTGACTGTACTCTCTTTCAGGTAACCCACAAAAGGTTTGGAGATGAGTCTTCTTTCTCACCTTATCTTCCTCTTTCAGTCTTTATGCTGGAATTCGACTTGAGAACCTGTCATTTACAAGCTAAATGACCCAATTATTTCCTTTTCCTCCCCAAATTGTTTTAACTTATACAAAGATCTCTCAGATAATTAATATAGAAATGCCTGACTGAAAAAACTTGATATTTAGCTAATTCAGAGATTGCTTTGATATTTGCTTGTCTATATAATGCACTAAAGTATGTCTGCTGAAGGCCCAGCAACTTTAGAAGATGTTATTTACCATCTGCTGGATCTATGAAACTTATTTCTAATTGATGTGGTCACTAATTGGAGCTTCTATTGTTTCTTGGAGACAGTGATATCCCAGATTACTTTTCCTTTTTTACTATTGTTACTCTTCCAAGAGGCATCCCTTGCTACTCTAATGCATCCTGTAATGCAGAACTGGCAGAGTCTCTGCTTTCAAGCAAAACAGTGTCTACCATAAGAAATGCAAATGGGAGATACTGTATTGTTTGTTCCATAATGATCAATCAGCTTGGAGTTTGTTTGGGCAACACTTTTGCTTAGCTGGGCTAAGCAGAAAATTATGTGAGTGTATTACATAAATAAAATGCTGCTCCTAATTTTGCATCAGGAGATTGCTTTTATGTGTCACCTCATTATGAGTAAATGTATTGCTTTGGGGAGGAGAGGTGTAGAATTTAGGAGAAAATAAAATAGAATTAGGAGTTTAATAATTAAAATATTTCATATATAAGCATTTGTAGTCAGAATGGTAATTGTTCCTGATTTATTCTGGTTTTGTTGTTTGCTTGTCTTCTAGAATTGCTGCCACTATCATAAATGTGTCCAATTAGTTGGGCAGTCTGTGCAATGTTTCTCTCAATTAGGCTCACAATGCAGTTGTATGACTGTTGTTGCTATAGTGTTTCTCAAATTAAATCTGCTAGAAACAGAAAAAGCAAATTTTTACATAGTAGGTAATATGAAATTTTGTTAATAAAATAGACAAAAACCAAGGAAATTTTAGTATCTTAGTTTCAGTTTAAGGACTGTACACTGTGTGGAAGTCTTTATTACCTTACAAAAGGAAGGTTATGTTTGTTTATCTTATGTTTGTTTATGTACATTGCTAAAGCAGTTCTGAAATAAGAATACTCTTTCCCTCTTCCATCTGCAGATATTTTACAAAATTTGGAAGTCTATAGAAGTAGCAGGGAAACTCTGGAACTGCTCTTATGTTTTTTGCACAGAGTATTCAATACTGAAAATGGACTACTGGGTTAACTGGACTTCTGGCCAGATCTTAGATTTGTTTGGTTTGGTTTTTGTTTTGTTTACCTAACCTTTTGTTACTGTTTGAGCTGATTATTCAGCTGCCTGCTCCAAATGATGAAAGACTGATGTCTCATCCTTTTATTCCAGCAAGAGTTGTAACACCATTGCTATTTCATAGATCATATTTCTCTTTTCCAGAGACCTCCCCTGCTCCCCGCCCCGATTCTTTAGCATTTCCCCACAGCTCAAGTCCTTTGTCATAATTTCTTTTCTGGATTCTCTAAATTTTTTTAAGCATGGGATCAAAACCTGAGACAGAACCTCATCCAGTGCTTTTCATCTGCTGTGTATGGCAGACTAGTTATCTCCCATGTGTTCCAGATAATACTACTCATAATATTTTCTTTACTGAGATCTGCTCTTCACACAGCAAGATCATTAACTTAAAATCAGTTTGATGGTAATATAAACTGGATTTTTTTTTTCCCCACAGTATAATTGTTGTCAAAAGTTTTCCCTTTATTTACATTTTTAGAATCTCAGTTTTTCATTTGGTACTTTTTGCTAGACATACAAACTTCTTGTGTGTGTTTTCTCCATCAGCTCTGAAACTCACCAAGCTTCCCAAAATTAGACATTGTTTCAAAGCGTTATATCAGTCATAAACAAAAAGGCTGACTATGCAAAGATCCATGGGATGCTGCTTGTATATCCTATCAGTGTGGTAGCAAATCACTGATAGCCATGCCTGTAGAGTTTAATCGGTTATGAAACTGTCTCCTGTCTCTTAGTTCTCCCTGATGGAATTAAGTCTTTGACCTTATTCATGGGCCTGACCAATATGAAACCAGTCCACAATGGCCATAATTTAATAGCTGTCTCTTTTACATATATTTCTATTAGTTTGTTCATGATTAACTCCACTGTTTTCTGTAAATCTGCATATTCTTATCTAAGGTAGTTAATTGACTTGTCTTTTAACTTAAGTGGACTTCGCTCAACAATTCTTGCTTGTGCTCCTATCTCTGTATTAAAATCAATAATGTAATTAGTTGTGTTCCCAAAACTCTAGTCAAAAGGCATTTAATACTTCAGATTTTTCTCTCTCAGTGCTTATTTGCTCTCCTTCTTGACAATGAGCCTATACTTTCCTTTTACTCATCCCTCATTCCGTAAAAACAGTATACATTTTTGTTCTTATACTTAGTACCTTTGGCCAGTTATAACTCATGTGCCTCCACCCATATGATTTATATTCATAGATGCCTACACTATTCTTTTTTCTTCCTCTACTAGCTTTTTTGTTATATTTTGATTTTCTGACTTAGATGTCTTTTACAATTTGGTCATAGTTGTATCTTGCCATTTCTTGTTTTTATCACTACTTTGCTAGCGACTTTCTTGTCATGTTTTCTTATACTATCCTTTGTAATCTTCCAGCTCACCTGAATGCTTCTGTCTTTTACATTATCTGCTCATGACATAGTGCCTATCCATAAGGCTACTTTATTTTTTAACTGAGTCCTGCATTTGAATTATTTTTCTGAGGACAAATTATGAAAATATCAAGGTAATTTTTATAAGAAGATGTCAGTCTAACTCACTCATGTATTAAAGGAGTACACTAACCGTTCTTCATTTAAAAGCACAGTTTGTGACTCTTATTTAGAAAAAGCTGGCTGTATCTCTACTGTTTTCAGTAGCACTGAAGTAAAACGTGCTTTCCACTGCTCAGTTAAAGTCCATTTAATGAAATTAAAGTGTCTACTAATTAGAAATAGACAGAAAAAAGACTTTTTAATCAGGATGACAAGTTTTGTTTGCTTGGCTTTGGTGAAGTGAAATTTCTTGTTGTCTACAATTCAGTGAAAGTGTTGCACATAACCACAGACTATCACTACGTGAAATACACCTAATAGATCAAATAGAGATTATGCTAGCTGTAGTTATAAGAACACTACTCAGATGATTTTACGCATTCCATTTATCAATGTAACATGATAAAGTGACTGATTAAAATATCACATTACTGTTTATAATATCCTCTGTGTCCAGTGGCACAGTCATACGTGCTTCATTCATATCAAGATTTGGACAGCAGTTTTAATTTAAAGCAAATCAAGAAGTCACACCTTTTACAGCAAGACCTAATGGTGTCCAGTTAGATATTGCAGCTGGGCTTATTTTGAAGACACACGAGGAGTAAAGGCATACAGACCTATAAAGAAAAAGTACCTTGACCTACATAGGTCTGCTGCAGTCCCCTCCTCCTGTAAGCATGATCTTTTACAAAGCACTGACCTTTACATGATTTATTTGAAGTGATGCCTTTCCTTTGTGAAGGATGCGTCCAGACTGACCAAAGTCTTCAAGGGCTGAGTCACCATCCCTGGAGGTATTTAAAAGGCATGTAGGTGAGGTTCTTAGTGACATGGTTTAGTGCCAGAGTTGGGTTATGGTTGAACTTGATGGTCTTGAGAGTCTCTTCCAACCAAAACAATTCTATGATTCCCATCAGTTCTTAAGTCTTTGTGTCAGGAATATAAGTTGCCTCTCCTTTTGAAAATCTATTCTTGTAAGTATGTATTAAGCCGTCCAGTAACTTCAAAACACTGTCAGAGAGAAACTGATATGCTATTTTTGAGATATTTGTTTAGGAATGGGTAGAAACTGCCACTGTGTCTTTTTCTGATGCCTTATTAGTTCTGTGTTCTCCAGATGATGAAATGATATAAAATAAGGCCTGATTTGACTCCTTAATTTCTAAGTTTCTTAAAAGGAACATTCGTCCTTTTTTTTTTT
The DNA here is from genome assembly GCF_963082525.1 of Nesoenas mayeri. NCBI lineage: Eukaryota > Metazoa > Chordata > Aves > Columbiformes > Columbidae > Nesoenas > Nesoenas mayeri. The sequence goes on along the minus strand of NC_137542.1, from coordinate 13,092,803 downwards.
CACTTTTGTCTAGATTGTTTCTGCCCTCATATTTGTCTGCTTTCTCTCTAAGCTATATTTTTTGTCCTTTTCAATACAGTTTTGTGATTATTCTATGCTTTTTAATTCTCCTTTTTAAACTTTCAGTTGGTTTTGATACACTGTTTTCCAGAAAACCTGTTTCTTGACTTGATTGTGGATAAGGATGTACGTTTCTCCTTTATGGTATAACAGTAGCTTGTTTTCACTCACATTTCCATGGACCTGGGATCAAATCATTTATAGAAACAGAAGAGGAATCCTGCTTTCCATGCAAGCCAGAAGAATCAGAGTTTACACTTGTGCATGGAGCAGGTCAATGTGTAGTGTATCTGCTGCACTATACACAGAAAAGAGTACAGTGATGCAAACAACATTCATTTCATTTTCAGATCAATGTGTATGGCAGAGTGTGTGTTAAAATGCTATAACTAAAGAGTGGATGAGTCAGGATGGAAACAAATCTGACTGAGGAGTGTGCTTCTGAAGGTCACTCATTTGGTACCTGAAGATCACTTGAAGAATATTTTACTGTTCTTTGTGCTGCTGGAAAATGGCAACATTTTTAGCAAAAAGGGTAAAAACATTTCAGCTGGGAGTTTTTTAATGTTAGCTAAGATTATAAGTATTACATGGTGCGTGAGCCAACATTCTCATGCATGCTTTTTATTAATGACCACAGTTTCCAGGGAGGCAGACTCACGAGGAAAGGTGAAAGGGAAAGCCTGAAATGGCACTGGAATGTGTGGGAGCTGCTCCTTTTGGCTGGGGTAGTAGGGAGCTGCACCAGGCAGTGTTTGTGGGAGTGAGGTGTGGGGGAGAGCTGCAATGAGGCAGGAGAGCAGGGAGCACCACAACACACCACAACGCCTTGTACTATTAGGGATGCCACAGAGGCCCAAGACACTGTGGGATGGAGGAGAGAGAGAAGGGAGAGTGAAACCAGGAGTGCACATGTGTGGGTCCACAGCCAGAGGTCATGGGAATGTCAAATACTTTCTAAGATGTTTCTTAACAACAGTAGTTCAGAAAATAAATGACTTGTAGAAGACTTATCAGAGCTCTAAGGCTAAGTGTATGTGTTGACCTTTCCTGGTGTTTATGATGACTGAATACAGTGTAAAGCCAGTGTCAAAACAACAGAAAACAAGTCATGTCCCTTATGTGTCTTTATTGTCTGTCACTGTAGAGATAGCTTTTTTTTTTTTTTAATCTCCTGCTGAATCAAGATATGACCTCTTGGTCCTCAGAGGTTCATAACTTTTTAATGAATTTCTGGGTTATCCAGGTGTTGCTGCAACACAAATAATAAGTGGACATATTGGCCTTGTAGCAGCTATGTGAAAAACTTGAAATAAAGAAAGTTTTATGTAATTTCTGATCTTTGAATGACCTTAGCATGAAGCCCTAAAGGCTTGCCTTTGGCAAGTGTGATTTCCTACCAGAATACATGTAAGTAGGACATCTTTTGGAAAGGAATGTTCATAAGGATTTAACCTAGTCAGTCTTCACTTTGGCTGCTGTAAACTGTATAATGAAAAAAACCCAATGTTTTAATTTACTTTAGTGGTCGAACTTAAGGAAAAAATCTGTTTTGCAAAGAGAATAATCTTAAGAACTGTCATGTCGAAATCGAATCCTTCTTGCATACCACAGGGATGAAATATTTCCTACTGGAACGTTTAGTAGTGTTCGTGAAGCACGAAATAAAGAACATGATTTGCAAAAATGGGAATTCAGAAGCTTAATCTAATTATCATGGAGCTTTTCTTCCTACCAACCAGATTTGATTTGTGTGTATCTGCATAAATCCCATGTCTGAGTTATAGTGCTTGTTGTCTCTTGTACTATTGTACAAGTGCAAGGGTAAAGTATAACACTTTCAAAGAAGCCCATAGTTCCTGAAATTCTGAGTTATGTATTTTACGTATTTGAATACTCCCTTTAAGTATGGATTTTTTAATATTTTATTCAGAAATGTGGTTTGTTGCCAAGCACATGTTTAGGTACAATAGGAAGTAAGCACAGAACTGTGGAAAGGCACTTCACTACTATTATGCTTTATTAGCACTTTGAGTGATAGTAATTATACTTGAATAATGTACTTAGAGTACATGTATAATAGAAGCACACTTATGCTTCTGTCTGGGTAATCCTCTGTTATTCAGGAGAGAGGATATGTTTATCGGTGGTGAGTAACAGACACACAGCTGATGGATGTCTGCAAGGGAAAAGGCAACAGTTAAAAAAATCAGGTTTGAGAAATGCAGAAATGACAGAGGTTCCTGTGAAATGAGAATACAAGGCATGGGCAGTCCTTTTCTCATACAGCTACTTCGTACTTGGTGTCACACTGGATTCCTTGCTCTTTCAATGGAGGGATCTCCTAGAGACATCTTAGAAAGACTAGCCCCATAAGTGACGTCTGCATCAAAATGTCAGTTTCTGTTTGGTTCTGAAATTCTGTAAAGCTATGGATTAGTTTGTTTGAGCTGTTCTGGCTCGACCTCCTGGGAGGATGGTAGGAAGGCTCACTACTAAAATTTGGATCAGAGCGTTAGTAAGCTGAAAAAAGAAAAGGAAGTGTATTGGAAAGCTGCAAATGATAATTCCATGGCATGCAGAAAGAATATAGCTATTCCAATTTGTTTCTGTAAACTTGAATGATGACATAATCTCAAACAGGACAACTTTAACAGTGACAACTGAAATTCAGGTTTTGTTATTTAGAACTTCTGGCATGCAGAGATTATGATCACAGAAACATACAATCATTTCATTTGGAAGAGACCCTCAGAATCATCGAGTCCAACCATAACCTAACTCTAGCACTAAACCATGTCCCTAAGAACCTTGCCTAAATGACTTTTAAACACCTCTAGGGATGGTGATGCCACCACTTCCCTAGGTTTCCTTTTCTGATGCCCGACAACTCATTCTGTGAACAATTTTTTTCCTAATATCCAATCTAAACGTCCCCTTGTGGAAGCTGAGGCCATTTCCTCTTGTCCTGTCACTTAGGAGGAGAGATCAACACCTGCCATGCTACAACCTCCTCCTCATCAGCTTTGTTGCCCTCCTCTGCACTCTCCTTAGGGCCCCAGTGTCTTTCTTCTGATGAGGGGCCCCAAACTGAACACAGTATTCAAGGTGTGGCCTCACCAGCACTGAGTACAGTGGCACAATCACTTCCATAGTCCTGCTGGTCACATTATTCCTGATACAAGCCAGGATGCTGTTGGACTTCTCGGCCACCTGGGCACACTGCTGGCTCATGCTCAGCTGGCTGCCAATGAACACCCCAGATCCTTTTCCTCCAGGCAGCTTTCCAGCCACTCTTTCCTGAGCCTGTAGCATTGCCTGGGGTTGTTGTGACCCAAGTGCAGCACCCAGCACTTGACCTTGTTAAATCTCATACAATTGGTCTCAGCTCAATGATTCAGCCAGTCCAGATCGCTCTGTATGGCCTTCCTACCCTCCAGCAGATCAACACTTCCACCCAACTTGGTCTTGTCTGCAAACTTGCTAAGGGTACACTCATTCCTCTCATCCAGATGATTGATAAAGATATTAGACAGAATTGGCCCCAATACTGAGCCATGGGGAACACCACTCATGACTGGCCACCAATTGAATTTGGCTCCATTCACCACAACTCTTTGGGCCCAGCTCTCCAGCCAGTTCTTTATCCCTTGCAGAGTACACCCATCCAGGCCATGAGCTGCCAGCTTCTCCAGGAGAATACTGTGGGATACAGTGTCAAAGGCTTAACTGAAGTCTAAGTACACAGCATCCATAACATTTTCCTCATCTACTAGGTGGGTCACCTTGTCTCAGAAGGTGACGAGATTGGTCAAACAGGACCTGCCTTTCATAAACCCTTGTTGACTGCATCTGATCACATAGTTTTCTTGTATGGACCATGTGGTGCCATTCAGAATGATCTGCTCCATGACCTTCCTTGGCACAGACATTAGACTGAGAGGTCTGTAGTTCCCTGGATCATCCTCTGTCCCTTCTTGTAGATGGGCATCTCTCTTGTCAACTTCCAGTCAAATAGGACTTCCCCAGTCAGTCAAGATTGCAAACAGATAATGGAAAGTGGCTCAGTGATCCACTCTACCAGCTCCCTCAACACCCTTGGATGGATTCCAGCTGGCTCCATGGACTTGTGGTTGTCCAAGTGGTGTAGCAAGTCGCTAACTATTTCCTTTTAGATTATTTGAGCTTCATTTTTCTCCTCATCAGTGTTTTCTGGTGCAGGGTGCTGGGTACCTGGAGCACAACTGTTGTGACTATTAAAGACTGAGGTGAAGAAAACATTTAGTATCTCAACCTTTCCCTTATCTTCTGTCACCATGTTTTCCCCAGCATCCATCAAGCGATGGAGGTTCTCCTGATGAATAAACAAAAGCTGGTTTATGACACTAGAAATGTCTCAAGCCTCTTTGTATATGTTCTTGATAGAAGTTTGATGATATGAGTCCAAGGGAATATCTTGACTAGCCACAATAACCCTGAAGGCAGAGAACATGCAGCTTATTCTACAAACTTGAGATCTGTTCCAAACTTCAGTTTTTCCATGAGCTCTTATCTGACTGGGAGGGTGTTTTAATGCCTCAGATGGTAACTAAGGCTCTGTGGTGTTTGTTAACTACCTTGTTTCAAAACACAAAAGGTCTGTGAGGTTACATGATTTTGGGGTCACTCAGCTGAGAGGCTCAAAGGAAGCTAAGCAAACAAGGTAACTGTACCTAGGGGACAGTATGTTGCACTTTCCCAGCTTAACTGATGTAAGTACAGATGAGTCGGTTCAAGACTTCTTCAGTCAGAAAGTCCCAAGAACATTCTTATTTTGTTGATTTCCAAAGCCTTTCTGAAGTCGCCACACTTTTTAGATCTGGAACAATCTATTGCTTCTATATTGTGCTCCTTCAGTACAAATGTGTATAAACATTTGGTCTCAGGATGCTGGCAGGTACTTCTGTCAAGCCATTTCATTTGCTTACTGTGAGATGGTAGGGAAGTATTCTTGTGTTTATTGTGCAGCATGAACAATATCTAACTTCGTGGCTTGTATTGCTTGTAAGAGAAGCTGAATATTAATTGAAGTACTTTGCACTCATATAGCTGCTGAACAAAGTAAGCAAAAATGCAAAATCTTGGAGGCAGCTGTTACTGTTGAACTAAGTTACACATGATACAGACTAGTATGAACTCCATAAGGGTAAGCTGTATAGCACCTGTGAGCATCAGTACATTGAGCATTTTTCATCCCAACTATTTTTTATTGCAAAAGAGAATGTTCCTGAAAAGTGGAATGTAAAAAACTCTATAAGATCCACAAAGCTACACAAACTTCTCTCCACACTTTGCCCTTCTATTTTAATAGGCTTTGAAATGTTATGAACAGGTCAACTCAAAATTGAACAAAGACTCAGTCAATTCAAGGTGCTTTTATCAGCACAATAGAACTTTTGAGAGTGATGAGATTTACTTTTAATTGCACTAGTCAGAAAAAGAGAAATAAAACATGTAAAATACGGGTACTTTTTTTTTTTTTTTTTAAGATCTTAACTCAAATTAGACTCTACATATGTGTATTTGGTTTCTGTGGCAAGAGTTTGATAGCTGGAGGGTTACAAGGATATCTTCTCTGAGAAGCTGCTAGAAAATTCCCTTATGTCCGATGAAGGCAATGCCAGCCAGCTCCAAGACAGACCTAACTCTGGCCAAGGCCAAACCCATCAGCAACAGTGGTAGCACCTCTGGGGTAACATATTTAAGAAAGGGAAAAACTGTGCAGCAGCAGCCAGAGACAGGAGTGAGAATATGTGAGAGTAACAACTCTTCAGACACCCAGGTCAGTGGAGAAAGAGGGGCAGGAAGTACTCCAGACACTGGAGCAGAGATTCCCCTGCAGCCCTTGGTGCAGCCCATGGTGAAGACAGCTGTTCCCCTGCAGCCCAGGGAGGCCCATAGTGGAGCAGAGATCCATCTGCAGCACAGGGAGGACCCCAGGCTGGAGCAGGTGAAGCAATCTGTGACCCTGTGGAGAGCCTGTGCTGAAGGGAGAGGCACCCAGGTTGGAGCAGATTTGCTGGCAGGATTTGTGACCCTGCGGGGGGACCCACACTGAAGCAGCTCATGAAGAAGTGCAGCCCATGGGAAGGACTCATGTTGGAGAAGTTCGTGGAGGATTGTCTCCTGTGGGAGGCACCTCACGCTGGAGCAGAGGAAGAATATGAGGACTCTTCCCCAGGAAGAGGAAGGAACACAACAGATAACATTTTTGGTCATAAATTGAATTAATTTCCCCCAAGCTGAGTCCATTTTGCCTGTAGTGGTAATTGCTGAGTGATGTCTTCCTGTCCATATCTTGACCTATCAGCCTTTCATTATATTTTCTCTCTCCTGTCCAGCTGAGAAGGGGAATGATAGAGCAGACTGGTGAACACTGGGCATCCAGCCAAAGTCAAGCCACCACAACACAAAGTTTTGGCAGTGAATGATGTCACTTTTTCATATTTCCTCTTTTTCCTTTCTTCTTCATACTTAACCTGAAAGGACATCCTTAATTTAGTAAAAACAATATTCAAACCTGTGTCTAAAATAAACTTTTCCTTCCCTTCTCCTTAAATGTGTCATGGTCATTTACACTTGGACAAAAAGGTGAGGAGGCACAGCGAAAGCATATTTTTTCCCACTATGTTTGTATGTGCCCACTCCTGCTCTCCATCTTTGTCTTAGCCCAAACCAGCTCTGTACATGCACTATAACTAGGGTTTTCAGCTGAGGTTTAGAATCTGATAATTCAAACAGCCACCAGATTTCCTAGATCACCAGTTCTCATAGAACAGGTAAATGAATACTAACAGGAGTAGGAGTGATCACATAACCTCGGTAATTTTTAGCATTCACTTTAGCACAAAAGATAACATGCAGGAAATCACTCATAGTTTATAAAAGTGGAAGAATTTGTACTTACTGGCTTTTAAAAATAATTTTATTTTTACATAATTACAAGTCCTTTGGCTCAAAGGAAAACTCTTACCGCAGTAGAAAATGAGCAGCCCTTGGTGGCAAAAAGGACTGCTTTTTAGCCTGTCTGCCTGCCAAAGAGGATTAACTCACTGCGTACATTGGCTGATGCTCAAGGGTTTGGGTATATTAAAAGCTGTTTGAAATGAGTCATGTCTGTGGAAACCCGTGCTTTTGCATTCCCACACTCCCAAGGTGGATCTTTTAATGGGCAACTGAGACTAAGAAACAGCAGAAATTTACACAAAGATTTCATAAATAGGCTGATACCTGAAGGAAGGCTGCTGAGGAGGAAGCCTCCAAAAAGTGTCTCCTGTTGAACAGCTAATTTTTTCCAGAACTTCTTATTGGAGTGTAGAGATGGATATAGCTTTTTCATTGATTTGCAAGGGAAAATAGTGAGGTGTAGTGGCAGGAAAAAAGAAAAAAAGAACCAAATTGGTAATTAAATATTATTCTATCAAGCAAAACCGTTGATCATAAAACATTTCCAACAGCTCCCATCTAATCTGATAAAGAAAAATAAAGAGATTTTCCAGTATAAACACACTGGCAAAAATATACTAGTGAAAATATTTTACAATATGAGTAACTCTCAAAGAGAAGGATTTGCAAGTTATTCTTGGTAAGGAGGTGATGGAATTAATTTCCCTACTAAATCTAACCTTTAACATCTAACGGTTTTTAGCAAACTGTTTAAAAATTGGGACATACTTTTGTGTATTGTAACTCTGGAAGAGATTTTCTTCTGCAAACTCTTCTGCTTGCTTTTTTAACATATCTAATTTTGACATATGCTATCTCCTGATGTAGAGTTTCATAGTTTGATTCTATGTGATAGAAAGAGAAGTATTTCTTCTTTATTTGTGCAAACTTTTTGTTTAATGTCCTTGGTTATTCTCACATTTTTTTTTCCCATTTTTTTTCAGATATTACACAGAATCACAGAATCGACTGGATTGGAAAAGACCTCAGAGGTCATCGAGTCCAACCCTTGGTCCAACTCTAGTTCGTTTATTAGATCATGGCACTAAGTGCCATGTCCAATCTGAGTTTAAAAACCTCCAGGGACGGCGAGTCCACCACCTCCCTGGCCAGGCCGTTCCAATGCCTGATCACTCTCTCGGTAAAGAATTTCTTTCTAATATCCAGACTAAATTTCCCCTGGCAGAGTTTAAGCCCATGCCCCCTTGTCCTGTTGCTGACTGCCTGGGAGAAGAGACCAATCCCCACCTGGCTATAACTTCCCTTCAGGTAGTTATAGAGAGTGATGAGGTCACCTCTAAGCCTCCTCTTCTCTAGACTAAACAACCCCAGCTCCCTCAGCCTCTCCCCATAGGTCTTATGTTCAAGTCCCTTCACTAGTCTTGTTGCTCTTCTCTGGACCTGCTCCAGCACTTCAATGTCTTTCCTGAACTGAGGGGCCCAGAACTGAACACAGTACTTCAGGTGTGGCCTCACCAATGCAGAGTACAGGCGAAGGATCACTTCCCTTATTAATCTTTCTTCCAAAGCACCTGATGAACAGTCTTGTCCAAAACATCCAGGATAATAAAATTCACATTATCAATAACATCACTCTTATGAACCTAAATATTGACTGTATTGATAAATTTCCATATGCTCACACTTTTCCAGTATATTGGATTTATCATCTCCTTTTTCCCTTGTTGGTTGGGTTTAAGGAAAAATGGCAAAATAAATGGTCCTGGTTTTATCACTGTGCATTTTGTTTCTGTTGTAAGACTCCATTTTGACTGCAAAGCGGAAATTAAACAAATAAAATATCATTTTTAAAATGGAAAAGACTGTATCAAGTCTCTAGGCAGGAGGCATTGTCAAAAGAGAAAATTAAAAAGCATTAGAAGAGATGGAAAGGGAACAGAAAGCCACAGTTTTCCTGATGTAAGACAATCATGAATCTTTCGCTGTGTTTCAAAAATACTAAGAGTATCTGCAGAAGACCTAGAGGAAAACTAAATGTTATTCTTCCAAACTTCTGAGATTTGGCATATTCAGCAGATTTTTTAGAATGGTATAAATCTTTAATTTTCCCTTCTATTAAATGAGATTACAAGATTACTACTCAAATAGCATGCCCAAAACCATATGTGGGTGCATCTTATCAGCTGATATTCATGTACAGTGATAAGTCACAGTACTGTCACATTTCTTAAGCAAGGATGATATTCCTTCTTCAACAAACGAAACTAGTAGATTGGTGTTGTCATATTTATTAGCGGATAGGTTATGCTACGTATGTTATAAATAGACATACGTAATTTCATAAATTTCTCTAAAAAATAGGAAATGCAGTGAAACAATTTTTACAAAAATGGGCACACTGATCTATAATTATGCTTCCTCCATTTGGTAATGTCTCTTGTCTCAAGACTTATCAAAGACTATTACATGATTCTTATCTATAGAAATCATTCTATTTTCCCAAAACCACAGTAAACTTAATTGCTTGCCTCCAAAGTGAGATGTATATGAAAGAATAACATGTGATTATACAGTACTTCATTAAAAATTTATAATGATAGTTTAAATGATTATCAAGTGAACAACCTATTCTCTATAAATCATCTAGTGGAAGTATCTGCAAATGCTTTCCGTCTTCTAACACATTCACAGTTAGCAGTGCTTGCATGCAAGTATCTATGAATCAAACATTATATTCCATTTAATTGTTATGCAATGTCTTGAGTTTTAATATAGGAAGGAGAGGCATCTTAGAAGTAATATCTCCCCAGACAAGAAAACCTCTTTCAGTAACACAGCTTAAGAAACGATACTATTATGGTAGGAAAGAGACATGAATGTACCTGCGGCAGCTACAACTTTCTTGAATCCCAAGGTACAGTATTTCTAGTCAAATTTGAAAATTCTTCTGTTGTGCCTGTCTTTGGGTTACTTGTAACAATTAACACTGCAAAGACATTTGTACGAAGATAAAAAGGATACATACGTTACATAACAAATTAGCTTTGCTAGAAATATTGCTTTGGAGGACTGTTAAGGAAAAAATATGAAAATTAAGGTTATTAACTAATCTGCAAATAAAAGAAAGAAAACCTTCATTAAAGCCATTTCATGCTATTCCTTGGCTTACCTTTAACTCTTCTAAAATTTGTGTTTCACGTCCTCTCCTCTTAAGGATGTAAATTAACTTATTCCATGGGATTTGTGTTAGACATGCCTGAGAATTCCCTTCTTCTAATGCCGTTTTTTGTTGACAACATTGCTTTGAAATTGTTTCAAAAATCTGTATTTTTTTCCCTAGAAAACTTAAGGGATGGCTTAAAATAAATCGTCTCCTTGAATGGGAAATTCGATATATGTTTCTTTATTGCATAGACCACTACCATGCTACTATCAATTCTGAATAGATTCGAATACATAATCTGTATCATTTAGATGCACTGATTTTCAATTAATTCCTTTTCCTTTTGGTAGATATCCTTCTACAGACAGAAAAGAATAAACAGAGGCCATGATAAAAATACAGAGTTCAGGGCTTTTTTTAGGAAATCTTTAGGAATGCAAGTCTGAATTTTGCTAGATACTGGATAGTTCTGATGTCTGCTCAGTGTATTGTTTTTCTTTATATTTACAGCCTCCTTCGCGTAAGAATTTTATTTTCTTACAGTTATAATGCACAGTTACCAGTGAGATTTATTCAGAGTCTGTGTTATTTCCATTTCATAATATTTCATTAAACTTTATTTGTGTGTCATTAAACTCACACCCTCTCTGCTCCTGCACTGTAGTTATCTTGTCATCATAAATCCTCTGTTAATAGGATTTTATTTCTGAACCAACAATAAAAAGTAATGGAAAAATGAAAATTTTGTAACAAATGATTGTGAAGTACAGAAATTGAGCCAGCAGGCTGGAAAAACGAGATAAGTATTTTTCTTCACTTACAGAGCAATATATTAACAATTTATGAGCTATCACTTCAAATAATCTAATTGGATTGGTAGAATCTGGACAATAAGTCTGAAATATTGTCTCTGAGGGGACAACTCTTATGCTGTTTTCTTATTCTAACCATGTTTCAAACTCTGTCATGGTAATGGAAAGGTGGGGATGAGTTGGAAAGAATCAGTCTCTGTTACTTTTAAAATTTAATTACAGTCTTAAAAATGGAGATTACTTATTTTACATTAAAAATTACAGCTTCTTCTGGACAATTTCTGACTTCGGGGTGTTGGTGGATGAAAAGCTGGACATGAGCCGACAAAGTGAGCATGCAACCCAGAAGGCAAATGATATCTTGAGCTGTATCAAAAGCAGCGTGGCCAGTAGGTCAAGGGAGGTGATTCTGTCCCTCTGCTCTGCTCTGGTGACACCCCACCTGGAGTCCTGTGTCCAGCTCTGGAGCCTTCAGTACAGGGAAGACATGGACCTGTTTGAGAGGGGCCAGAGGAGGCCACAAAAATGATCAGAGGACTGGAACAGCTCTGCTGTGAGGACAGGCTGAGAGAATTGGGGTTATTCAGCCTGGAGAAGAGAAGGCTCCAGGGAGACTTCATTGCAGCATTTCAGCACTTAAAAAGGGCCTATAAGAAAGATGAGGATAAACTTTTCAGCAGGGCTTTTTGCAATGGGACAAGGGGTAATGTTTTTAAAGTAATCTGGACATGAGGAAGAAATTTTCTACAATAAGGGTGGTGGAACACTGGCCCAGGTTGCCCAGAGAGGTGGTAGACACTCCATCTCTGGAGACATTCCAGGCCAGGATGGATGGGGCTCTGAGAAACTTGATCTAGTTGAAGATCTTCCTGCTCATTGCAGGGGGGTTGTAATAGATGGCCCTTGAAGATCTCTTCCAAGTCAAACAATTCTATGATTCTATGTACTAATCTATTAGATTTTTTATTTCATGTTGCTATTGCAAAATACCTGTTCTTTGTTTCAGATGTTTCCCAGAAGAGCCTTAAAACTGCTATGTCACCATTGTATCTTCTTAACATAAAAAAGAAATAGAAAATCCACAAAACTAATCAGATTTTTATTATTATTATTATTATTATTATTATTATTATTTTCTGCTGGAAGAAGATGAGATAAAATGAAGGTAGTATGGTGATATTTCGTAATCACTGATGTTTCAACCTGATGCTGTTTTTTGTTTTCAACTGACCTACCATTCAAGAAAGGAAAGTGGTTTTTGGTCCCATGATCTTTCTAAAGTGAACATGGGTTTCCTTCTGGCAGATAAGCTTTAAACAGATACAATATATCTATGAATAATATGGTTCTTGACCTCTGAAGACAGATCATTGAGCAAAGCTTTTACCAGAACTGGTGGCCGAGTTTATACCCTTCTGTCAGTTTGGTAGAGGTAACAATTTACATCGAGAGAGATCTATATGGAGCAATCCCACACCCTTTAATACACTTTTTTTTTTCTTTTTAACTTTTATTTAGATGAACACATATTAACATTGGTTGAATCCAAAAATAGTTGCAAAGTTATTTAATGTAAATTTGTTCCTTGAATATATTGGGGAGACTCTGGTGGGGAGATTTTTCTCTTTGGAAACTGGAAAGTCACATTAGGATAGCATTAGCTTTCTGTATGTGAAAAGGACTGTACCACCAAGGTTGATTTGCAGCAGCACAGGCTACCTTGTGCATCTGTGAAACTGTATGACCACATCTGTACAATGCAGCTGTAATTTTACATCACCTTCCTAGGACACTCTTCTCTCAACTTCCTAATTTTACTAACTTTTTTTTCCTGGTCTTGAATGTTCATGATCTGAACTGTTGGCCTCTGAATGAGGAAACTCACATTTCTACTATGATTGAGTAAAACAGAAAAGTTGGCAAGGTGCCACATAACAAGTATTCTATAAGAAGTACTGTCAAATGTCTTTCTTTGCAGGAACACCAAACAGTAACAGCAGCTGGGTAGAGAGGCAAAGGTGAAAAGCTGGTATTGCCTTGGGTAGCATCCTCATAAACATCTCTCTTCTATTCCCTTTTGCTTTGGGGTTTCAGGAAGGTCTTGAAGTTTTGTCGTCTTTTCTGTTATGCATGTTAATGGAGTTAATTGTGAGTCATATAATTATTCAGTAGTAAAATGATCAACCATTTAACTGAACAATGCCTACATTTTCTGGGGTGAAAAGGTGTTATCTTATATGACTTTAATTTGCTTGAGGCCATGATTTATGTTGTCATTGATCAGTCAGGAACCTGATGTAGAAATGTAATACTTATATACTGAATGTGTTTACTTCTCTCGGGGCATTAGCATAGACTAATATCTGTTAATGTATGATGTAGAAGGAAACTCAAGGTCCATGAACTTTTAAGTCCCCCTTAAGCCTTAATCTTGAACTGGACTGAGGGACAAACAAGCTTGTGGAGGCTTGCTTTATAGGGTTACTTTTTAGTCATAAATTTCTTATTTTGTGGATAGTTAGAAGAAAAGTCACTTTTAGCAGTTTTGAGGTGAACTCACTTTTGATATAATTTTCTGAAGCAGTTTATACACTTACTAATCCATTTAGATATCTCCTGGCCTCCTGGTGTTAAATCACTTTTGTGAAATTGTTTTTCACTTTGTTTGAATCTGTAATAATGTCAGGGTATAAAAATATTAAGAAGAGACTCATAAAATAAAAAAGGTCATCACGCAACTATTCTCTAGCCTATTTGCCTCCACTGACTCTTGGCCCATCACTTTTACTTACGTGCAGGTGTCAGATGAAGTTACTAGGAACCAGGTTCAAAACAAATAAAGTGAGGTGGCTTTTCAACCCAGAAGTGGCAAAGCTTTGAATGTCTTGCCACAGGATCTCCTGGGCTTGTATTGATTGAGAGGGAGACAGGGCAAGGTCATGTAAGAGAACTCTGTTGAGGTCTACTGAATACATAAAAATTGCATCTAGCTTAGGAAATCCCGGAAATAAAAGATTTTAGAGGTGGCTGAGTACAGGAGAAGTGTGTTTTCCATGTGTTTGAAGGTCATTGTGAAAAGATGATCCTTTAGACTGGAGACAGTTTGGTTGCACCCTGCACATTTTTAAGTTCCTGTGGTATTCAATTAAAAGTGTTTTCTATCAGTCTGATACACTCTGAGGATCTTCAAAGGTCATTAGCGGAAGTGCATACTCCTGAAGTATGTGTGTGTACTAGAAATTTTCTGGTTCTGATCTTGCAGCTGATTTGTTGGGTGATTTTAGTCAATTTATATGTGTCACTTTCCATAATTAGGAAATTAAGTAGGAATGTGATCTGAGAAAATTGAGAATTTGCTGCTGATGGGCTAGGGTTGCTAATGAGCATCTATTTCTCAAGTCAAAAGACAGCTGTGTTGATCTTATAAGTACTGCTGACAAAAGGCTATAGAAGAGGTAAGGACCGTCAAAATGGCACTGAACTATTTTCAGTTCAACTGTTTCCTCATTTCTCTGTGTCATATGACTACCACACTACTTTCTTCTCATTTCAAAAATTCAAATTAGTTCCCCTTACTTACAAGAGAAAACAAAAAAATCCACACATTATATCTTCTTTTTGTTTATTTGTGCCCAAAACTCGTGGGGTTAAAGATGATCTTGGTTAGGCCAGAAGAATGAATGTCTCAAGGCTTGTGGATACATTTGTCCTCCTGGAGAGGTGATACATTTTCTGAGCTGCAATGTATTCCACAAAAGGTGGGTAAAGCATAACCTTTAATTTTAGTACAACATTCTGGCTGTATGAGGGTCCTCACAACTGCAACGTGGGCAGTAATGCATTGAGTGAATTACAGTAGACACTACTCTGTTATGACCTATTTTACTGGTAACTGTCCTCTCTTTAAATGTGTGTGCCTCTTTCCACCTGCCTATACCAGGCACTGAGAAAGGATGTGGTAATTAAAAAGCCCAAACAAGAAGTTATTAAACGCAAACTGGAAGAAATTTTTTACAATGAGGGTGGTGAAACACTGGCCCAGGTTGCCCAGGGAGGTGGTAGATGCCCCAACCCTGGAGACATTCAAGGCCAGGCTGGATAGGACTGTGAGAAACCTGATCTAGTTTAAGATGGTCCTGCTCATTGTAGAGGAGTTGGACTAGATCACCTTCGAAGGTCCTTTCCAGCTTAAACTATTCTGTGGTTCTAAGATGATAGTAACTTCTTTTACAGGTGTAAATATAAAGCTCCGGAGCTTCTGAAATGTCCTTAGGTCTTTGAGATGAAAACTGTTTTGTAGCATCAAAACTCTGAGCTGAGGCAGTATGACTGTAGAATAATAATAATAATGAGAAAGGCTGAAAAAGAAGGAACTTGATACCTGTAGTGGAAAACCCAAGAAATCTGTATTTAAATTCATACTCCCAGTCAGCATCTTACTGATGCTGTCAAACTGTCATGGACAATGAGCTCAGAGATTTCAAAGGGTGTGAAGCAGTTTAAACAATGAACTGCCCATTTTAAAGGCAAAATAAATTCCTGGTCTACCAGCAGCAACAAGAAATGAAACTAAGTGCATGTAAGAAATTGGAACTGAGGTTTGCCAGTCTACATGTGTTGTTATGGTACTCTAGGTAATAAAGTGTCCCAGCCTGCCATTATTTCAGCATTTTGTTTCCGTTAGAAGTGGTGCAAAATGAAGTAACAGATAACAGGGGAAATAAATAAGTGCGTGTTTCTTATGGTTGATTATTTTTTCTCCTTATTTGATGACTGGCTCATTTTCAAGCAGGTAGTTTTGTGCAAACAAGATAGTTCTTTGTGACTAGCATGGTGTACTTGAGGCAATAAATTGTACAATAGTGCTTCTTTGGCTTTGATGGTCAAAACAATTGTAATGCCCTCCATTTTAGCTGTAGGCATTCCATCACTTTATAATAGCCACAGGAGGCCATATGTTTGAGTCTTTCTCAGTAACTGGACCAGAAGTATGACGAGAGGATAAAAAACCAGTGAGTTTTTTTATACAGTATCACTTTGCATGGTTTTTAAGCATCCAGAACTATCACTGTGCTACTGTTCAAAAGATACCCTGAATAGTAAGTTGTCAATGCAGTTGGGCCTTTCAGCAAAACTTTTCTTATTGCTTTTCATTCTCTATATGTGTGGTGTCATCATTTTGTTTAAGTGTCAAAACAGAAAATCAGACATCCAGCTGTTCAAAGCAGACATGATGAGAACAGGCTTTCTGAGGCATATTATTTAGCTTATAAGCATGGGATATTCTATAAAGACCTTCTATATTCTATAAAGACCTTCCCATAGCTGGTTGTGGACATAATGGATGAACTTCTACATCATTATCTTCTTCACAGTAATGCCAGTGCCTGTACTTCCGTTTCTACTCTGAACATTGTACTTTGAACTCATAGTGGGGGTCACTATCAGGCCAACATGCCTACAGATCTTGGAAGTACTTCTACACCTTTAAGTCACCTAGGAATTGCTCTAAACACTGCTGCACCTTAAGATGTGGAAATGTCACTGCAGTAGGCAAAAGATCTGACAGAGCAAATCACATGGATGTCTTCTGGACCTAAACTTTAGTAACCCGCATTTGTCTCTATTTTCTAATACCCACTAAAAATTTTAAAAATCCTCTGGGGTCTAGCTGACCTGTTGCACTGCCCTAGAATGGAGCTCTGCTGGTGTCAAGTTTGTACATTTGGTGGGATTTTTTGTCTAACTGCTTAACTGATAGCCCACAAAAGAAAAATTCCATGCATCAAAGAGCACAAAATACTCCAAGTCAGAACGTGACTTTGCACTTTCATTTAACAGGAGGACAGTTTACATCCTATTGTAAGATTTCTGCTTGTATGCAGCTGGAAGGGAGCATTTCTGCAGATTACAATAATAGATCCATGTGCAAATATGTATTCATATGCATTTGCATTCATGATCCAACAAAGAGCTGTGCATCGCCTTCCTGGAGGGATGAATAGCACTATGGAGACAATGCATTTGGCCCCCTGCAACAATCATCTGGCACTAAATGAAGAGTTAATACAGTTATGCAATGAAAAAATTCCTTTTGTAATTAATATTATTTATTGTTTTTGAGAATGATCTGGAGTGGGTTGGAAAAACATTATCAACGCAGATCGTGGGTGTTCGATAGCTACTCTGAAACCACACCAGCACCTGTGTAATTTACATTTTTAGCACTGCAGCTGAATTAGTTCTCATACCCTGGGAGCCTTTCAGTAGCGCATGAGTGTTAATAAAATATACACCTCTTCATAAGAGTAAACAGAAGTATAAACATGTGACGTCTTGAAATTTATCATCCTGAAAGAAAAGCACAGAAGTTGTCCTAATAACATCACATATTGTGAGCGTCCTTTAGTGAGCTATAATGTGATGATGCTGGAGCACAGAAATTACATGACATAAGAGAGAAGTTTAGAGAGAGCCATCTTTCCACACTTAGTAACAGAGAAATATTTCAGATTGAAAGAAAATTTGGCAGGATGTGTTTCTGGAAATGCTGCGGAGGATTTAAAAGTGAAACTGTGTGCCTCTCCACTTTCATCCTTGGGCCTCATTTTCTATGCATTTCAGTGAGACTCATTTGTGATTCATACTTTAAGCACAAAAGAATAAACTATCTCAATAAGGTATTATCTGACTGGATTTTGTTAGCTGTGCAGTTTAAAGAGTTTAACTTTTTTTTAATTTATTTTTTTAAGGTTTTTTTTTTTTTGTTCATGTTTTTGTTGTTGTTTTTTCCATAGTATGAACACTTGTGTACTAAATGTTAAAAGCTGCTATGTGTAGTTATGTGTTGCATTTTGAAATTGGCAAGTTATTTTGGCTGGCAATTTCACATGCTCAGACAAGAATATTTTCTTGCAATTTTAACACAATACAAAAGTGGCTCATGGAACTGCTCAGCTACCTCATAATTGTAGTATTCTGTCAGTATTTTAATTAGCTAGAGAGAAATACACCCACAGTTGCAACTTATATTACTGTTGAGTTATATCTATGGGGCTTTTTGATGTGTAATTGTGACTGTCCCAGCAGAAGACATCCATTGATTCATAAAAATTCCTGTCTCCTGTCTGATCCACACCTGTGCTGAATGGCAGGTTTACATTCACTCCAGCAGCCACCATGAAGACCACCCAGGCATGGTGGCCTGTTTCAGCACAGGAGTTAGTCAGGGTCCCCTGTCTTGGTTCCCTTCCAGTTATGCACAGGTATTTCTCAGCCTGCTTTACTACTGTGACATACCCAAAGTCCTTTGGGTCATATGATCTGGCTCAAATATGAGAGATATGAGAGTAAGGAAAAGGGGCAGAACTGAAACAACTGCACCAGCTATGAAAACTATTTGGGTACCCCCCACAAACCCAGGATATAGACTTGTGCAAAAAATCATGGCATGCAGCTTTTCTCCTATTTTATTTTGTACGTACAAACACGTTTTCATGCTGATCACTCCAGTGGATATTTTTTCCTCCTCACTTTTCAGTTTCTGGGACTGTGAACAAGGAACCAAGTAGCTGCTGCCCACCACAGCCAGTGGAGCATGCCAGTCCTCACAGAGTTTATGAGTACAGTGAAGGAGTTTTGTTAGCTTTCTGACGTCTATCCCTGGAGGAGATGTTTCACTAATCTAACATTAAATTAGATCTTGAATTCCAGCTACTACATTGCCCAAGTTAATTTGAGAAAATCATTTAATTACAGTGCTGGGATACACATGAGCAATAGGTTATGTATGATGAATATCATATACATTTTATCTACAGAAAAAAATTCAGCTGCTTAATTGTAAAACTTATTTACCAAATATTTGAAGTAGGTGTAGTTAAAATGAAAAATAGAAAGACAACAAAGTAATTTAATTAAACAGAAAGAACAGAGAGAATGAGACAATAGATAATTCTGAGGAAAAGCAAATGGGAAAATCAGCCACACCACCCCAAACCTGTAGCATTTTTATGTAATGAAAAAAATACATCAATATACAGAAAATAAAGGTGAAATTTAAGGCTGTCTTGTCTAAGTTCACTGCTTCAGGGCAAACAGGAGGAGTTGAACATACAGGAGAGCAGTGGAGTGCTGTTGGTGAAGAACAAGCAAAGACTCAGACCCATGGGAACGCCAAACCACACTCCCCTCTAATGCATCTCACTGCCTCGACACCTATGTGCTGTAAAAAACTCACAATGAAGTGCTGCATTTTAATGCTCCTGAACAATTGTTTCATTTGGATTTATATTTTCATCTTGATATGTGCTGTATGCCATCATTAAAAAAACTGCTACAGATGTAGGCATGAGATCTGCACAGCAGCAAGTAGTTTAGACCTAGGTTTTTACGGTGCTGATTGTCTCCAGATGTGGTTTTACAGCACTTGGGTCCAGCTAACACAACCAGACAAGCTGTCTGGAGGTCATATAGTGATATCAAAACAGGAGGGAATAAAATTTTTAGGGTACATCCATGGACTTGGAAACAGCATCACCAACCAGACCAACTGAGACTCAAAGGTGATAGATATATTCTGTTTTGTGTCTTTTATTTATTTATTTATTTTTAAAATTTTTGTGGTGGAGAGAATTAAAATGAGTGCGTAAGAATACTAATATAAGAGATATTTTTTGAATTTAGCTGCTTGAGGGTGTAAGAGGCCATAATCCACCACCAGCTGTTTTGTTTTTCAGTGTTTTGTTTCTGGGAGTTTTCATTAAGCTATAGGAAAAAGGCTTTATTTATACGAATCAGATGCACTAGAGCACTACGCTGACATGAACTTAACGATAATTACCAACTCAGTACTAATCATTTCAGAGGTGATACTTTTGGCAAACAACTAGCTTTCTTGTCATAGTGGAAAGAGTTAATAGCATCATTATTTGTTTTTCAGCTTCACTATGCTCTCAATAAAAGGTCTTCATATCTCATTTTTCAGTTAAACATAATTCTTTGAAACTTGGAAATGAAAGTACAAATAAAAGTTAGTAATAATTTCTACTATATCACATTGTCTTACCTAAAAATGTGCTTTTAATGGAAACACTTGGCAGTTTTCCTGGAAATGTTTGAATAACTTTGGTTTCCAAGAACAGTTTGAAAATATCCCTTTGGAGTCTCTCTCCCTGAAAAATCAAGTTGAATTAAGATTCTAAGTAATTTATGACCATTTTTAAATCTATCTATCTATCTATCTATCTATCTATCTATCTATCTATCTATCTATCTATATCTATCATGAACATATCTATCTAAAAGGCCTGGGGAAGACAGGATTGTTGAAGGTGAAACTTTCCCAGCTGTAATTCACTGCTCTATATCTCCCACAACCTACTATGAATGAAGAGGCAGGCAAGTCAGAGAAAAGGATGAGGCAGCAGGTGCTGAAATACACTTTTGTCTTGGTTGTTTCTGAATGTATATTAAGCCAAATAATTTTTTATATATTTGCTTGGGATTATCTATCTAATCTGTCCACATGTTAATAGCTTGTAAACACTTATTCTGTAAACCTTTACAAAAAGAGTTGTACTATGTTGTTATTCCAGATGGGGAAAAGGCTTTTCTTGTTTTTGTGTTGACATTGTGCTTCTGAACAATGAGATTACATTGAATAAAAGCACATAGAATGAAACACAAGCTTTTAAACAAGGTTTGTCTAAACTATGGCACTACATCCATGGACTTGACTGGAAGATTGAATTAAAATGAATCCTACTTCTAAAATAGATAATACAAGCCCTTAATATCCTGGCAGGTGAAAAAAAAAAAGATTCTGTTTTGCCGAGCAAGCAATTCCTTTTCCCAAATCATGAACATGAGTGAAATGTTTCACATGGTAAAAAGATAAAAGGTTACATGGATGAAGTGTGTTCTTGACCAAAACCATTTATGGTGGCAGAGAAAGATTTATGGCACTGACTGTTGCAAAAAAAAAGGCACTGAAATAATCTCCAGCAAGCTGTCATAATCGTGTTTTCTTTACTGCCTCTTTGATAATTCTTTAAAAGTGATCTTTATGGCTTATTTACATTTCCCATTGACTCCAGAAACCATAATTTCACTGTAACTTTTGTAATGTGATATTCTTGAAGAGATTGTAAAGCTTTGGGTCTGAATGCAGGATCCAGTTTCTAAAACAATCCAATCTAAAAAATAAAATTCCGTTTTCAGAAAGTCATTAGCAGATTTATTTCTTCAGGGAAGTAATGTATCTTCCCGGGGGAGAGAAATACCTGAAGTTTATATTTTTATATTATTTTTTATATTATATTAAACTCTTGTTTACAGAGATTTGCTTGTTTGTTTTTCTGTTGGTAGCAACATTTGCATCCTTTTTGTCACTCTTGCTCCTGTGTTTCTCAGTTAGAAACACAGCTCAAAAATAAAGCTGTAAAAAATACCCATTAATTTTTCAACAAGCATATCACATTTCTTCACTGCTGTCTCTTCAAAGGGAAGGAAAAGTTGTCAATTTCATTTTTTCTAACGTTGTTAATTTGGATCAAGCTGAGATGCCCTTTCTCCACATCTTGCTGCATGGAGAAGTAGGGAATGAATAGTATTTTGTCAAGGTAACATTTCATAAAATTAAGGTCTTTTTTTCAACAAACAATATATTCAATAGAAACTTTGATTTTTTTTTTTTTTTTTTTTTCCCACTGAGAAGGGGAAATTTCTACGCAGAGGCAATACAAACACTTTTTAGGCCCAGTTCAGAGTCATGTGTTTTATTTTGCCAATTAAAAAAAAATGTTTGGCATCACATTCAAGACTTAAAGGGAAGTTACTGTTTAAGCTACAGGGGAGCACGTGGTGATTTGCTCATTTTTTTACCCATAAGCCATTCCCTTGACTGCAAGTGTTTATGAAGATATGACTTGAAAGCTACAGACCTTACCAGGGGTGTACCCAACATCTGAGTATTTTTAGAGTGAAGTTTTTTCTGAACTTTTTGTGTGAGACATGCTAGTCTTACCACAGGACAGAATTCAGAGCTGCCTGCAGTGGTGCTGACCACCTGGTCCAAAAGCAGCACAGATGTGGCCTCAAACTTTTTGCCAGAGGGTTTGGGAGCTGGCTCGGGGGCGTTGTGCCACAACCCTGGGGATGTGCTTGAGGAATGCCCAGCCACCAGCAATGCTACACTGGTAGTAGGTGCAGGGGTACCAAAATGGGTTTTCTACAGTATGCCAAATTTTAATGAAGACTCTGCTTTCACATAGAGGCATTTATGAAACTGCTGCCTATTACAAAATAGGGCCAACATGCCTATGTGTCTCAGGAATCTATCTTGATTAGTTCTCACACACAATGAATAAAACCATATAATGCAGTTGGACACAAGTAATTTAAAAATACAATTTGAGTAATAGTGTGTGCTGGCATTATTTACAGAAATGTAGGGATATCTGTGCCTAGAAAAATCTTCTGTAGGCCTAATTTGATTATTTGAATTATGAAAACAGGCAAAATAATAATTAAGGGAAGGAAGTCTCTGTAAACCTACTATGCTTTTTAAGCCAGAAGTAGAATGCTAATCAGTGTTCAGAAATTAACAAACTCTTTCCTGCATTGCAGTCTACCCACCTGATAATGTCAGTCTCTTATGTGGCACACTGGCTTGCATAATTACTGTTAATGAAGGAGTCCCTGGTGCGATGGCTTGCGTTATGAATGGCTCTGTCTAGATATTATAAAACTTTCTGGAAAATGAATTTGGCTGATGACCTGTCTCAAAGACAAATTACAGATGCATGTTAATCTGATTTGTGTCTAAGGAGGTAGAGTGAAAAAAAAATGTCACTAGTGTTTGAATTAGTTTCTCAAAGTCAAGTCCCACAGCAGAGCTCTTTTCCGAAAGGTGTTGAGTCAAAGTTTTGTTGCTATCCAAATATGATAAATATGCCATTCTTCTTTTATGGATTGGAAATAAGTAAAACCAGCAGCTTATCCAAGGCTTTCTAGGAAGAAGTCTCTGCTTTGTTCAGTATTTTCATGTTGTGATATATTTGTTTGTGAGGCTTGACAGACAGACACCTGAGATACTCTGTGTGGCTGGACAGTTTTCATTTATTCAAAACAGTCAATACCAACTAGTCAAAGCAAATGATCCTATTTCCTGAATATTATTTGTTCAGATATTTTGTGAAGTGCCTCAAGATAATAAATATTACCTATTAAGAAAAAAAAAAAAAAAAGGCATAATGAAATGAGAGTTGGTTCCCCAGCCACAACAAAGCTGCACTGATTGCAGGGGCTCTGAAGAGAAATGCCACTTATCAGTGTATTGAACACTCTGGCTGTTTTAATGCAGGTTTTTTTGCCACCATGTAGGTAGCTGCTTGAGTGGGAAGAGACAGATTTCTACATTATGTCCACCTCCTAAATTGAAGCAGTTCAGCGTGGGAGGGTTGCAATAACACAGGGAACTGTAAGAACTGAACTCCGACCATGAGTCAAAGCTCTAAATTTGGAAGAAATGCTATCAAAAATAAGAAAAATGTAGGTGGTTATAAAGTGTTCCTCACAGTTACCGGCTGGCTTGTGGTTTATTTGATAACTTTTTTAATTTCAGCCAGTCCCCAAGTCTAACATAAATATGAGCAGGGTCCCAGCTTTTATTCTTGGCCTTAATTACAGAAATAAGTGACTCTTTCTAGGGGGTGCAGGAAGCATTTAAGTATATATGCTCCTGTTATTTCCAGCTAACTTGTTTGAATGGGTTGCCAGGGCTAGAAAGAAGTAAGCATGTCATTTGTCACCAATGGTTTTACATAACTCTTAGTGCTGGCATCAGGCAGCAGCAAGCAAAGAGAAAAAATGTCCTACAGGATGGAAATCATAGGTGTGTAAAAACTTATTCCCACAGTGTCTGCTCCTTTACCCTTTTTCGATGCCTCTGAATTAAACTGTAATGCCTCTTGTGTTCTGAGCAGTAATCTGACTCTAAGCAGGAAACATTTGTCAGGCAATCAAATTTGTGATCTCCATACCTATGTGTGTGATTCAGGAGCATTTTTTATTTGGGTGGATACAAACTGTCAGGACCAAGGATGTCGGTGCTGGAAGGAACAAGAGCTCATCCTCTGTCTTGTCTCATGGATCTTCTACTTTGTTCCTTAATTTACTTGTCTAAAATTCAGTTGAAATTATATTTAAACTCTGTGTTCTAGTTTAAAATTGAATGTTCCACAGTTTACATAGCAAAATATGTCATGAGCTAAGTTCAAAGCTAGTATCTTGCTCTACAGGGCTCAGAAAAATGTATCTTGATTATTACACCAGTATTTTGCAAAGATTTGATCTTGGTTTTGTGGAGAATGCCACCATTTTCTCCCATAATGGAAATTACTTGGGATACATCAAGTCTAAAATAAGCTGAATTTAGCAATAGGTTTTTGAGGGAAAAGCCCCATTATTTGTTGTTGAATTTGTGGCCAACAACTTTATGTGATCTTAACTGGCTTCTTGTGTGTGAATACAGCAACAACCAGATATGAACTCTGCATACATTCTTCACACATAAGCCTCCCTGTGGAGTTTGGCTTAAACTGGAGGGAGAATGAATGCATTTGAGGTAAGTATTGCATCACAGAAATTAGTTGGAAAATTACAAGAGCTCAGAAATTCCACCAGAAAGAAACTAAATAATTTAACCATCAGATTAATGAAGTGATACAGTGAGTACATAATAGGTGAAACAATTTTGAGGCGATATGGCAAATTCCTGTTCTACAATGAAGTATATATATAGGAAACATGCAAATGTTTGCTGTATAGGCACAGAATGGAAACAGAAAAAAAATGTATAAACAGTAATTAAGTAGATTTGTAAAACCAAGACTGTTGTGGGTTGTTTTTTGTTTGTTTGTTTGTTTGTTTGTTTGCTTGTTTTTTCAAAGTAAAGAGTGTTTTTCTCTAGCAGAGCCATCTGCTGTGACAGGAGACTTAGTTAACTTTTTCAGTGTTCATGGCTATGATAGAGTGTGCAGGTTCCTCTTGATGGGAATTATTGCATACACATAGTTTCAAGTGCAAAGGAACCAAATCAAGGTAGTGGATATTTCTTTTACCATTTATTATATAGAATAATAGCAGCTTATGTAACAGAATGGTTAAAATGGTGTAGTCAATGTAACATAATAGATATTTGGATATCATCATATGATCTTACCTTTAGCTAAGTAAAAATTAATGTTGTTTATTGACTGCTTGGCACCCCAGCTGTTTCTCTTTAACATTTGCCTACGGGAAGTACCAGATGATATCTTGTTTTCTCATTATCACTTGCTACTTCTTATATTTAGTACAGTAAATAGTGTACATAAACCTTCTAAAAGATTTGTGTATGAATGGTAGATACATAAGAGGTATATGTTAATATTGTAGAAGATTAGCTGGTACATTATAGCAATTCACACCTTTTGATGCACTCTTTTGTAGTCCCTATTAAAGCAGAAATGATAGACATAAGGTGAAAAAATCCGAGACAGCATAATTCAGAAATTTTTTTTTTTTTCTTCCTTCTTTCATCACTTCTTGCTTATTATAATGACATTTTTTGCTTGGTTGTTTCTTTAAATTTAACTCTAAAAACACCTTGCTTGTATTTTTCCAACACTTGCCACTGTATGTGTATCTCTAGTGCTAAATAGCTAACAATAAGCTTGACAGCCAACAGAGGCTTTGAAATAACTTTTTACATATTGTTTCAATGGTTTCAATGAAATGGAAAAAGCAAAGAATGGGAGAAGAGAGCTCCCTTCGATGCTTCTCTACGAAGTCAGTGAAAACTCCTATTGTTTCTGAGTGTTTCATAGATGCAGAACAGCATGCTAAACATAGGGGGCCTCTCCTGAATCTCATTGCTTTGGGCTTCAACAGTGACAATGTAGTCTTCTTTTTTGTTGTGTGTATATTAGAGCAACAGAAGTAAAAGGTTGTGAAAGCATCTGCTGTGGCTGACTGTTTTTGTCAGAAATCTTCACTGTGGATATTTGTATTTCTATTACTCTCTTCTGACCTTTAAAGATCTCTGAACGCTGTTAAATAGTACTTGAGCTAGCTGATAAGCAAATGACAGACAATCCTACCCTGTGATGTGCAAGTCATTGCCACTGTTTAAGATGGACTATTTCAAATATCTGGGGTTTTTTTGCTTAAAACCAATCATGAGCGTTGGGAAACAAATCTACAGGAAGAGTCTTAACAAAGCACAAAACCAATCAGAAAATTTGTTTTCAGTGTCCTCAGTTCTCTTAACTGCTATCTCCGCTCCGATTTAAGGGTCAACCTACTGGTACAGTAGTTATAAATCTGTTGAATATTTGTGAATTAAAGTGTGAAAGTGGGCAATATCCACCTAGTAAATGCATGTAAGTCACATGTAACATAGAACTTAATAAATCTTATTAAATAGAAGACATAGCTGAACAGGTGCTAGCTGAAGACTATCTCTAAACTCAGTAAATTGTACTGGTATTGAGTTGTGACAGTGTTTTGTCTTCCCTGTATATCTCCAGACTGATACACTGTATTTTATTTTTAATTTGTTAATAGGTCCTCATATATTCTGTCATAAAGGATTTATCACGTAAGTCTATTTTATGCTGGGGAGGTGTGATTTGCCCCTGTTCCAGGTATTCTATCCCCTTGCTTGTGAAGTGAGTGAGTAAATACTGAGATGTGTTGTGTTTCTTCAGGATATGATCTTTTGTCATTCATTTACAAAATTAGCATATAAAACTGATAAACAAATTGAGCTGAGCTGTTTTTATGAAGCTGAGCCCTGAGCCCTGAGTGGGGCTGGCTGCAGGTCCCCTCTCTTGTCTGCTCTTTGAGTGCCCAGAATGAAGTTAATTTTATATTATCATCCATATGCGGCGTGATCAACAGATTTTGCCATACCTTCCTTTCTGTTCTCATCTCAAATGACTGACTGTAGTCTACATTTGACTGTATTTTGTGAGACATCACTACACTGATGTTCCAAGGTACAGCTGCTGAAGGCAATTAAGGAATATTGTATACTTATAGGAAATCTATGCCAGTTTGAAGTGAGTAAGGAGCAGGCAACCCTTAACTGATGCACATTAGGTTTTGACATGCTTCTTCAGCACATGGTGCAATTAGAATTATTAGAGAGGAAAACAAATTCACCCCATACGTACTAAACTCCTACCAGTGCCTTGGTAATTGGCAGTCTGGCTTTACTTTCATTCCTCCAATTGTCATATATCAAGAGACCCAGCATTGCTTCCTTTCTGTTCAATAGAAGGACTTTCACATCTGAAATTCTGAGTGCTTTAACCCCACTTTTCATTCTCTTCTATTTCTCTTTCTCATCCCTCAGGAGAGATAGAAGTGAGTTAGTTCAAGTCAGGTGACAATCTGGGGTGCTTAACTTATTATAGGCTGGCGTGTACTGCTCTTGAGTTTCTGAAACTGTTTTTGAACTTTGGATTGATTCCATGGTAGTAGGTAGGAAAAAAGGGGGAAAGAAAAACAGTGTTTAATTTTAACATTTTTGAAATGAATATATTAATTCTTCTTTCACAAAATACTGAGACAAAATTAACTGAAAACTACATCTTTTTCTATCTATACCTAATTTCAGCCAGTAAATGCTTCCAATTATGACAAAGGAGGAAGAAGGAGAGGAGGAAGAGGCTTTTAGATCCAAATCAAAATGACTTTGTTTTTGGGAGAAGGTTATGGGGGGACTTGGTAAATTTCAGCAAAAATTATTCTCACAGCTTGGTTTGCAAAGGTAAGATGGCAGCCTGGGGACTTGCTCATTTCCTCAAAATCATGGCAGCTTCTTCAGAGAGCTTGGCCATGGCTCAGACCTGTGAAATCTCTGTCAAGTGCCGCCATTTCATGACCTTTCTGTCTCTTCTTTTGTGTGTTGCCTGGCTCTGATATTTCTTGTTTTCTTCCTGTTACAGCCCCATTGTGGAAGCCCAACCCAGCAATGCTCTGCATCAGATCTGCAGAGAAGTGCTGCAGTGTTGCTGGAGGACTGCCAGCCAAAGGCTAGGTAAGCAGAGAGGGGCAGCCATCCAGAAATGTTTTGCTAATCTAGAGAAGTGTCTGAATTTTTCCAAGCTTTATCTCGCAGCATTTTCTGTTTCCAGAGCTCTGACAAGCAGTTCTGACTGGGCCCTCCTTCCCTTGCACTCAACGCACTCCTACTTTTAAAATCTTGCTGAAAAGGAAAAACTTGCTCATAATGAAATGCTTGGGAAAATGACTGCTGTTAAGCACCTTGGAGGGAGAGATTCATTCTGCCACCATATGTAATAACATCACCTACTGTACTCCTTCTGAAATCCTTAACCTATTTTTGCTTCATAGAGGAAGAAATGAAAGGTAATATAAAGCATAGCAGACACAGATTGGTAAACTGATGTCTCAGCACCACTGAGACTAGATCAATATCTGAATCCACAGATAGGCTTGTTGCTTTATGAGCACTTAAAATCAGAAAGTATAGTGCGAAAAGTGTCAGAATGGGTGGGGTGAAAAATTGTCCTTCAGCTGCTCTGTGCTAGACCCATCTGAAATTAGCCACCATAGTGCATAGTCTCCCCCAGGGACATTGAAAAATTACTGTTGATACTGAGCCTTTAAAAAAAAAAATTATTTATTTATTTATTCATTTATTTACCAATCTACCCATTTATTTATTTATTTATATTTTTAAATCACTCTTCCCTGTTTTGCCATCAGAGTAGTTTAGTTGAGAAGAGGGATTTAATTTTACTAATAGATTCAAAATCTGTTCAAAATAACCTTTAACCTGATAAACAGCTGCTCCCCATTGGGCAGCTTATAGTTTTCTGTCTCCTATTTCAGATACTGTGCTACCAGAATTTTTTGCCTGTTGTCCTGTCCCAACAGATGGGATGAGGGATGAGTTAACTCTAGACGCAACATGCGCTCTGACTCAACAGATGAGACCAGGTGTGAGTTAACTCTGGGTTAATTCTGCGCAGTTATGTGAAGTGAATGGCAGACAATCACCTCGGGGGTCCAATTCAATTGCGAGTTTTACTAAAAGTACTTGTTGGAATATTGGTTACAGTGAATGGTGACTTGGCAAAAGTATAACAGAACTTATCAACACATTAACAATGAAAGTCCTACTACGAGCTATATGTTGGCAACCATCAGTAGCTATAATATGAAATTTAACCAGAAATTAACAGCAGAGCTTAAAGATGGTGTTATCCTTATATGTTCAAAAGGAAAAGAGAGGAAGAGAGTGGTAGAGAAGGAAGAAAACTAAGGGATAAGGGAGAGAGAAAGAGAGATACACATATATACAGAAGGAGAGACAAAGAAATGGGGGTATAGAAAAAAGGAGAGAAAGAAAGAGCACAGAGAAAGGAAGAGTGAGGGATCCAGTCTCTTACAGCCCCACAGTGTGGATGACAGGACTTGTACGATGATGTATGGCCTCGGTGTTCCACGGTGAGGATGCTGGAGTCAGGAGCGCAGCGTCCTCCAATGTCTGCTTCAGAGTCAGGGTCCTCAGGGTGCTGGTATTCTCTTGGTGAGGCTGAGCTGGTATTTCCTTTGGTGAGACTGGTAGGCCCCTCGGGTGAGGTCGAGCTGGTATTCCCTAAACCGTGCTGTTTTAGGTGAGCTTTTTCTAACTCCCAAAGTAGAAGAAAGTCTGGGGGCTGGAGGGAAGTGGTGAGTGTGAAAGAGGGTCAAGTCTGGACAAGTCCTGGGCCACATTGAGGATCTCTGCCTTGCCCCTTTTGTGTCATGCAGAAATCAGGGAGAAGTGGTGATTGCAAAAGATGAACAAATTTCGACAAGCCCTAGGCAACATTAAAAGGGTCTCAACTTTTCCCCTTTGTTTGCTGAGCTGGGCATATCAGGAGATGGGGCTATGTGCCCTCCAGCAAATCCTCCACCTCTGGTAGGTCAGCCAGTCTGATCTGTGGCTCATTAGCTCGTCGTTGATGTGTAGATCACAGTTCCTCCTGCTCTGAATGTGTCTTCTCCTGGCTGAACTAGTTTCCCCACAATGTTTTCAGCCATGATCCTTATCAATACTCAACACCTGTCTTTGTTTTCTTTTGCATAAAACCTATAAGGTTCAGTAAGATGTGAGACAGCACAATAGGATGATCTGAAGCAGGCTGCATAAAACATTGCTCACCTTTTTTCTAATAACCTTCTTGTCTAACAAATAACAGATTTGAATGCTTCAAGATTTCACAGGTGAGCTGAGAAAACGAAGATGAAGAAGAGTGGTATACCATTACTCCTTGATGGATGTCAGTTGAAAGTGGGGCAGCTGGCAGTGGGTCAATCAGTGTAGACTTACCACTTCCCCTCAGAGCAGCCCTCTTCTCCTTCCTTCTAGAAAGAATTGAACATGTTACCAGTCTCCCTGTGGCCTAATCAGGAATAAATAGCTAAACCTCTTGACTGTAAACCTGCTCATGAGTAATGCTATGACTTCTTAGCTGAGAAGACGAAGTCTTGTAAAGGATGGGAAGGTCTGACTGATGCAGTTGGTTTCCATGCCTGAGAAACCCCTTTGCCAGGCTAAAATTGTGGTGAGATGAGCTTTGGAAATAGAGGGCAAACAGACAACTGCTATCTCGTTTGATGAAACAGCCTCTTCATGGCTTACCTCTTAAACACAACTGTACTGAGATATGTAGAGCATATTGCTCTGCAATATGCTGGATTTTGATGCCAATACAAGATGAGAGGAATACAACATGAGAGGAAATTTCAACCAAATACAGAAGCTTAATACTACTAACACAGCAGAAAACTCCACAGACGCAAATCAAGCTAGAGACTGTAAGCTTTTATATGAAAAACCATTTCAGAGGGCCTCTTTAATAAGATATTACCTCATGTTAGGCTTACAAGGGCTTAAAAAGTTTTATTGTAAATCTTATCTCTAGCAGTTGTGAATTAATTTAAACCAATGGCTACAGTTGAATCTGCCTTCCCAGACTACTATGTTTTCTTGTTGGATATGAATGTTAGAAAGGCAGTACCTTTGCAAGGTAAAGTTACATGAATTTCTTTAGTTCATCAGTTTGAAGTTCATAAGAAAAGAAGCAATTCTCAGCATGAATTAATTATGAAATACAATTCAAAGGACATATAAGAATTACAATTGACCTTTTGAAGAGTAATGGAGACTGAAGCCCTTGTGGTATAAAAAATGTGAAGACCAACAATATAGGTTGAAATGTGAAAATAATCAGTCTGCTAGAATTAGGAAAATGGGTTTTCCCTTCAAAGATTACTTGCCTCTAGTGCGAAAGTGTTATATTGGAAGAAGCAGCTGTCTTTTAAAAATAGCGACTTGTCAATGACATTGCTAAACCTCAAACCAGTGAATGAGCAGATTTCAATTGTACCAAGAAAACCTGGCAGAAGAGAAGCTATGATGTTAATTACCAACAGAAAGGTAGAGCTATGTGTGTCTAACCAGTGGCAATTTATATCCATAATATGGTCAGTGAACAGTAAAGCCCTTAGGCCTGAATCTGTCCTTCCCCAGATTAGAAATGGGATCAGTCTGGAGTAACAAAAACAATCTGTCCCTCCCCCGCCACCCCCGCCAAGAATCCAAGTTTTATGGCAAAGGCTTTTTTTTAAATTTTCCATTATGTCTCCCTCAGAAGGCAAATCTCATCATTCTTGGCTTCAAAGGATTGAATTTAACTTGCTGAATACGTGATAGCTGCACATAATCCTCTACAACACAGGTGATTGCTGTGCTATGTGTCTTACTGGTGGGACATGACACATGCAGTGATGATTCATCACATGCTAAAAACATATCTGAAATAAACAAGATGCATCACAATGTGGAACTGCCCAGTTCTTATTGTTACATGTTGTGCTGGTTTGACTGAAAATGAGTTAATTTTCTTCATGCAGTTAGAAACCTTTCTTTTTCATAGCTAGCATGGTCATTATTTGGACTTAATTTGAGAACAAGAGATAACACCACAGGACAGAGTTAATGTTTTTAATTGCTTTGGTCTCAGAGCCAAAGACATTCTGAGCTCTCTGCCCACAGGTGTGAGGCATCAAGAAAGGGGGGCATGGATGTGTCAGAGCTTGACTGACATCCATGCTGATCAATAAGAGTATTCCACCCCATTAGCATCATGCTCCATATTTAAGGAGAGTTGGGATCTTCCAATCACTCTCTTGCTTCTTGGCTTTCTTCATTCTTTTTGTCAGAGCTGGAGGGAGTTCTGTTTGGGGCATTTAGTTCAGGCTTTTGTCGTTTTGCAGAGGCCTCTGGGCCTTTCTACCTTTTTTAATTTTTGTTCTCTTCAGCATCAGCTGTTTGGGACTAGGTGCTCCTTCCTGGGACTGGTTGCTCGGTGTGAAAGGAGTTAATGAGGAATTGCATTGAGTATCTTTTATTTTGTATTATATTTCTATTATATATATATAATTACTAGTAGTCTATTAACATTTTGTTATTTTATTACACTGTGTTTATCTCCATCCAAGTTTCTCCCTTCCCTCTTGACTGTCTCTCCTATTTGGGGGAGTGGGGAGAGGAGGTGAGTGAGTGGCTATCGTGGTTGTATTGCTAGCTCAGGTTAAGCCATGGGACATGTAAAGGAAGACAAATCAGACAAATGTACATATTATACTGTTAACACCTAAAGCTAGGGGAGATGTATCACCTTTCTACTGTTTGTCACAGACTCATAATGACTATACAACTCCTTTCTGCATTTTATTCTGTCATTCAGCTGGATTATCCTCATTTTTAATTCCTGAGGAAGCAAATCTATTTCCCAGACTCATTGTTTGTTGCTCCATAACCCTTCCATTTCCCAGCAGACTTAGGAAGTAACTTGCTTTGTTCCCTACTATCCAGCTTCTGATTTTCTTCATGTAACTTATCATGGTAACCTCACCTAGTTTCTGGGTCTTAGTGTTCTTTTGAATACAGTTTCTGAGGATGATGAGAGGAAAAGAGGAGAACTTTACAGTGCAGGCAGATGAACATCAGAGAGAGGGAAACAAGGAGGATGATATCTCATTTTCCATAAATACCTTTCATATTGTTCCAATTGCACTATCAACCTTACAAGATTTCTCTCATCTGTGGAAACTTCCTTAAAGTGAAAGCAGAACATATTTTCTAACCTGTAGGGGATGTTGTTGCAAGTGGCAAAGAAAAGCAGCTTTTGGAATAAATCATGAGGATTTTTGTAGGTGAACAAGATCTGTAGTATTTATGCTATAACTGTGATATGAGGATTAAATTCTAGTTTGACAGATGGTTGCAGCTGTGGTGTAGTTGGATACTAGACCTCTGCCTGTGCCCCTGCCCCATATAGTTAGTCTTTATTTCCTTCTCTCTGTGCAGTTTGCACTTCAAGCTGTTTTTGAGATGATGGGCCAAAAAGAGGCAAAGAGTTAATTTATGGCCACCTTCACAACCGAGCAAGTGACCAATTGGTAAAGAAGCTTGTGGGGAGGACACCAAGCAGTCCTGGATTGCCCCCACCCCAGTGAGCCCCACTGTTCTTAGGTCCCCCCATGAGGCACTTTTCATATGCTGAGATGACTTGGTTACTGCTTTTGGTGGTGGGGCTATCAGGGGCACCCTGCAGCAGCAATGTTCCTAGGCTGGTCCTGCTGTGGAAGAAGGTTCCGAACAAGCCATAGACATGTTTTAAATAGCCAGTAGAAACTGTCCCTGCTTATGCAGAAGGGGTTTCATAAGACAGTCTTCTGCATGCAATTGGATATAATCAATAGAAAAAGATTGTGTGTGTGCTGGAGTTGCATAGGACCACAGGTGAGCTGGACCATAATAATTAACCAGAACTACACTCTTACACATATTATTCAATCCTGCTAAAGATACTGCCACAAGGATGCTTGTAATGTAGTCTTCTGACAACATCTAGACAATGAAGAGACGATGTATTTGAGAGCTTCAGTTTACCACGTAAATATTACCCTATAAAAAAGACCTTAATAAATTATTTTTTTGGTCAAAGATTCTGTCTGTGTACATCTGTCTAACACAGAAGAGATTAAATAAGCCCAACCTGGCACTGCATCATCAGGAAAGTTAGTGTGAAATATGATCCAGTAAGAAACAGATGAAGCACTTTCTATTTTCCCATTTAAGATAATTTGAATAGGTGATAAAATGGTAACCTTCACAGAGGACACATGATCCAGATGTTAAGGTGTTAACACGGAAGCCAGAATCATTCTCTGTTTTATCACATTTGTCTTTGTGACCTTGAGCACGTTCTTCTCTATCTTGGATAATGGGGGCTGGATAAGTACCATCAATAGAGAAGTACCTCTGCATGGGGAAGATTAATAGTACTTGAGGACTTCTTAATTTCTCAGACAAAAGCAAAATGTAGTCTAGTGGCTGTAAAAAGTTCAAAGTAGGAGTAAAAGGTGGAATTATTTGAAGGTTTTGGGCTGTCTCAAATGGTACACATGATTAACCAACCAACCAAATTTCTACAAGTGGTTTCTTCTTTTTCTTCTTTTTATTCCTCTCTCTCTCTCTCTTTTCTTTTTTTTTTTTTTTTTTTTTTTTTTTAAGAAACACCTAAGGAGTATAGTCTATCTCAAAACAATTAAAATTACCATTTATTTAAGCGAATTTTTTTTTTAGTGAAAGACTTATTTTAATCCTAGATTTTTCTAAAGCCCATGTTTTAGCCAGTAGAAACTTCTTACCATTTTGAGAATAGTTTTGTTAAAAATCCATCTAAAATGACACAAAGAAGTCACTTTTGCTGAAAGAGGTAAATAACCACTTAAATAATATTTTATATTTATATGTTCCTGCTCAACAGTCCTGGTTAGGCCTGGGTATTAACTAAACACAACCACCTTCCTACTGACACTTTATGGAGCATTACTTCAGGCTATTGCTATGCAAATTCTACCTTCTAAAAGTCAGGAAGCCTAACTTCTGAGAATGAATCATAATAAGACATAGGCTTATACTTATTATTATTATTTTAAGATATAACATGAGCTGTTTAACTTATTTAATTTAAATAAAAGGCCATAAATTACTTATTTATTCTAGCATAAAGACAGTAATTTAAAACAGTTGAACATCAGATATATGGACAGAAATAGGATTATTGCTATATGAAGGTAGATTTGGTGCATTTGACCAACTAAATGGTCTGGCTTGTGTGATCACAGACAAAATAACTATGCTTGCAAGTCTTTGCCAGTATTAACAAATGCAGGACATACTGCTCACTCTAATTTTCATTCAGCAGAAGAATACAGATGGAGGTGAAGTATGGAAAACAAATACTGTGTTAAGGCTCATCATTGAAGTTGACAAACAAAATAAAAGAGAATAAAAGTGTGAGTTTTGCATGCTAAATATTTTCAGTTCAATGCTTAGAATTTTTTAGGAATTGGTTAGTGAGTATCATGCATTAATTCCTTCTGACATCTAGAAGAATTATGGTTACTATCGTTACTAAATCAAACAGAAAATTTCACCCATAAGGAATCACACTCTGGAAGTATACATGCAAACCAGTGAAAGGTATATATACGCATGTGTAAAGGGGAGCCTATATAAGGCCACTATAACATTGGCTACATGAGAGGGCGACAACAGCATCACTGAACGGAGAGGTGTCTGGCAAGAAAAAAACTAACCACACAAATAGTCAGTTTAAGTTTGCAGCTTATTACTTTAGTTCCAATTTCTGATTATGAAAACTTGAGAAAATTTAACAGTGGGGTATCTTTCCTTAGTCTGAAATTTGCTTAAGTGGAGGGAACTTTTTGTAAGTCAAAAGGATTTTCAACAGTATCTTCATCATATATTTTGGTGTTCTTTTGGCGTCCTCTTCCATGGCCCCTTGCATTTGACTTACTGTGATACAGTGCTGGTGTGTGGGCGCCAAGTTCTCAGGGCTGGGCTTAAATTTTGCAGACTTGCAGAAGAAATGAGTAACAAACTGTGAACTGACACATTCTGTAGCAAACTGGCTGCTTGAAGCCTTGCTGAGAAGGCTTCAATCCAAGTACTATAATGAGTTTTGGGCGGCTGGATTTTTATTTATGCTAAATCAACTTTCATCATTCCAGCAGGCTAAAGGAGCCTTGAAAAGAGTACAAATGTAATTTACGCCAAATTTAAAACTTTAGAGTCTGCTGGAGCTTTTAAAAATTATTTTTGTATAACTGGAGAATCTGGCCCTTGGTATATAACTGCTAATTTAATCTGTGGAGTTGTGCTTTAATTTGTGACAAAAGCAAAACAATCTACACTTTCTGTCTATAAGTGCTCATGGGTATCCAAACAGTGGATGTAAAAGTACCTGGCATTGATTATTCTGCACAAAAATAACCCAATTTTCATTCTACCATATGCAAAAATGAACTAACAAAAGACCTTCTGGCATTTGGGACTTCCAAAAATGGCCTTATTTACACGATCTTTCTTATTTTTCTTGAGCTTTCTGCAGCATGACTGCTAGATCCTGTGAGGTGACAATTATCATCTTTAAGCTGGACAGATTTATTTGTGGTTTCCTCACTTTGTAAAAAGATATTATGTCTATAAAACATTTTTATAAAAAGTAGACTTTTCAAAGCAGCTTCTCTGCTGGATTACTCATAATTATAGAGTAACTGAACAATAAAATAACAAGTGCTTTGTGCCTGTCCCAGTTCTCTTTGTCCAGCCCCTTCAATGATGGATCCTTCTTTGGCTAACTTGGGCAGCAATATGTAAGAGAAGTAAATATTTTTGATGTTTTCCTCCTTGTTGAAATCTCTGAGATGTATGAATATGCCAGTCTTCTGCCTTAAATTTGAGACCTCTCAGTTAGTGGCTTTGAAGGCTGTTAATGTGCAGGGCTGGTAAACAGCAGAGCAGAGTCTTCAACTCTTATAGACTTCTGTAGTTACGCTGTGAGTCTGATTCTCTCAATCTTGCAACAGTTTTGTTTGCTATAGTAATCTTTGAAACAATGTTGTACGTGACTTTTTTCAGACAATAATCAGCCTTAATTGGACTCCTTTATATTAAAATGCCTATGCACATTACTAGCAGTTTTCTTTATGAAAAAAGGCACTTAAGGATTACCCACCTTTCTAGAATGTGTTTGGTTTTGCTTAATTTTGTTTTGCAAGATCTGTCTGAGAAAAAGACTATGAAAAGCTTTGGGCAGTAAGAAAGCATTTTTTCTTTTTTTAATGCTGTTTTCCTCCTTCTCTGATAGCTGCAAAACACGTAAAGCATATTTCCTCTCCATAAAGTTAAGGCGGCTATTTTCTTTTACTGAGCTGCATATTTCTGTTGAAGACATTGAAACAAAATGCTGAGTTTCACAAAGGTATTGCAGAGTGCTAGAAAACTTTTTGTGGACCAAGGTAATACTGTGCTGTATTTGTCACTGAAGAAATGAATTATTATCATTCCAGTCAAGTAATTTAAACTGGTGTGCTGATTTCCCTCCTGTAAAACTAGATTAATATTTCCATTGTCTGAGCTGGTTAGAACCTGAGTAATTAGTCTCAAGAATTCTCTCTTGTGCATTTGTACAACTTGTACTATAATCAATCTCAGCTTAAATTGCTCCAAGTTATAACAACATTCAGTATAAATCAGAATGTATTTCACATACATATTGAAAAGTGCATTTTTAAGCCTTTAGTACCAAAGCAGTACATTTTTTAAATTAGAATTTTGAGCTATGCTGATATTTGCATACTCTTTTCTTAACAAAAATGTATTTTTAGTAAAATCATTTTCAATAAATAGCTTTTAATTAACTTGTCATTAAAGTTTATGCAACTTGAAAGAGAACATTTTATTAAATTTAAAAAAAATTCTACAACAAAACATTACTTCAGTGTTAAAAATGAAACCCTCACCCCAAAGAAATCCAAGAATACCATAAAAAAGTGTCAATTAGAAATTCTCCAAAAGAATATTATAAATTCAACACCAAGTTGTAAAATATTTCATCCAGTTTGCATCCCTAATTTTCAGACAGAAAGATTTTACATCAGTATTTTTAATGAAACCTTTCACCCTCATCTGATTAAATGTATTAGAACATAAATTTAACATTCTGATGAATGTCAATATTGTAATATGTGTAAAAGAAACAAGCTTTTTCACTTCAACCTGGAATTACAAGGAAGACACCATATGGCTTATATATGCAAAATGCTAAGGAAGAAATCAGCTTCCACAATAAAGTTTTGACAGCAGTCAGGAATCAGCGCACTAACACCACCACTGAAGATCCCAGTCTGAAGCAAAACAAGACACATGGTTTAGTAAAGAGTTCAGCAGCATCATTGTGGCACTGTAGGGAGGTGGAAATCCCGACCTTGGTCTCACCAGTGTCAGAGGTGCTTTTCAAATTATTGGCCTTTACCACATATGACTTTCTCTGAAGGCACGTGGTAATCAGTTCCCTTCTTCTCCCCATGTGCATGTGTATTTGCAGTCACATCTGTTCCTCACCTTATCCTTATGTGGGGCTAATTAAAGGTTAGGCTTGTTGTCTTGTGGTAATCCACCATGAAATATTACTTTCAGCTAGGATCTGCCTCAGACAACCAAAAAATCCTGTGTTTGGGACTTGTAATTCGATCATAAAGAGTGAATCCATTCTAGTTTCCTTAAGAAAAGCAATAGGCAATCATTCAGTTTTAAACCGAAGAGAAACATGCAGTAACCTCCCCCTATGTTCGTAAAATCGCAGACCCTGTGTGCAGCAGGCACAAATAATAGGAAAAAATAATTTGGAATGAGTAAAAAAGGTGGCAGTTCTATTCCCAAACATTTGAACAAACTTACATAGATTGACTTCAGCTTCTTAAAATGCATTGCCA
The DNA here is from genome assembly GCF_963082525.1 of Nesoenas mayeri. Lineage (NCBI taxonomy): Eukaryota > Metazoa > Chordata > Aves > Columbiformes > Columbidae > Nesoenas > Nesoenas mayeri. The sequence continues at coordinate 13,053,884 of NC_137542.1, read as the reverse complement.
CAAACTTGGCAAGCTGCATCTTTTGCATCTCTTTCACTCTTCAAAACGTCCTTTATGGTGTTTACTGTTTTGTGATGGGCTGTTGTATGCAGGACTGTGATTCTAAACTGTATAAGTATTGCTTGATGAATTACAGTTTGTAAACAACTTCTCCCCCAAAATTCCATCCAGATTGACTAAAGATAAGACATCGGTTTGTCAGAATATATTTTCTCCTAAGATATGTTGCTATTTAATTAAATCTTTTTTCATTTCTTTCATATGTGAAATATGAGCTCCCTCGTATTAAAAAGGGGAGAGACCAGAGAGAGAAAAAGCATTTTCCTGTAATTACAGGGCATAAACGCTGTCAGAGAAAAGATATAGACCTCTCATTATGTAACTTTTCCTTTCCTTCTTAGCTATCTTTTTGCAGTATAATTTTTGTCTTGCTGATGGCTACCAAACTTCATGGACACATTTTTTACCTGTGTTCAAGTAAAACAGGGTCGCAGAAGACATGTTTAAATGATTCAGGAGACACGTCATATTGAGCTATCTCAAACGGGTAAAGCATCTCCAGCAAGTTCAAGATCGACAACCAAAAAATCCTGTGTTTGGGACTTGTAATTCGATCATAAAGAGTGAATCCATTCTAGTTTCCTTAAGAAAAGCAATAGGCAATCATTCAGTTTTAAACCGAAGAGAAACATGCAGTAACCTCCCCCTGTGTTCGTAAAATCACAGACCCTGTGTGCAGCAGGCACAAATAATAGGAAAAAATAATTTGGAATGAGTAAAAAAGGTGGCAGTTCTATTCCCAAACATTTGAACAAACTTACATAGATTGACTTCAGCTTCTTAAAATGCATTGCCACAAACTTGGCAAGCTGCATCTTTTGCATCTCTTTCACTCTTCAAAACGTCCTTTATGGTGTTTACTGTTTTGTGATGGGCTGTTGTATGCAGGACTGTGATTCTAAACTGTATAAGTATTGCTTGATGAATTACAGTTTGTAAACAACTTCTCCCCCAAAATTCCATCCAGATTGACTAAAGATAAGACATCAGTTTGTCAGAATATATTTTCTCCTAAGATATGTTGCTATTTAATTAAATCTTTTTTCATTTCTTTCATATGTGAAATATGAGCTCCCTCGTATTAAAAAGGGGAGAGACCAGAGAGAGAAAAAGCATTTTCCTGTAATTACAGGGCATAAACGCTGTCAGAGAAAAGATATAGACCTCTCATTATGTAACTTTTCCTTTCCTTCTTAGCTATCTTTTTGCAGTATAATTTTTGTCTTGCTGATGGCTACCAAACTTCATGGACACATTTTTTACCTGTGTTCAAGTAAAACAGGGTCCCAGAAGACATGTTTAAATGATTCAGGAGGCACGTCATATTGAGCTATCTCAAATGGGTAAAGCATCTCCAGCAAGTTCAAGGCAAGGATACAGGATTTGAGATCACAGGGGTAATAAGGTACTCAATGCATGTACAATAAAACTAAAGTATTAGTCTTGCTGGACAAATGAAGGTCAACCACTCATCTTACGTGAAACCTGCTGCATACTGGCAGTTGGGAACCATGCGTGTGCTTTAGATGGCTTTGAGCTCAGGTGTGGGCTTACTAGTATCAAAGACATCTTTGAGTGTTAGTTTGAACACCCTTCTATTGAACTGTATTTTGCTCAGGCTCCAAGATGTTTCTTTCAAGAGAAAGAGCAGACACTTTTGAAAACCAGTGGCCTTTATTTTAATCTAATTTGAATGGGAAGGTGCACATTTGGTACTCTCGAGTAGTTGCTGACAAAACATGTGTGTGTGTAGGAAGACTGTGAGAACAGGGGATAAGTGAAGTAGGAAGAGGGAGCAGAATATTCCACTTGAATAAGAAATCTAATATACCATCCTTTATATTGCACTGTTTTTTGTTTTTTGGGTTTTTTTTTTTTTTTTGATAAATGGAAAAGAGTACCTCTGAAGTTGATTTTTCTTTGAGGGAAATAAAAATCTGCAGTTTTTTTTGTTTTTGGTTTGGTTTTTTTTTTTTTTCTGTTTTCTAGAGGGTGTTTATAATGGGATATACAAATTCTTGAAATAAAAAATTAAATTGTAAATAACAAATTGTTATTTTGCAGACTTTTAATCAATTCAGTCATTTGCAATTTCACAGAAGCTTACAGTGACCTGCAGCAGGACTATGTAGCAGTGTTTTCTGAAATCTTGTCTAGACTTAAATTACTATGAACTTATGCTTTAACAAAGGTACATCTGGCCAGATGTGTATATGCATTATTTTAAGATACGAATCTATTTAAGTATCCCTCACCATGCTTCCCTTAGTGTCCTGTGCCTTAGCTCCTTGTTAATTGTTTTATCTTCTTTGAAGCTGATTGAAAAATAGATTTACCAGAGATCTGGGACCTGAGTCTTAGGAGTCTCACAGTTTTTAATGAGCCGATTAATGTTAATTATTAATGTTATTAATGTTATTAATGTTAATGTTAATGTTAAGTTAATGTGGGATCTGATAATTACTAGGGGTCAGATTTAGAAAAGTTCTGAATGAAGTAGCTGCTTTCAGGGCTGGAAGGCTGTGCTCTGTGGTGAGGATCTCTGTCTGTCATCCTCACAGGGCTGAGCTGCATGACTATACTGGCAGTTCCCAAGCCACCCTACAACTCCGTGGATGAACTTTCCCAGCAAGCAGGGCTGCCTTTTGCTGCATGCCTCCATCACAAAGCATGCTATGCTGTTATGTATGTACACTTTCATTGCAAACTGGAAACTTCTGTAAAACATAGTAAGCCCATCATATTATTTTTCTTCATTTACATTGCTGCAGTGCTCTGGGATTCCCCCTTGAAATGAGGGTTGCCACTGTGCTTACTGTGGGCTGTTCTTACGTTGTAAACAGGACAGACAAGTAAATGGGGAGAAAACTCTGTACAGAAGGAAAATTTTGATTTGAAGAGATTCATACGTCTGTCCAAGGCACACACCAGTCTTTACTAGTATAACACTTACAGCTTGAGATCTTCTCTTACTTGTTGTGGACATGTCCTGAGTCCTACAGAAGCAGATGGTGTCAGTTTCCAAGCAGCTAAAACTAGAATGCTTTCCTACCAGTGCATCAGCAAATTCCATGTGCTACAAATACAGCATAAATATGTATTTGTGTATCTATAGATGCAGCTATAGATACAGACATATTTAGTGCTTACAGCTAACATTTAAAGAACCAAAATTGTCTGGGTCACAGAATGGAAAATTTCTCATAATCTGAGCCTTGGATTATGCCAGACTTTTTATTGTCAGAAACATTTCTAAGTGCTGAGAAACTTTCTAAATTGAGTGGATTTTTTTTTGCCTGCCACTTTGGTGCTGAGACCTTGGATTTCTCTTTTTTTGACCTGTTCCTTAAGATCTTTTCCTCTTGTCCTGTCATTCCCTGACATTCATAAAAGAAAAACTCTATGTCTACACCGGTGATTGTACATAAAAAAAGGAATCATTGCCTGTCAAGAAAATGACATTCTCTTTTCCTTATCACATTCTATATATGAAAGCTTTTTTTTTTCAGCTCTATTTCACATAATAATTTCTTTACTGTATTCAATAATATTTTGCACTTAGTGTTTTTCAACTGGTGATCATAAAGCAGTTTGGAAGTGTACAGAAATTCATATTACCTGTTATGTAACATCTGAGACGAATGGTCTGGAAATAATTTAAGAGGAGGGTAGGGGGGAACTGCCAAGGATTTTGCTTGCTAGCAGAAGGGATTTGATAGAAGGGGATTCAGAAATGCATGAGCTATTTTTGACAGAAGGACTCAGGCAGCTGGTTTGAAGCGTCCAGATCTGAGTGATGAATGTGTGGTCCTGGCACCTTCTCTTCCTGCGTTCTCGCTGGAGTCACTCATGTGCACCGTCACTCCCCAAGACAAGAAACTGATACTGAGTGACCTGTCCCAGCTCCCCTGTAATTCCCAGGCTGTTGATATGAGGCAGGAAGATCAAGCACCTGTCCTACAGTTCAAACACGGCTGGCAGTCAATGTGAAATGGTTCTTCAACAGGTAATTCACTGCCCCTTGTGAAATAAAAATTATATTTTTTCCTCCCTTCCTGTTTCCTTCTAACAGCTAAGGTTTTAACTATGTATCAACAATAGATTTGAGAGCATGCCAAAACTGTTTTAAGTGATTAGTTACCAAGTAAACACAAGAGCTATGATGGTATTGAGGTACCAGGCATCATGTGTGTAAAAGATGGTTTAATGTCATACACAGATGAAATTTTCTACAGAAAACTGGAGCCTGTAGAAGAAAATGGGTATACATCACAGATGGCTCACTGATGAATTTTCAGATTTATGCATAGATCTTAGTGGTGTGAAGCAGAGGTCAGGACAGTATCCCAATTTCGCAGGTGAGAATAATGGCGAACCAGCTTGGTCTGCTGCATATCCCTTGCTGGTGATAGACTGTACATGCACCTAGGGTCCTTGAGACCTCATCCAGGCTTTTAACCCATTGATTTTCATCCAGGTGATGACCTTGAAAGGAATTAAAGGACAAAATGAATGAAAACAATTATATTTTATAAATTCTTCCTCTATAAAAACCTACAAAAAGATATAAATAACATTTTCGATATCAGGTTGTCTTTGCATTTTTCACACTCTCACAGTGTTCTCGTTCATAATGCTATACAAATGCAATACTATTATTCTCTTACTGGTATTGAAAGGATGTTATTGCTTTCTCTTGCTGGATTTTTTTTTTTTAGTGTCTTAATTACAGTAAATTAGAATAATTAGAGTGAAATAATATGAAGTCTACAGTTCCCTATGGTCTTTATGCTGCTTTTTAGAATGATAATGAATGTTAATGTAAATCATCAATATATTCTTACCACCTTTTAGTCTTTATAGCCAACTTTCTGTTTCACAGTTTTGCTCTAGATAGAATACTGGTTATTTAGCATTAAGAAGATTATCATGTAATATTTCAACAGAGTAAAGAATGTCAATTAAGCTTTCAGTGAACCATATTGCAGACTTAGCAATGGGCAATTTCCTGATAATGGGTATCTATATTAACATAAGACAAAACAGGCTTCTGTAAAACCTCCCACATGCAAACGTATAGCTTATTATGGGAAGGGAAAGGAAGGGGAAAGGGAAAAAGGAACAGGCAAAAGTGAGAGGAGAAGGAGAAGGAGAAGGAGAAGGAGAAGGAGAAGGGAAGGGAAGGGAAGGGAAGGGAAGGGAAGGGAAGGGAAGGGAAGGGAAGGGAAGGGAAGAGTGGAGGGTGCTCAAAGTATGGTGACCATACACAGGAGCCACACACTGCAAGAGTTTTAGTAGGGGCTGATCCTCTTAAATTTCAGTTTCAGGTTTTATTTTATTATTTTATATTGAAGGCATACATAAAAACCCACACTATCTGCAATAATTCTTTTCTAGTTTCATTGCTGGATCACTATTGCAGCTGAATGCCCTCCAGCATTATGCAACATGACTAACAATCTGTCACCTGAGATTAATTTTCTCTGTTATCTTTTCCTAAAGGAGAGTAATTGTGTTTATCATACTGTTATATTTGAAAAGTTTCCTCCCAAACAGTCTCTATTAGTACACACATTTTTCTGCATGTACCTATTAGAAGAGTTACGTTGTTAATGTGCATTTTGTTGCTGGAGCAGAACATGGAAGGTCATGTGGTAGCTCTGCTGCCATTTTTAGAAGATAGTGAGAGAAATAGTTTACCTGTTGACATGGTCTTTTAACCCACGTTAGATGTAACTGTTTCTCAGTGAAATGTCCCCAATACCATACTACAATCATCCTTATATCCAAGAGGGAAATAACTGTTGTCAAAAGCATGAAAAGGGGACAATAACCCCTTATAAAGGATTAAGGGAAAAAAAAAAAACCAAAACCCAAGACGATGTTTATTTCCCCAGGCAAGCCAGTAGGCAATCTACTTTAGTCGCACCCCTGAAAAGCACAGAAATGTGGCTGTACCAGGGGAACCTCAAAGGAGCTTCTCCATACTTGGACACTGTGAAAATAAATAATTGCAGGAAGACAGTACTCAAGTTCTTGTATGTTGATCATTAAACTATGGTCACTTAAAGAGTAGAGTACAAATTGAAACAGCTCAGAAATGGACAAGCCCCATAATTTACTTACAGTCTCAGAAGAAGAAATTGAAAAAAAAGGAAAATACATAAATAATTTGCCTTTCCATGCATTCTCATAAATACAACAGCAAGAAGATACCCAAAGCTAACCTTTGACAGTGTGTTTAAATCTAATTATGTGAAATGTCTTAACCTCTGGAACTCTCTTCCACATGTTTTGCTGCCTACTAAATCACAGGTGGATCCTAAAACTAGACAGTCATGTGATAATGAAAACATGCATGATAAAATAAAAAAAAGCTGGGGAAATATAAGCTAAACTCCTTTGGAGAATAAGCCAGTCACTAACTGGCTGGGCTTAGCAACAAAATGCCATTTGAAAAACTGTGATTTTATAGTGGATATGACACCATCCTTTCAGACATCTGTTATTTGCACTGCTGTGGAAAAAATCACATAAATGAAAGGATCTGCAGTATGTTTCCATGTAGCTGCTGATACGTTTCATGATTTTCTGTGTGAAAAAAAATTTAAAAATCCTAAACTGGAAAATGAGTGAAGCCAGTGTTTTAGTCTTGTATTATAGATGAATTTGAACTCTTTTCTTTGGATTCATGAAAAATATTTGTTAACCTAGTTGACATAAAATTCTGCTGGAACGCTCATGAACTTCATGTACAATCTAACTGCAAAGCAGTGCAATGGGTGTGCAAGGTTAAAAATACTTTTTTTCTCTGCATGTTGGATTGATGTGAGAGATCTCTTTACCATGTGAAATATCATTTTAAATGCACTCAGCTGAAAGAAGAAACACATTTCAGTTGAAATGTGGAGGTGAAAGGTTAACTATGTAGTTGGTTTCTGAGTCAGTGCCCAGAAGAGTGTAGGCTCTAACCTGGTGTTCGCAGAACTAAGAGAATCATAACAAGCCCTGCGGAGTATGGAAGTGAGGATTAGTAGATTTAGTTTATGTTTCTGAACAGCTGCCTAGCATATTTAGACTTCAGATGGTAGATGTTGCCAAATGGCAGAAGATCCAAGAAAGGAGAATGGCAAAGGCTGGTCTACTCTAAATTTAATCAGTGACTACTTGAGCCAGGATTTTGAGACATTTGCTTTTGTCAGTCAGGAGCTAAGAAGGGGATCCAGAGCTGTCTTGTCCTTGAATGAAAAATCTTGGTATGGTAGTTCAAAGCAGTTTTGGGGCCATCTAAGGAGCATATGCATACTTTATGTACTGTAGCAGATGGTAATTATGATTGGCATCACTCTTGCCCCTTTAACAGCATCAAAATGATGCCCACTTTCCTTATTCCCTGCTCATTCACAGAACATCTGTTCCAATAAAATATGTTGTCACTTCAGTTACCGTAGCTACTTTTAACATTATAGACTATCTTCTATTAGTCAAATGGCGTTATGACTCTTAAAGGAAAAAGCTTTTAGACACAAACCTACAACCCATACAGTGATTACTCCCTTTTTAAGTAAGCCTAATCTGACTATGTACTTTCACCCTCTGTCTTCAGGTCTCACTACCTGATGATGCATCCCAGCATGAGGAGGCTGAAAATGAGCTTCTGTTCCTTACGTCCCTTCTTGGCTCTTCATTTTCATGTGCAACATGTGAGTCCAAAGAAGACATCAAATCTTAGGACTCTTACTATAAAGCAGATTTGGGCTTAGTTTATACTGATATTCAAAGATAAGATGAGCTCAAAAAGCTCAAAAGTTATGGGCATTGCAGTGTTCCACCATTGCATCCACTCCTAGTTAACCACAAGTCATGAGGAGATGAGCTGTGCACACTTTTGCTTACTCAGGTGATTTTAGTAATGTACCACTACAATAAATAGACTGTCATTAACTATAGCATAAACAGAAATGTCAAGGGAGGTTTTCTAGAAGCAGTAAGTTTGGGACATGAATGTTGATGTTACATGTTCTTGTCTGTATCTTTCAGGTAATACAATGTGATGTAGCTGCATATGGTTATGGGGTCCATATATTTTCTGTCAGCAGAGCTTTTATCATTTTTTTTTCCTATATGTAGTCCTTGATGTGCACTTCTACAAACATTCTTCAGATAAACTTCATTCCATAGTATTTTGCTTAAGTCTTAACTTGTTTCTGTATTTGCTCCTCATGATGACTCCTCTCATTGCAAAGAGAATTTCAGGAGAGCATGGATATTTTGCCCTCCTTATTACTGCATTGTTTTGTGAAGACAATTGGGAAAAAAATATAACTAAAGGCCTGGCCAAATATTAAAAGATACACTAGAGAGCATTTTCCTGGTTACAGAGGTTTGCTGGTGTGGGGCTTACTTTGCCTGAAAGTAAAGACTTTGGTGAGGCAAGACCTCTCATTTTGAAAGCTGCTCCACAGTCCTTCCTGCCTGGATGTTGAGGCTGAACACTGGATCCTGGGCTGAATTTGGTGATGGCTGCCTGGGTCTCACAAGGAAGAGAGAGATCTGATGCAGGAAAGTGTGCAAAGCCAATGCAACAAAAATCTCATGTGCACAGACATGTGCTTCTGTCCAGAATAACTACCCAGCAAGCACTCATGACATAGTAAGATGAGGCTGTTGCCCCTGCTGTTTCCTGACACTTTTAACTTCTAAAGCTGCCCGATGCACCCTTCGGTGTACACAATGATCGGTGTTGTAACTCCATATTGCCAGATACATTGGTGTTCCTGACCAATTATGTTTTAAAATCTGTTTCAATCCTTAGCGAACCTTGTTTTGAGATGCCCTGCTGTGCAGTGTTTGTAAACCCTGAGTAGGTCTATAAGTATTGATGTCTGCTCAGCTGTAAGAATTACTTGGGCTATGCTCTTTCCTGAGCTCCTGATTTTGTCTTCTGATGGATGGAAAGAGGGGGAGAATTTAAAAATGAGTTCTATTTTGCCACAGAGAACAATATGCCATGAAGGGACATTATTGGTTTTGATTTGTGTGCTAGCTGCCTGGAGTGTGATTGATCACTAGAAAATCAAGGTAGCATCCCTCTACTTGCTCAGATGCAATGTTTAAGAAATACCCAGATTGAAACAACCCCCTGGCTTCTTCTTCATCTCCCACAGCCTTGTACATAAGTGTTAACAGATGCAAGTGTAAGCAGATTCAGTGACTAAACTGCAGAATAAGAAATGCAAAGATAGACCATGTCAAAAAAAAAAAAAAAAAAAAAGAACGGCAGCATTTGTAAATGTTTCCCAGATTTATTTCTGCAATGAGACTGTGTTCTGTTCCCTTCATGTTTTTTTACAAAGTCTGGCCAAAAAATTGTCTGTAGAGCACAGCTGATCATAGGGATGAAGAATAACCAGTTCGTTTTTAATCAAATAATGGAATCTGCTTGCAGCAACAGATAAACAGCCATTTTCCACAGCAGCATCTTGCAGCTGTTCCTCCAAATATGCTTATTTCTATTCCTCTGTCAAGAACGTAAGAGGAACAGGAGCTTAAATGTGTAATAGGATCTGCCCACCCTCTCACTTAAAAGTGAGCTTTGCAGGTTAAAGAAGAAAAGGAATGCAACCGCTAGATAAAAACTGACCATCTGTCTCCTTTTAAATAGACACCTCCCCAGTCCTTAATGTGCCAGAGATTCACTTAAATTTAAAATTAATTAACATTCATGTCAGCAAATACGCTGTGGAGAAGCCACATACTGCAAATGCAGGCATGTGTTGCTGAAATCTTCACAGTTTATTAACAAAAAGTTTAGATTTGTTTCCTAAAGAAATTAAGCTTATGTGATGACTCAGCATACATATTCATAAAAGAATGCCTATATACATATGCTTCTGGCTGATAATGTTTTAAATTCATTGGTCAATTCTAAATAAATTAGAAAGAAGGGCTGAGGAAGCAATATTATTAATTCCATAAAACGTATTCTGAGAATAAAGGGTTGGAATAGAGAAGGGGCTCAGTTGAAGGGGGACCATGTGAGTGAGTGGTTTCTCGCTTTTTTCTTTTTTTTTTTTTTTTTTTAATGTGCACAAAAAGGAGTGTAAAAGAAAAGAGCTTTGACTATGAATTTAGTTTTGGTATTTGCACATTATCGAATAGCAAAGTGCTGTTTTCAGAATTAAATTAGAATATAATTCTCAAGTGTATCTAAATATTTAAATAGGTTTTACAATCTAGACTCTTGCCACTGGGGAGACTTTAGTCCACTCTTGCTTTTGAATCTACACAATGGGGTACATGTATTTTATGATATGTCATTAATGTTTGTTTCGAGCTGCCCAGACCTGGCAACCAGATGGAGGACGTTATATCTTCCTCCCTCCTTGTGAACTCACTCAGGTTTCCTTTTTCAAGATGATCTGGCAGGGAGGGGATGATGGTCCTTGGCTAGGACACATACTGGTACAGGAAAGGGATTTAGCTTGTGTTCGACTCAGGGCACTGCCTCAAGCAATGTGTTTCTGTCCCTTTGTGTTGTGACCACTGAAATACAAATTGCCAAGTGCTGGAGCTGGTTTTGCAAAAATGGGGCATATTCTTCTAAAACCTTCTAACAGTTTTTTAAGCCTTATCTTAGGTCTGAGGTAAATGTGAACCAGAGCGCTCTGCCTGACTGCAGGTATTTGGCTGCTTTTTGACCCTGGCCATTATTAAAGGCGATGGATCACACATAAGCTATTAACTTTCTACTTCATGAAGCATCTTCTCCAAAGCCCTTCTGAAATATCATAGCATCACTTAACACTTCATAGACTTTGATCTTTGTGTATTTTAGGTAAAGAATCTTGTTATATATGTCCTCATTTTTTTAGCTCTGTCTTTGTACTTGGTTTCATCCTTCCCAGATTAACAAATTACTCTGCATTCTGAACATTTGTCTTTGTATAAATATAATTATTATTACTATTATTTCCATGGTTACAGTAGAACTGGTCAGATGTGTTTGTTTTTTTTTTTTTTAATGAACTAATTCATTTCATGTAAAGAATTTTTTTCCCCATTAAAGCAGTGTAATTATTTTTGATCAGCTGTGGGCAATTGAAGATATTTAATAAATTCACACTTAACAAATTCTATCTGCAACTTTTACACCAGGTTCAGGCACCAAAAATTTTCCAGACATTATGAAACCATCCAGCAGTCTCTAGGGGGACTGAAACCTGTGTCACCTTGGCTAGGAAGAACCCAGATGGAGGCATGAGAAGTCACAACTTGTTCTTTTAATGGAGGGCACTTGCTTTGCAGCAGTGTCCAGGAGGCATTCCTGGCATATGAGAGCTTGGCATGTCAGACTGTAAGGATGAAAAAACAGGCATTGCCTGCTCCACAAAGTCTGAAACTTGTGCTAAAGCCCTTCGAGGCAAGGAGCAGGATGGCAAAATGCAGAGGTGTCTGAGTGTACTTGTGGAGTTGAGTACTGAGGAAAAAAGGGGAGTCACTTCCACAGACAAAAAAGTTTCCTATTGTCACATTATGGATAAAAATACTAAGTAAGAGAGGACAAATACCTTTATATTTAGCACAAGCACAAGTGCTCTGCGAGCTTGAATCAGTCAGTGAAAGCAGAGCTGTGCATTAACACAGAAACGGTTATTTGCAAGCAAACAAGGAGGAGGAAGGCAGTGTCTCCTGCATTACATGTTTTCTTTTCCCTTTCTCCCTTGCAGCCTGCAGTAGCACAGAGAGATGAACAGGCAAAGAAATCCCCCTTTGAGCCCCAAAGATTTGCAGCTATTTCTCACTGCAAGCATGGAAGCTTCCAGGAAGGAAGTTCTCATGCTTACCTTGAAAAAAACCCAGGACTACTAACAGAAACAAAAGGAATACCTTGAACAAGCTGGAACTTAGACTCATAATAACATAAAACCAACTGAAACAGATGAAAAGCATTAAACACAGCAGTTGCAGTGAATGTGAGAGGTGGGATGAAGTGGTCTGGGTCAAGGGGAGTACTTGGTTTGGAAGACATATGTAGGAATGATGTTTAAATCCCCACATTTCCCTGCTGTGTCTCCAAATGTAGACAAGATGTAACCTGTGAATGAAACCAGTGAGAGCTTGCCAAAGGTATGACAGAGAGAAATGCCCACATAAGCAACAAGAAAGCACAAGGCATGATGCTTCGAAGCAATTTTTAAACTCTGTCCCTCGCTGTGCTATTTTCTGAATTCAAATTGTTGTTTTTGTGAAGAAATTTTACTATCACCTATATATATATATTTTTTAAAATTTTTTGTTTGTGTATGGCAAATATGAACCAAACAGGGGAATGCTAAGCACAATGAGAGATGAATAGCATTTGTCCCTGTCAGACTGCACAGTAGGACCTCTCCAGAGGACTGTGTCACTTCCAGGCAGCTCCTGCTCTCCTCCACTGTGACCTTTCTCAAGTCTAAATAACTCTGAGTTAATAAAAAAAAGGAGAAGCCGCCGGTTCCCCAGACTGCTGCAATTTTTACCAGGCTAATAGAAGAGGAAAAAAGCAGACCCTGAAAGACAGGCAGCTCAGTCTTCTTCCCCTGAAAATGAAGTGGAAAGCCCCTGACGAACACTTGCCAGTGTTCATTTCCAGCTTCCTAATTTGATGATTGTGTGTTCAAGCAGGTTCTGTTTTATTGTTGTCCCTTAGAAAATATGTCTTGCTCATGAACAGCAGGTACCTTTTGCCATTCTCCGTGTTGATGAGCTCTGAAGTGAATGGGGATTTCAAGACTGCTGCATCTTTCTGTCAAGGGCGAGTCTTTGTCAGGGTACTCCTTCATGTTCACTGGTGACTTCTTCTTAAGGCCAAATGAGTGTCTAGAATTATATTCTGCTCATAAACCCACATTTTGAGAAGGGACCAGGAGGATGGGAGGAGGAGAAAGTGCCTCTCACTGACCTGCTGGCAAGATATAAACTCCCAACAGAACGCTATTTTCCTTAGATAGACCCTTAGATAGGGTCAAGATAGATACTTGTTGGGAACTGTTCCTGTATACTCCAAAACGTTCGTCCTGCACTCAGCTGGGATTTTTCCTGGTTCCAGGTTTCCTGTGTTTCAATGGTTAGGAATTCACTTTTTTTTTTTTTGGAAAAGAAACAAACTTTTTGGAGCAAAATAGGTCATGGTTTATTTTGAAGGAGATCAATGACAGTACACATAATTGGAAAGCAGTTTTTCTTTAAGAATACTTTATTGTGTGGGTTTACCTGGAAAAAAGCAAAATGTGAGTTTGAAAGCACTGTTTCCACTCACATTTGCAGATCACTACCTTTTTTGAGAAGTATTTTACAGTTCACCAGTATTACTTAACAGCAGATTATGTTTAGTAAGGAAAGCTTATACAAGATAAATCCTTCTATAGTACCTTGTATGAACATGCACTCCTGTTTTGCTAGGTCATATGTAGTCAATAAGAGTTATTAGTTTCTCTATTCTTTAACTTTTTGTTTATTCCTATAAGGTTCTCAATGAAAAAAATGTGGATTGCTCATTATCCAGTCCCAGGTCTGCATCCTATGCTGATAAGGCAAAGATCTGGTTAAAACACTCAAATAACCCTTCCTTGATTTTGATGTTTTATAACTTTTGCCAGCTTAGGTAAAACTGAGGATATACTGTAGTTCTAGATAATCAGGCTAGTTTTATTCAGAAATTACCTTGTCTGTTGATGTTTTAAGCAATATTTTAATTCTTTAAACATAACTTTGTGCCATAATCTACAGTTCTCTGATAAGTCATGTTAATACTCTAATATATAAATACATTTACATTATTATATAACAATTTCACTTATACCAGCAGTAATTAAAGGTTTTTTTACACTTAAAAAAATTGACCTAGAAGAAACATAGAGTAATATAGAAGAATACAAAACTTGTGGAATTCTAAATCTAGACCTGCTATCATTTTTGACATATTACTAGCTTAGTTGTTAATTATGCCCAGACAGTTCTTTCTTTGGAAATATAAGTCCGTGTACTGATTTATAGCTTCTATAGGTGGTTAATCTTTGCCTCCTAATTGCATCTTGACCATATATTTCAAAAGTAACTGCTTTCTGCCCAGATTCCAAAGATGTTTCAGACATTTCACTGTAAAGTCAGCAATTGAGAGTGTGCAGAAAATGTCCCTATAAATCTTTCAGTTGTATTTTACATATTTTCTGCATCCCCAAGATGAATTATGTTATCCTTGGATCTTAAATGCAATGAATCTGACCAGGATTCTATCTAATAACTAAACTGGTACATTATCAGCCAACTAGAAACCGCTGAAAATACTCTACTGGTAACGCATCTCACTCTGTCTTTTTTTTAACCCTCACAATTCTGGATCACAATTTTTGTACCAAATATATTTAAAATATATGAATTATAAAATATAAAAAATTTCAATGCTTCACCTAATTTCTTTTGAGATGAGCTTAAAGAATTGAAAAAATAACCCAAATTTGATTTTGGTAGGCAAATGTGAAGTTTCACCTCCTTATCCTACACCAGTGGAAATATGTGTTCTTTTCTGTTTGTCTTTCAAAGCAGACTTTGCTTTCCAAAGTTGGATTAATGGCTCTGAATACATTCTAATGAATGAGCTTTCCTGCAAGCATTTATCACCATGCTATTGGTGAAGGAACCAATATTATTTATCCATTATTTACGCATTATGTTGAGACCTGTGAAGGCTGAAATCAAATGCCTAAATCTCCTCTCTCAGCTGCCTCCCATTATGACAAATCTAGCCCCACAAGGAACTGAGAGATCAGATGGTAAAGCTGTGAGGTTTTTTATTTCAGGAGAAAGCATGCCAGAGAAAAAGCTGAGGTATACTGCCCATACTCCTACGGTAAGTGATGAGAAAGGACTAGTGGGCAAAGCAGAAGAAGGCATTTGAAACTGAGCCACACATGAAATCTGGAAAAATGGATCAGCGGGATAAATACATATTCAGTGGAAAAGAAGAAAGCTTGATTTTTGTTTTTAAATTTGATAGTTTTATTCTTCAATGCTTTCTGCTGAAGGGAGTTGGTTGGGAGGGTAGAAATTCTCAGCAACAGATCTGTACATTCCCATCCCAATTAGAATTTTTTTCCAGCTTTACAGTAAAAGTATATAAAAACTTTCCCAGATTTGTTTTTGTAATTTTCCTTTCTGAATCTCTGCTATTGCTTAATTCAGGAGATGCAAAGAGTAAGAGACTAGGGTGCCCTTCTTCAGCAAAGTACATGTAGGTGCACTTCTCTTCCCTTGGATTGTGTTGATACATCTCATGCAGCAAGCAAATGGTTCACTTGCTCTCACAAATTCTATCTTTACAGACCTTTAATAAAAAAAAAATAATTTACTTGAACAATCTGCATTTTGTACCTGCATCCTCTAAGAAAGTTTTGCCAAGTATTTCCAGTACAGTTGTACTGAAGAGGAAATGAAAGTTTAAGTACATGTATATCATCCAGTCCATTACTTTGCTTTTTTTCCCAGAAGGAAGAAGGAAGCCTAAACTGAACAAGCTATGTGCACCCACTAGTTTGAATCCATTAAGCTAGGGGGTTTTTTGCATCCTAGCATGTCAAAATTTCTAGTGTACCACTTGGTCTTTCAGGAACTGAGCTCTCATTTTTGTGCTGTACCTGTAAATTCAATCATGTTTTGATCTCTGTGATAGGAACACAAATGTTCATCCTCAAACTCATATACTAACAACTACTTTTGTAACATTCTTATTCTTATTCTTTTTTTTTTTTTTTTTTTTTTTTTTTGCAATACATAACCTAAAGCTGATAGAAGATACTGGGAATTCTTCTTGACTGAGAAGAAATTCTAAAGCTGAGGTTTCAGAAATGTTTAAACAGTGCAGTTTACCGGTTTTCTTTGACACTGGAGAACACTGTTGCACTAATTATATTTTATGCAACCATAAAAATGAAATCTTCATAAATAAATATGAATTATGTCATGTTTGCTTGGCCTAGTAGTAACCAAATATATTTATCTTTAGTGAGCATAATCTCCTACTGAAAATTGTACTTTTCTTGAAGAAAACTAATAAGTGCGTAAGGAACATTACTATTGCACGGGCTTTATGCAGAAGCAAAGAATTATTTTTTTTCCCAAAAAATCTGTGCTGGTCTAACCTTTTCTAGCTCCCAGGGCCTTTTCTAAAACTTTTAGAGATTATGTATCTTCCTGCCAGGTCAACAAGTGCATGTATTAACAATTCATGGCACCTACCTTTATTTTTCTCAATAGCTCATCTATTCATACTTAACATGCAGAAGGTATTTATTATCTGAAGAGTTAAGCCAACATTAGAGGGAAATATAATGTCGTTCTATACAATTTTTCTTCTTCAAAATGGTGCTATTATGCCTGGTGATTGTCGTATTTTGTCTTTGTGCTATCTGAGATCACTTTCTTCTCATGTCAGTTGCGATGTGTTACAATGGGTATGGAAAATATTTTAATAAGAATACAATTATATAGGCAGCTTGGCGGTGGAAGAACAGTGCTGGATTTTTATTCATTGTAATGTCAATTCTCTTGAATTCCTGAGTGGGCAATTATTCCAGTTCTACTGGAAAGCAGAGCAGATGTTAGGGTGCAACTTGAAAAGCTACACCCTCATTTGTCTGAAGTCCACTATGGTGCCCTGAGGCTACACTGTTCCTTCACTTCTGCCCCTCACTTCCACAGTGGGGATCAGTAAATGAATCAGATGCAAACCATAAATAAGAACATAAGGCAGCTGAAAAATGTGCTATAGATTCATAACTGCTATAGAGTCAGGTAGCTATTTTTCCTTTGACTTTTGAAAAGCTACCTGACACTATGTGTCTCCTTTTCTTCTCAGTCTTGTCTGTTTTCTTATGGCTCTGGCAAAAAAAACCAAACAAAAAACCAAAAATCTAAGCTTTAAAATTCTAGATGTATTGATTTTAGAGAATAACTTTTTTGTGGCAAGTCTGAGAAAAGCTCAGCAAATTCTCTTTCACTTCAGTGTTTGCAGGAAAGCTATTCTTACTCTTTCTTACACTAAAAACATGAGTCAGGCTTCTCTTGCTCCTTATCTGGATGCTCTTGCAGTATCCACCAAAACTCTGTAATAAATCCTTGAAGTATATGATTTTCATCTGTTGATTTTGTACCTTTTTTGCCTTTCGAATATTAGCTGCATTAGGCCAGAAGATATAGATTGATTTTTTTCTAATTTCTGTCTTTGAGTAAGATTATGTCTTGGGATATCTACAACTGGATTATGGCTCCCCGATGCATAAAAGAAAGTAAATCTGTATGCAAACTCTTTCTTGTACCTCCTTCATGGAATTTTTCCTCCAGGGAACAAACTTCCTGTTTGTGGAACCACTCTGTGATGCTGTGATTCTGAACAGCTGGGGACAAAAAACCATGCAGGTTAGGCTGGGTTGCAAGGTTTGTGCCGTTCCTGGGTGTTGAAAGAAATCCTTGTGGAGAAACATTTGTTTTTTTGGTTTTTTTATATGAGAAGCAGATGACTGAAATTGCTTGGCTTAATGTAAAGGTCTACATAAATTAACTTGCTAAAGTTACTTTTTAATGGTTTTTTTTGTTTGTTTGGTTTTTTGTGTTTGTTTGTTTGTTTTTGTTTGTTTATTTGTTTGTTTGTTTTTTCCACTTTGAACCTAATTTCACTACAATTCTTGTTTTGGGACCGTACAGTTTTTTAGGAAGTCCTTTCAGAATTGACAGAATGCAATTCATGTTTGCAGGCAGTAGCATTCCTGAAACATGCTCCTGTCTGGACAGTGGCATGTCAAGTCTCCTTCTTGGCTGTTATATGTCATGTTGGACTTTAAAAATGTATGCAAATGAATAAAGACCTAAGATGAACTCTGCTGCAACTCATTCCTTCCCTACCAAATAATCCTATGTTGAGCATACATATATAATGGAAAAAAACCCCTAGTGCATTGTTTCCAGCTGTGTGAAACTAGTAATGATTACCATTAGCCTGGTTAGTCTGCCTGAATTCTTATTGTGTGAAATGACATGCTTGTACTTCCACCTATTGAGATAAAATATAAAAATAATTTTGTTAATTCTTGTAAAACAGACTAGGTCTGCTGTTGTTTAATACAAATTGTATTTACTGCTTCTTACGGAAGCAACTTCTAGTTATAATATCTTTTGTCCTTGTTTATTTCTGGAAACCAGGCTCAGGTTGTAGGTAACAAACATTGCTAGTGCCAGCTAGCCAGAAAGGTTTTACTGTTTTGCTGCTTTCACTGCTAAGTGAGATCTTTGTACTCCCTGTTCTTTGTCAGCAGTGCACTATCCAACTCCTCATCTGAGTTTAGCTTCCTGTGATTATTTTGGTCGAGGAACTTATTGCTCATCCAATTATGAAACAATCATGCCACACTGTTTCAAAGAGAAAACAAACTTTAAAGAATAAAAAGAAAGTCTCTTCTTCAGACCAGTAGGAAATAAAGGTAATAGAGAAAACAGGAAAGACAAGGACTGGAGAGGGATAGGCAGGAGAGGCAGAACTGAGAAAAGATTTGAATGTTTTTCTTTATGGTGCTTCCTGCAGTCCCATGACTCCTTGGTTCTATTTATGTTAGTACTGTTGTCTTGCTTATTCCCTTTAGTTTTGGAAGGGTTTATTATTGCCAATCTTTTTTCCTGTACAAACAACTTGATTGTCGGACAAACCAAGAAACAAGAAAGGAACAAGAATGTACAGGCAGCAGAGAGGAAAGGAAAGGGTATGACTGCCAGCAACAGTCTGGGTCACTATGAACTGTGGTGGCACTTCATGCAGTTTGACAAGAGCAGGAGAACATGGCCCTGCACAGGTTCTATGTTATCGAGTTTTTTGCTGAAGTCCAATTTGCCATGAACAGCTGAGCTGCACATGGTCACCAAGTAATATCAACAGTCTCTGTAGCCCTGGCAGACTATGAGTGCAGAAAATCAAGGCTGATGGTAATACTTCTTTTGCAGTCTTGCCTATATGCTCCTCTACGAAGAACACCTGGAAAAGGTCATTGCCAGGAGAAGATCATGCCTCCCTGAGGAAACATCTTGTGCCTGTACAGGCAAGGGGAAATTCTAGGAGTCACAGAATGTGGTGGACAAGCAGAAGGTTAGAGACAGACCACCATGGAGGTCTCGACAAGGAAAGGTAGGGTCTCTGTGGTCACCAGGGCAAAGTGGGCATTGTAATCCAGGTCAAACCTCCAAATAAATCTACTGAAGAATCAAGGATCTGCTCACAAGGACAATGCTGGTAGAAGAGTTGTGTGTGAACTCTTTGTATTTCTACTACCTGACTTAATTGTTCTGGCTTTCTACACAAGGTGAATTTTTGTAAGTCATATTTTATCAAAACCTGGCTTACTTTTTGTGCTTTGGGGGATTATGGCACCAGAATGTTTCCACCTGACACCTGAGACACAAGTGGGGCATGCTTCTGGATTTGTAGTCCGAGAAAAACTCCTGCCTCCCCTTATTTAGATACAACTAGTGCCATTAGAACATTTCCAGCTTGAACAAAGACACATAATAGGATGTGCACACTGTGCACTTTGCAATATGAGCACAAAGGCTCTTTGGCATGGTGAAAGAAAACACTCCTGCATTATTTGGGATTTTAGCGGGGAGGGAAGGCAACTTATTTCTGCAAAACAAAATCTGTGGGATATCTTACTTCTACAGCAAAGTTTACAAACACAGAACCCAGAATTTTGCCAGAGATTACATGGGTGAGGTAACTGCTTAGGAGAAAATAAAATGAATTTTGGTGTGTTGGCATGTATATTACATAATGCATGTTTCTAAGCTGAATGTTTTCCTCTAGCCCTAAACACAGAAGTTGCACAAAAAGGGGATCGTTTTAATTATATTGTTTTGCTCTGTCCACCTAGAGTTATCTTGAATTTAAAGAAAAACTGTGCCAGAGGATGTGGGTTCTTTTTTTTAAAAAAAAACAAACAAGCAAACATTTTTTTTCTGCTATGCATTTATCAAATATCTCTAATAGTCTTTGTAAGTGTCATTCAGGGATCATGTAGGCATAAGGCAGTTTTCAGCTGCAAAACCCAATCTGAGTAAACCAGACCATGAAATAATACAGTGTTATTTACTGATGCCTTAGGAAAATGAGCACTTTAAAATCTCATTTTTAAAATGAAGCCTGCATGGTTAAGAAAGATAAATTCAGAAGAAAAGAAAAAAACAACCATCCTAATTTTAGAGTGAAGGAAGTCTATAAATAATAACGATTCATTGGTGAGCTAATGATCGAGGACAAAATTCAGAGAGCTGGTGGAAGAGAGATGGATTTAGTAACCTCTTTTGAGGAAAAGGAGAAAAATCCTGTCACATGAACAGGGAGCAAACTGAGAAATTTCTTCAGTCTTTGAAGTTCATCTTCATAGCCTGGATAGCCCCTGATCTTTGCTTGGAGAAGAGGGCAACGAAAGTCCAAGTTAGTTGCATGGTTATGCCCATGTCAATTTCCAGTCACATTTGAACTGAATAAAAAATACTTTTTTTGTTGGTTACAGTGACAGAAATATGCTGAGAAGATTGCTGTTTCTTTTAGAGGCTGAGTGGTTATTGCTGCTACAGCTGACCAAGCCCAAACTGTTTTGTATATGTGTGTGTAACAGAGTTCCTATGGGGAATGCAGCCCCACAGCAGCCAAGGTCCTACCAAGGACCTGTGGTAGCCTACAGCAGAAGCGTGAAAACCAAATTATTCTGCTGCCCTATTATGTAAACTGCTGGTGTGTACAGTGACAACCTGTTCATGCTTAACAGGAGCCAGGCAGGGGAATCAGGATTAAAATAGTTGCTTGATAGATTAAAAAGATAAATAGAATTTGAATAAGTGTGGGATGGACAATCGTGGGGGAACTTACGGCACAAAGCCACTGATTCCAAAATAATTCTGTCAATACAGCCGATGCTGGCTTGGAAACGATACCGGAAATAACAAATTTAGGTTGTGTAGCAAAACTGGGAGACATAAGGAAAAAGCAAATAGGAATATGCTGTTGGGAAGAGCTTGAAGGAAGAATGAGGGTGCAAGTATAGCAAAAATGTGAGTCTGAACTTTGAAAGAATAGGAAATAAGTTTTAAAATTAGAAAATGAAAAAAAACCAACAAACAAATAGTGGATCCTTAACTGACAGGACTGTGGATCCCAACAAGCAGCAATGATGCTGACTTGCATGGTCCAGCTTATCAGGACCTTCAACCCTATGGGCAAACTGTCCAGACTTGCTGTAAAGGGAAATAGATTTACAACTCCATAGTTACAGAACTGTAATTCAGTAGTGCTCAGGTATGTGATTCATTAGACTTAAGAGCTGTAATTAACAGCTTTATAGTCAAGCATGATAGCCTATATCATTATATAATTGTTATGATTGCCGAGATCATTTATTCTTTTGTTGCTGTACCAGTTCCCTCATGATTTGCTCATTAATCAATAAAAGTCTTAATCAGTTGACATCAGTTACACTCCAGACTCTGATTTAGCTGAGGCAGTGTGGTGCCTTGGCTGCAAAGGGGTACTGGAAAATATGTTGTCTTTCAGTGGCCCCTGGGCATACATGTGTATCACTTGGGAGATTAGATGTGTCTCACAGAGCAATCATCTGGTGAGGTCTACCTTCACTATGGTATCTCCCACTTGGCTCCTGCAGTTAGGGACAAGTATAACCTAATGCTTGGCAAAGTAAGACCAAGCCTTCATCTCACTGTTTAAAAGACTTGTGCTGCTCTAAAAATGAAGATATCTTTTTTTGCCATGAGCGAACTTTAGTTAATGATGCATTTGGGAATGAATGTTAGCTGTCATGCAAGGCAACACACAAACAGGCAGCATTTTGCAGCATTTCGTTCAACATCAAATGCTACATTATTCGAGGGACTCTTGTATCAACTGCTGTAATGATGATTGCTCTATGGACTTTCAAAGAAATAGCTATAGAGGAAAACTCAGTGGGATGTGAAGTGGCTCTGCTGACTTCTCCCAGCTTTTGCTTGTTTGTGTTAGCCAGGAGATGACTTGCTCTGTCTTTACATGCTTTCTTACACTCCTTATAGAGTCAATTATGCTCTTTCCCAGTTAAAATTATTCCACAAATACAAAACTTGTGCCACCTGTGTTAAATGCCTCAGTATTTTATTTTCTGCTTTTCAGGACTTTTTTTGTTTGTTTGTTTTTAAGAAAGGAGAATTAGTGTTAAATATTTTTAAATACTTTGAAAGACTTACAATTTCTGATTTATAAAGAGAAAAAAAGTTGGAACAGTGACAGGCAAGACGGGTTTGTGATAATTACTTGAACAAGAAGTAAATCTGTGTTTTTGCTGTAGGTTGACTGCTCATAATTTCATTCACTACATTATTGGAATTATAATGTAAGGACCCCTAACATGCTGCATTGAGATTCTTCTTTTAATATTACTGAAATTAATATACTGAAAGATACTTAATATACTTAATATACTGAAATTAATAAGTAAGTGTATACTCAGTGCTGATTTGAATGCATGCTTTTGCCTTACTTTTGGGTACTTTCAATGTCTCACATACAGCTGGAAAAAAAGCACCTCTGATAAAAAAAAATGCACTGTTAACAGCAGCAGCAGTCTCAGATAAACACACATATACTTATGTTCTGCTTTAGCCTCTCATGCTTGTATTTTGCACATCCAAAATCCATAAAGGCCAAGAAAAGAGAGGAACTCTAAGGTGTGTGCTGTTGGCTAATAACCTGGAGCCATTTCAGATCAGATAGCAAACTGATAACCACAGCTGCCAGGGTGTTTCTGCAGTCACCACAATGAGAGGCAGAACAGGTAAATGTGGCTCTGGTCTGCACGAGGGATCTTTTGATATGGTGTGTCAACATAAGGCTTTGTCTCATATCTTTTTCATTCAAAGGCATCATCACATACACTCTAACTTTTGATTCTGACACACTGTTCAGTGTGGGTTTACATGTTGCCATCTGCCTAGTACCAGTTTGTACCTGAGCCCCCAAAATGGAGAAACAATCCTTGCTAGGCAGCTTCGTTTTAGATTTTTTTATATATGGACGCAGAGTCAGTCCAGCTCTACAGTTATGAAACTGAATGTGATCTTACAGGCCAGCTCATCACATAACAAAAGAAGAGGAGCTTTTGGACACCTTGGTTTCTCATTGCAAAGTTTTACAGCCAAACTTTGTGTGAATCCTCTGATGAAGTTCACGGCATACTGACAGAAATATCTCACTAGGAGAGGACTAAATGAAGGTTGTGATAGCAAAAGAAGAATTTCAACCTTGTGCTTACCCCATCTTTTATGGGGAGGGAGTGAAAAGAACTGAATTGAGAGTCACAACCATTAGAGAGCCAATAATAAAATAAGTAGGTGGAACAAAAAGTGAAGTGTGAATATGTGTGCATACACATATGTACAGATTCAAAGGGCTGCAGTAATTAATTAGAGACTTGGTGACTTAATTTACTAACTATAGATGAGCTAATAACCAGTGACTGGTGGAGAATGTTCACAACTAAATCATAAGCACAGTATAAAGACATGAAGAATCTCATCAGAAGTGTTATGACAAATCTCTTTTGGAAGTCTTTTCCCTATTTCTGTATCAAAAAGTACAGTTTTTATAAAACAGAAGAAAAAAAAAACTGTTCACATTTTAAAATATTTATAAGAAAAGTGCTGACTTGTCATTATCCTTCAATAATGTGTCTGTATTTCACTCAGCTGTAAAGATAATAAAAGTCTGGAATCTGTGTAATGGAACTGCTCTTAAAAAATTATGTTATTTGCATAGGCTGGTTAGGTTTCTTGTATAATTTTAAAAATTCTTAATGCATGTTTTTATAACAGAAGGAGGTAGTTGTGATATGAGACCTCACAGACTTATTTGCTTCTCCTAGAATGAGGATCACATATAAATTTTGTACAGATTTTCTTTGTATTTCTGTGTAATTACTAAATCATATATGAAACCTTTTGTTCTTCAATGCAGAAGAAGCAAAGAACATCCTTGACCTTTAATCCAAGTGGTTGTCCAGAAGGCAGTAAACTTTGCCTTCAAGAACTGAATTTGTAACTCTTGCTTCCTACTTTTTCTTAGCTAAAATACACATGCCATAAAATTCAGAGCTTGCCCTGTGTACTTACAATCAGTGAAATACTTCAACCTCTGCATGACCTAGCTCTGATCTGCTATCAGCCTTAGGCAGCTTCTCTGTTTGTAGCTCTCTTAAATATGTAAAAAAGCATAACTGGTTTCTTTCAGCAAAACTAAATACCTGAAAAAAAATCCAGTACCTTCAGTAAGCTTGCTTTATCTTTGGATGGATTAGGACAGCCTTGCTGTATAAAAGTACTGAGAGTAAAAAACTCAGACTATCTTGAATGGGAACTGAGCGGGAGATGTTGGAT
Organism: Nesoenas mayeri; assembly: GCF_963082525.1. NCBI lineage: Eukaryota > Metazoa > Chordata > Aves > Columbiformes > Columbidae > Nesoenas > Nesoenas mayeri. The sequence continues at coordinate 13,029,329 of NC_137542.1, read as the reverse complement.
CGTTGATTGGGATAGCAGCAGAGCTGCCTCAATCACCAGACCAAACGTGGGGCTAATTTGTAGGCTGAACAAGCTGTCAGTGCTGACTTAGCGTAGGTAAGATTAATATACAGCTTCATATCCCCAGGACATATAGTCTTGCCTTTCCTCTCATTTTTCATCTATCTTCTTAATCCTTTAGAGATTTTTTTTTTTCCTCATAATTGGTAGACCTTTTATGACCTTCTCTTTTTCCAGCTTTAATTCAAGAGAGGCTGACTTTGTCCTCTATCTGGAGGCTTCACGGTATCTTATACAGCTCTTGAGACCTCCTGCTGAGCAAGCAATCACTATAGCACATCAGGAGGAGATTCAGCCCTCTGCTGCTCTCAAGAAAAAGAATGAAATGTACTGATCACTCCTTCTTAGCTTCTCTTATTCTATGCTCAGATTTAGGGAGTCCTTCATATTCATCTTTTGAAATCCCTGCACAGTAGCCACTCAACCAATCCTGAAATCAAGAAAGCTTTTCTACCTTGGGCTGGTTAGCATTTTGTCCATAGTTACTTGTAGGTAAAGAGGAATGTTTCAATGACTTTTTAGCTGAATAATATTAGTTAATTGGGAATACTTGTGTGATCCACACTGGATTTGGGCAGTGGCAGCTCAAGGGTCTTACATGGGCAGACAGGAAGTGCAGAAAAGCAGGGAGCAATAGGGAGCTCCCCTGGGTTATAAGGATAAGAAATATTAAGTTCCAGGTCTTCCAAGTTCAGAGGTGAGGTTTAAGCCTGAATCTTTCTTAACACAGCAGAGCACCTGGATTTCATCTCACTTTCCTCTCACTGAATAAATTTGGATTTACTGGTACAGGATGGATCAATCTTCCAATCTACTACTCTATGACTAAGGCAGTTAGGATGAGCAGAGACCTGAAATTCCCACATAAGCTGTGATGACTGTAACTACCCCATGGAGTGCTGGCTGCTGAGGCCCTTGTCCTGTTCTTTAGAGATGACAAAGCATTTTTATAAAGTTGAAATTAACAAATTCAGTTTTCCAGTAACAGTTGGTTAACAGTAGCTTTTACACTGATCAGACATTATTGCATGACTTGCACTTAGCTCCCCCCAAATGCTGCTGATTTCAATGGGAGAAAGATTGGTACAGTAGGATTTGTTTTAGAGTACTATCTAGATAGCTGAAATCTGTTGAGCAACTTGCATAGCTTTCTTTTGCCAATACCCTAAAGGGCTATTTGTCCCATCTTATAATAGTTGCTCGAATTTATTTTTCTCCGTAAAAGCCTGATTTCTCTACTGATTTAAAGGGATGCTAACTAGATTAAACAAATTTATAACTCCTGAAAATTTCCAGAATTAGGCACTTTGGTCCAGCTCCTAAAGAAAGCAGCAAAATTAAAGCATCCTTTCCAGGTTAAAGCTTAAATGGCCACCTTAACAACCCATCACACCCTAGACCAACATTAATTCAGTAAATAGAGAGGCTTGTTCTCCTCAGGGTTATAACCTGTATAGCATAGAATCATAGAATCATAGAATCGTAAAATCATAGAATCATAGAATCATTTTATTTGGAAGAGACCCTCAAGATCATTGAGTTCAACCATAACCTAATTTTGGCAATAAACCATGTCCCTAAGAACTTAATCTCTATGTCTTTTAAACACCTCCAGGGATGGCTGACTCAACTTCCTTGGGCAGCCTGGTCCAGTGCTTCACAACCTTTTTCATGAAGAAATTTTTCCTAAGATCCAATCTGAACCTTCCCTCATGCAACCCGAGACCATTTCCTCTCATCCTATCACTTGCTACTTGAGAGAAGAGACAAACACCTCCTATGCTACAAACTCCTTTCAGATAATTGTAGAGAACAACAGGGTCTCCCCTCAGCCTCCTTCTCTCTAGGCTAAAGAGCCCCAGAAGAATGTTGTAGGAAATGGTGTCAAAGCGGGGTCTACTGAGGTCTAAGTACACAGCATCCACAGCCTTCCCTTCATCCATTAAGTGCATCACCTTGTCATAGAAGGAGATCAGGTTGGTCAAGCAGCACCTGTCTTTCATAAACCCAGAATTATGTCACCAGAGAGGTGCTGGCATGAAAAGAGGACTTGTTCATGTTTTGCTTCCTCATTTTATTTTTTTTTCCTGTCTTTACTAGTTATTCCATTCTGTTTCCATTGTATAGCAGAAGAGTTGTTGAATCTCCATTGAGCATTAGTGCATTCAAAGAGAAGAGTGGGAAAATTAAGGGAAACAGACCTTTACCCTCAAAATAATCATTGAGTGTTGCTTCTGCTAATGTAGCTGACTGGCTGCTCAGGGAGAAACTGTGATGATTTGCAAGGTTTTGTAGACAGATTGGTTATGTAGGGCTTGTGAGGCATCGTTTCTTGGCCTGGCAAGCCCTTCCTCCAGCAGATGGCATTCGTATCTCATTTCTCCCCAATATGCATCAAAATCACACAGAGGATGCCTGTGACCAGTCAAAGCTCTCTTGGTTCTGATCAGTATGCACTACTGCCTGTTTCAGCTATACACTGAAAACAGTAATCCCAGCATCAGTTTCTTATAAAATAATAGGAAAAAAAAAAGCTATAAAAGGCAGGTGTTCTGAAAAAATTTAGCTTTTTGTCCTAAGAAAAGCCTTGAGCTGCTATCACTTTTATTTTATCTCTATTATGATGCCTGCCAAGTGGATTTTCAGGAAAATAAAAACAGGTCATGAAACTGATGTGTATGTGTGCATGTGTGCTACTATAAAATAAAGACACTTTGCCCTTTTTTTTTGGCCTTTTTCTGAGCTAAGCATCTCCTGCTGAATCTTACTTTATCTAACACATGAAGTCTCAAGAAAATTCAATATCTTTGAATAGATGGGATATTAATCACAATAAATAATAATAATGGTGAAAGTGAGATATTATGGGACATTTTCTCTTTTACCGTGATAAATAATGACAAAGTCCCTTCAGAGCTTCCATCAAGACCTACTGTGTTGTGGTACTTTCAACAGGCTCCACACTGACAGGATTGCATATACTAATTAAGGTCTGGCAAGAGAAAAAGTGAATAATACTACTTCTGTGGAACTTTGTTTTTCTATTCCAAGGACTCTGGAAATCAAAAACAAAGGACCAATCAATGTCTACAAGTTGTGGCATATATGGAACTGTGTATTAAATCATCATCCTAAAATATTTTGCACCATTTGTTCCTATTACCTTCTAGTAATCAGGCTGCTCAATTTTGTGAGGAAAACAAACACTTATCATAGACATAATTCATGTACACTCAGAGGCAGAAGCTCAGCACCCTGTCAGATTCAAATTAATAACACCAGAAAGGATAATTTAACCAGGATAGCTCCTGCACCAAGTGAATACATAGTGAGGGAAAAATTACTCTGAACTTTAATTCATCTACAATTTGCTGCACCTTATTTAAAGATATGAGTATGTGCAAAGTATGCTGTTAATTACAAATGTTCTTATCTATGGTGTCTGCTTTTCAATACTGGGCAAAAGAACTTCCCAGGTATGCTTGCATGCAGGACTAATGCAGCTAGGGAAAGATGTGCAGTGGTATTGCAGAATGTGGTACTTTGGTGAAAGTAATAGGCAATTAAGGAAATTACTGACATAATAGAGGGACTTGCCATTATCCAACATTGTTTCAAATCTATCCCTCTTTGGTAATGGCTGAGAAATATTGGCAGTTGCTGGCCATTTATGTGATCCCTGTAAATTGAGTTGGCCTTAATTAAGTTTTTGATGCAGATGTCAGGGTTGCAGATAACAGCAAAACAACTGGCAGTGGCCAGCAATTTCCTGGCAGAAGCCTCACAGAAAGGAGATGGTGTGGGGAGTTAGAAGCTAGGCTGCCAGTCTAATGTTTGAAGGAGCTGGATATTGTTCCTTCATGTGTCATACTTTCTTCAGCTGACTGGGGAAAAGTGATTTATATTTCTTTGCTTCAGTTCCTGACTTACAGCTTGCCCATATTAATGCTTCTTTGCTTCGAAAGGATGCACTGACTGTTTTTCTGGTCTGAGCCACTGTAATACCCATTGTGAGTATCTCATTGTGTCTATATGAGAGAGTTCTCATGTCAGAAGAAAATTGCATATGTGGTTATTATGCTTAAAAAAAGGAAGAGAAGACATTGTTTTCTAAGACCTTTCCACAATATCAGTTTGGCAAACTCACATCAGTTTGGCAAACTCAAAACAGGTGCCTATGTCCTTGAAAATATGGGATCAGGCTACTTTACATCAATTTTTATTTACCACTTTCCCCTAATAAGGCATATGATTAAAGGTTAGTGTAAAACGTTTAGAGATCAGAGTGAAATTTTCAGTGATTTAGTTCTGGTCCAGAAGTCATCAACAGATTTCAGCCAAATAATTCACTTGCCTTTCTGTATCATTCTTTGTTTTATGAAAATTTAAAAATGTACTTAGAGTTGTTGTAGCTGGATATTAGTGGAGTTACAGACACAATAGTTTTCTAGGAGACCTGTACTCATCTTGAAGGCTCACCCTAATCAAACAACTCCCTGTGGAAGTTGTCAGAGGTCAGAGTCGTTTAACTGCTGAATCTTCAGAGTTTTGCCATTAGCTTTAATTCACACAATATCCAACCTTTGGCTCATGTTTTATGTGATTTTTTTTTTTTCTCTTTCCCCTGGTGATAAATAATGTAACTACATACTGACAAAATCTCAGCTTTGCTGGCAGGCTGAGAATGACTGTCATGACAAACAGGATGTAAACTGGACTATCAAAATCAAATGACTTAGGAAATCTGGGAGCAACATCTCATTTGTACCCTTCCCATCACAGTTTCTGAGCTGCCTAAGAAAAGTTTTTGCAGCTACTTTAGCATATTCATTATCCAGGATGGAAGGAAAGATTTGATGGGTGGACTGTTTGGTGGATGAGGAACAGGCTGGAGGGTTACACCCAGACAGTAGTGGTCAATAGCACAATGTCTGGATGGAGACTGATAACAAGCGGTGTCCTGTACTGGGACCAGAACTGGAAGACACCAACTTAAGTGGTGCAGATGACATTCCTGAGGGGTGGGATGCCAGCCAGAGGGACTTGGATAAGCTTGAGCAGGGGGCCCATGCAAAGACCATGAGGTTCAACAAGGCCAAGTGCAAGATCCTGCATCTGGGGCAGGGCAACCCCCATTGTCAACACAGGCTGAGGGATTAGGGATTGAGAGTAAGCCCTGCTGAGAAGGACTTGGGGGTACTGGTGAATAAAAGACTGACATGAGCTGGCAACGTGTACTTGCAGCCCAGAAGGCCAATTGTAACTTGGGCTGCATCAAAAGGAGCATGACCAGCAGGTTGAGGGAGGTGATTCTGCTCCTCTAGTCTGCTCTTCTCTGGTGAGACCCCACTTGCAGTGCTGTGTCCAGCTCTGGAACGGGAAAGAGATGGGCCTGTTTGAGAGGGGCCAGAGGAGGCCACAAAAATGATCAGAGGTCTGCAACAGCTCTGCTGTGAGGACAGACTGAGAGAATTGTGGTTGTTCGGCCTGGAGAAGAGAAGGCTCCAGGGAGACATTATTGTCGCCTTTCAGTAATTAAAAGGAACCAATAAGAAACATGGGGACAGGCCTTTTATCAGGGCCTGTCAGGTAATGGTTTTAAAGCAAAGGAGGGGAGAATCAGGCTGGAAACAAAGAAATTTTTTACAGTGAGGGTGGTGAAACATTGGCCCAGGTTTCCCAAAGAGGTGGCAGATGCCCCATCCCTGAAGACATTCAAGGCGAGGCTGGATGGGGCTCTGAGCAACCTGATCTGGTTGAAGATATTCCTGGTCATTTTAGCGGGGTTGGACTAGATGATCTTTGAATGTCCTTTCCAACCCAAACTATTCTATGATTCTATGAAAGACATTCCAAGCGTTGTGAAAGACTTTCAGAGGGAAGTCAGAGAGACTCTTCTCCTCAAATATTATGTTCTACAAATTGCAATTTCAGATTTCCTGCACTGATTTTCTATTTGTTGTATATGTGGAATATGTTTGATACATATCATAATTGAAATGTTTACCTTCAGGAATTTTCTGTCTTTGTGATATTTGATATTAAATAAGGAGATTTGAGGAAGGTTGTTGAATGCCATTTGGAGGTCATTATTCTTGAGGATGTGGAGATACAGTCATTTTCTATCGTTCTACTCTACTCTTTGGGGTAAATGACTGGCCGACGTGTGATCTCCATATATTCTAGCCTTTTCTCCTCTTAGCTTTGCATCTACCTATTCTTCTTTTCTATACAGTTTTGCTTTACGAAAGATTTTTTGCCTACAAGACAGAGCCACTTTTGCAGTTGCTGCAGTATTTGCAAAGCCCTTGTTTAGAATATTCTGATAATGATTCAAAGCTGGTAGCAGTTGGGAGGGATTTATTTTCCCTTACTTGTCTGAACAGCTCTGACAGGGTGAGTAAAGTGGTACAGAAACTGCTTTCTGCTATGTCTGCTGTTGATATATTGCTTTCTGTTGCTTTTCTATTTTCAGCAATTCCTTTGCAGTCTGTACTTCTGATTTTTTTCCTGGATTTATGTTATCCTTAAGTTAATTAGAGTGGGTGCCCTGTATCTCCTCAGAGTCTGATGCTGAGTGACATTTGTCCAGGGCTTCTGCAAAATGCTCTGCCTTATCTTCTTTCTTGACAGAGTGATGTTTGTTTTTTTTCAGTTGTACTCATCTGTAAGCATTTTTCCTTCCCTATTTTTGACTGATCCATTTCTTCTTTTGTAATTTCCACCTAGAGTTTCATTCTTCCCCCAATAGTGTTCTTTCCTATCATAGCAGTGCTCATTTCAATTTTTATTTCCAGTGTAACTCCATTTATCTTTTCTTCCACTGATTCCTCAGATTTGCTGTTTGCTCATACTTCTGTTTTGTTTGATACCTGCCTGGTCTCAGCATGGGGAATTTGTCCTGTCACCACATTTTCTTCCCACTGAGGTCTCTTCGTTTATCTAATTCTTACTCTGTCTCCACTGCTGTCCAGACGTGACTGCAGCAGTTTGAGTCACACTGGCTCTGAACACTCCTTTCCATTTTCCTTCAGTTCCACTCTGTGCTTTACAGTTCCCTACTCTGGTGGTATCTTGAATCTGTTCTTCTATTCAAAGGAGAAATCTCTGTGCACTCTTCTGTGTACTGTGAATTTTGTGTTGCTTCTTTTTCTTTTTCTTAATTATTTAATTTTGTTTACATTCTTACTTCATTTTAGCTGCTCAGTGTTTCCTGGTATTTTGCACAGACCAGACTGGGGAAATAGTACAACTGTGGTCCATGTGACCATACAACTTAGTAGCTGTTAAATTCCGTGATATTTATTTCAGCTCTACACTTTGGCTATAAAGCACAAATCAACAGTTCTTTAATTTCTGCAATTAATGATTCCTAAGCAGTCACTTGCTATGGTTTTACTTGCCATACTGGATGTTAACACAAGCCTTAACTCAATATGTTGTATTTTGAGGGCCTGACACTCCCATGCCAGATGTGATTTAAAAACTTCTAGTTGCTCACACTTGGGACATAAACTGGCACAGTATGCGTTATGTTTAGGAGCCTCATCTGAAATCTTGTGTTTATCTTATGGATTCATAGGTTCGTGTTTGATGAGTGACTTCTTCTACACCCTGTTATAATGAGATCTTTTCTGTTTTATGCTCTTCTTCTCTGTGGGACAGGGTTAATATATTGTTTCCTCTCTTCCATCTGACCCGAGCCCACCAGCTTACACTTCAGGTCAATAGTTGTCCTTCTCCCTCAATGACTTCAGTCTGGCAGTTTGGAAACCTTGTTTTCGCAATTGGTGATTACCATGGTACACATTTCTTTCCCAGTCAGCAGAAACGTTTTCTGGGTCCTGTTTTTCAGTGCTGACCTCTGGAAGGGGTGTTGGAAGGCCACTTCTTTTTGTGAGAAAAATCAGTGACAGAGGGTGCGAGGCTAGGGGGGGACTCCTCTTGTGAGACCCCACTTGCAGTGCTCTATCCAGCTCTGGAACCCTCAGTGCAGGAAAGACATGGACCTGTTGGAGAGAGGCCAGAGGAGGCCACAGAAATGACCAGAGACCTGGAACAGCTCTGCTGTGAGGACAGGCTGAGAGAGTTGGGTTTGTTCAGCCTGGAGAAGAGAAGGCTCCAATGAGATATTATTGCAGCCTTTCAGTATTTAAAGGAGCCAATAAGAAACGTGGGGACAGACTTTTATCAGGGCCTGCTATGATAAGACAAGGGGTAATGGTTTTAAAGTAAAGGAGGGGAGAATCAGGCTGAACGTGGGGAAGAGATTTTTTACAATGAGAGTGGTGAAACACTGGCTCAGGTTTCTGAGAGGGGTGGTAAATGTCCCATCCCTTGAAACGTTCAAGACAAAACTGTTTGGGGCTCTGAGCAACCTGATCTAGTTGAAGATGTCCCTGGTTATTGCAGGAAGCTTGAACTAGGTGACCTTTGACAGTCCTTTCTAGTTCAAACTATTCTGATTCTATGATGGTGAGCCCTGTGCCCATCTGCTTGCCATTCCCAGCCATGACTTGGCAGCTGAGGGGACATGCTATGGGCAGGCTTGACTGCCTGCTTTTCTGACAGTCCTGCCCCTTCACATTGCATATAGCAGGTCAAACTGAGCACTGAATTACACATTTCACTGGCTCCTTGCTCAATTTTTTATCAAGCAGCCATATTTCTCTATCAATAAAAATAGCATGAATACATTTGCCACTAACAGCCTCACAGAACTAGAAATCTGAACTTGGACTTAGAGCACACATGTATTTTTAAGGAGTTTTTTTTTCTAGGAAAAGGCCAAGGTGGGAAAATTCTTGAAGTAAAGTCGATGTTTCATTGTGGAGCTCTGAACATGTGAAACAAAATTTGAAATGAAATAATTTTGTGATGGTAACTCAAAAAGGTTGTTGCAAACACAGTAATCTTTGAAATAGGTTGCCTAGGCATCTAGAGACATTTATGATGGCATATTAACATTTTTGTTTCTTTTTGTTTCAACCTTTTGTATCTTCTGTGGGCTGATTAATACCATCCAGAAAAATAAATGCTGAATATCCCATGTAATCTTTACCCTTTTTCTAACAAAACACTAGTCAAACCAATTGTAGTCAGTGATATACAAATAGATTTCTCTCTGTATCAATGTAATTTTGCTGTGAACTATGCTATTATGTTAATTTGAATTTTTATTCACACTCTTCTTTATTTTTTGGAAATGCTTTGAATCTGATTAAATATTAGGAATAAGAATAGTAATTATGTTTTCTAGGATAGATTAATTATCTAAGAATTGTGCATTAGCTATGGCACTTATTGTATTTGAGATTTAGAAAGGACAACAGAGACTTAAAATTATTAGTTAAATTATGTATGTGGTTATAAATAAATAAATCAATAACATATCTACTCATTGGAACAGTGCAGTATAAAAGTATTTCAGAAGCAAAATGGATCTGTCATAGCCATTTGAATGCTAATAACTAGCTTCAGCTTACACAGCTGTGTTGCATGGCTGACTGTTTTACCACATCTGAGCTTTGGGAACTCACCAAATAATTGAACAATACATCGAACTTCTGTAATTTTTAATTGCTAGCTAACTGCCATTTCAATTACTCATGTATATGGTGACAAGGAGTTGTAAGACATGTATTTAAGTCACAGCTTTCCCTGCAAATCCATCTAACTCAAATCTGTTTTGGAAAAATGTAAATGTTCTGTGGGTATTTTCATGGCAAATGTGCTATTGTGAATGACTTTATTACTTTTCTCTTTGTTTTCCCTCATTTGCAACTACATTTCTAATTCCATCCTCTTAGAAATGCACTTTCCCCAGAGCCCACTGACATCTTACTTCTTCTGTAAGAAGTACATTATTTTAAAGACAAGGAAAAAAAAAAAAAAAGAAAGAAAAATCCAAGAGTAGTAATTTTAAAAAATAATTTTTTGGAAGTTTTCTGCTGAATTCCCTCTCCACACCCAACCATTTTGAATTTCCATTTTTCTTCCTCTTCTTTTTTTTTTTTTTTTTTTTTTTTTTTTCCTTAGGCTGCTCGTACTTACCTTGCATAGATATCTGGGAATGTACAATGAAATTTATGCTGCTAAGGACAAATGCAGCTGAGCCATTCATTAAGGGGACCACAATAACAGTTACTGACAAAGGTTTCCTACCAGTCAGAATGCTCCAGATGCTCTTTTCCTTTCATGGTGTGTGCTCTGTTCACCCCTCAGTATTCGCCAGTAGTCAAACATGATACACCTGAAGAAGACTGCCTTCTGCAGAGCAAGGTGTAAATTTTGTGACTATAGACCTTAAATGTATCCTTGTTAAATAATGTCCCATAATATATGTATGAATAATAATTAGAAAACAAAACTCAGGCATGAATTATGAGATTCTACATTAAATCATAATATAGTCCTTTCCTGGACTGCTCTTGTTGCCAGCAGATTTAGCTGCAAATTTACACAGGAATACCACCACATTTTCTGCCTTGTAAATCTTGCTAATGTATAATGGGGATTGTCAACTCCTGAGAAGCCACAAGAGCTAAATTTAGGGCCCAAATTTACCTAACCAGATATACATCAGTGAAATCACTTGCTGAGTGGGTATCCTATTCTTATTGATACAAAAAAGCACCAGTTGGGCCAGAAACAAGAAAAAAAAAAAAAAGAAACTATTTTAATTACAAAACCTCTTGAAATGACAATATTGGGTCGGAGTTTGGCTGACTGATTTGGTCTGGATTAATGAAGTCTAAATATTAATAGGAGGAATTTCTCTATTTTGTGTACATTAAAAAAAAAAGAAATAAAAAAAGAAAAAAAAGAAAAAAGAGGAGATCCTAATCCTGCAACCTGGCCTCTGCATCTTCAAAGCATTAATAGCTAAACCGTTCTGAAAACACATCTCAGAGAGCACACGCAAATTAGTCAAGAGCCTCAAGGAAGATACAGCCATGTTTCCCCCTGCTACTACATTATTATTCTGTGTTAATCTCCCTGTTTCTCTTTCTCTCAGTCTAAGATGCTATAAAAACAAGTAAGTTTTAGGTACCACAGCAAATCACATCAGCTAATGGTATGCGTTGCCATTTTTTTTCAGTTTCTACAAAACCTATCTCAAAGCGTACATACAAGAAATACAGTAAGATCTTCAGAGACACAGGCAAAGATTAAGTTATTAAGTTTTCATTGCTTTCCTAAATGGTTTACAGAGAAGTTTAGAGCACTTGATTGTTGCTCAGCAACTTCGAAAATACAGCATTTAATTAGTTACTTCTGCACATATTTAGAGAACTAAATTTAGGCAGCCATTTATTAAAGACATTTGCTCATACTCTCTCTAGTTGAGCTTTCTGCTTTAATAGATGACAAACTAGTAATACGTGATGGTCTTTATTGTGGGTGTTTTTCAACCTCTTGTTCAGATAGGAAAAGCTAATTCAAAGCAATGGCTTTAGCTGCTTACTGAAGCCTGACAGAACCCCTCAAGATAAACACTAAGCTGTTTCTTTTGTGAAGGCACATTCCTTTTCCTTTTTAATTGTGATAACATTTAAATATCTCTGCTCAGAGTTTCAGCTAAACCTTGGAAATGCAATGGTAGAAGAAATGAAACAAATTGTAAGGAGTGTAAAAAAGTGGTTTCTAATGGCTTTGTGGTTCTTGTATCCTGGGATAAATCTCTACATCCTTATAACCATAGTAGAGTTGTTCCAGCTTGATAGTCTCTGCTAATGACTGAATCTAAATATTTTATAGGAAGTTTATGAAATTATAATGTGTAGGCCACTTTAAAAATCCCTTGCTAGTCTCTTAATTTAATGGTAGACCTATGTAATGATATGTATTTCTTCTGAACTTTCTTTGGAGTAATGCAAGCAAAGGTTCAGATACTTACTGAAGGTAATTCCCCATCCTGTCTTCAAAATTATTTTTTAATTTGAAGATATCTCAGTCTACATTCATAAGCACAGGTGGAGGAAGTCCATCTAGGTGAAGAAACCTAGTTTTTTTCACCTGAATGCTCAAGGTTGCCACACAAATTCATAGTGGCTGCAGGGTTAGCAGGTAAAGCTGGAACAGTGTTGTGTAAGAGGAGGAAGAGACACTTTCATGCTGTGCTTCAGAACTGTTGTGTATTAAAGTTATATAAAGCTATCACAGCAGGAAACTGAAATTTTTTACCAATCAAGACCTTAATTAAGGTACAAAGCTAAAATCCAAATAAACAGCAATACTTTTTTTTTTTTGTGATGACCCTGGATATAGCTGCTTATCCCCAATAAAATTTTCTAGAGCATTTATTGTGTGCTAAGCTTCACAGAATTTTCTTTCATCTCTATATATTTTTGCATTGACAACTGAGTTATTCACTACTGCTATTCACTACAGGTTTTCCTGCCTTTTTCCCCCTGTCTTAACAAAATGGCCCCGCTTGTGGTTTAGAGACTATACAACCCTCTCTTGGAGATATGAATTTAAAACATTTTACCAAGTACTTCTACTTGTCTGAATCAGACTATATTTAAGAACATTTTTTCTTTAAACATGACTTCTCACACATTGAAAATCTATGCTTGGTTTCAAGCTATCTGGCCTTGCTGATGGTAAATGTCACAGTGCTTTTACCTGCCCTTGCAGCACTGTCAAGTTTTGAAATTGCTTTGGATTTGTGCTTGTTACAGTTGGCCACTGGTATCTGGCAAACTTATTGTTCATTAGCCAATCACATTGACTAATAATTATGTGGATTTTGATTGGGATAATCTGGTGAGCAACTCTATCTTTGTGGAAGAGGATTGTGGCACTGCAAACTCTGGTGCCTCTGTTACCTTTTTTTTTCCCTTTATGTTTGCAACATTTACAGGGTGATGTAGGAACAAGGTGTTATGATCTTTTGTTAAGTAATTGTGTAAATCGCATTGCCAGGAGAAATTAATTTCTTGCAAAGAATTGTGAAATTATAGTTGTTTCCACTGGAAGTGGATGCAACCTTGCCACTGACCCACAGGGTTCAGAATCAGGCTGTGGGATGCAGCAAAGGTACATTTTAAACATTAAGCCATGATACAGTCAAAACTTATTCCAGAAGTACAAAGTCAGGCAGTTTTACAGATGTTCATGTTGTCATTCCCTCTGCTTTACAGTCTGCAAAGTGGCCCAGGGGGGCATTCTTTAACATCCAAAATGCATGATCCCTTTTCCACTAGGTGTTATTCATGTTCTGAAGTCAGGGGTTGAGCTTTCAGCAACTCCAGCTTCAGGATGCCAAAACCACATGAAACACACAATACAAAAGGCTGATACAGCACAAGCTGATATAGCATGAACTGGCATAGATTTATTTCCCTTCTTTCTCTTTGTTTCAACCTTCTTACCCTATTTGAAGAAAAGAACAAAGCCCCAGCACCCAAAGAAAAGCAAGAAGAGCAACCAAGATCTAGTTTGTTCTATTCCCACAGGCTTTCTACCATATCAGCTTTCATCCATCCTCCTGCATCCAGCAAAAACTCCATACTGCATCAGGTACCTAATTTTTCAGAAAAGCAGTTTTATATTTATACCTGACCTGGATTAAATGTGTATTGCTGAAAAACCAACAGTTGTGCTGATCCAATATTAATGACTGTGAAATCGCAGCCTTGAGTAGCTTCTGCCTTGTGTATTCTCTCTCTACGTTTCAGTTCCAACAGTGACATTTCCTTGCAGCTGTGGGAACCTTTCCATGGTGGGACTGCTGATAGGAAGATGATCTAAGGATGACTGCATGGTGTTACCCTCAACTCAGTGTAAATTTGGAATAATCAGGCTCATGTCAATAGAAACATGCATAGAATGAACTGGTCATACTCCATGAAACGTGAACAGCTCATAGTCCTGTACTTAGATGAAAATCCCACTAGTTGTATCTTGCTGTTGGGAGGCAGATTATTAACATTCCCTTACTTGGGCAGGACCTGTTTTATCAAGATATAATTGATCTTAAAAACAGGAAATTTTAGGATGATACTATGAATTTTGATTTTTGAAGTTGACATAAGAAAGTAAGACACTGTGTTTCAGCAAACAAGACAAAGAATTAAATATACCTGTTGAAAGCTGGGTTTCAGGTTAAGGAGTGCCTTACCTCGCTAAATGTAGTCTGGAAATCTTTCATCATCAGGGTGAAATTAAGCATTTCCTGTTTATTCTAAATTTGCAGTCACTAGTTTCATCTTGCTCCTTTCATTTTATTACCAGTAGCTTATCTGAACATATCACAACTGGGTACAAAAGACTGACAGGATGATACTGCAGTGGTGATTTGCCAAGCCAGGAAATAATAGCCAGGAGGTGAGAAATGTTTACTCAGGCTCAAAGAGCACTGCCAATCTCTGCTGCTGTCAGCCTTCCTCTCGCTTCAATCAGTTCATGTTTCCTGACAGCCGTGTTGATGTAGAACAGCAGCAATCACTAAAGACCTTGTAACAGACTCAGCAGGACAGTGAAAGCAAGTAAACCAAAATGTCTATATTAAAACAAGCGGTAAGTGCAAACAGCAAATGTGCAAGTGGTGGCAGACAGCATGAAACCACACATAATCCTGGCCAGCATTCACCTAACCTGCCTTTTTAAAGATGGACCCACTCAAGACGGCTGGAGTGAACCTGGAGAGATTACTGGAGCTTGCAGGTCCCTCTGTGAGCCTACTCACTAATGTGCATGAATGGCCAACAAAATTTCATGGATAATTGTCTTCTGCTGTGTCTGTGAAGTGTAATGTCTCAGTGAAAGGTCTGATGAACACCAAAACTGGTGGAAAGGAGCAGGCAGACTGCTCAGCTAAGAGCAGCTAGGGAGAGGAAGTGTGATCTTCCTGGTAGTAGCGAGCATTGGTAAAACTCTACCCAAAAGGACACAAAGTACAACAGCTGCATGGGTTAATAAAACCTGGAAGAAGCTTAAGACCACCTCAGGAGAATATAATTAACTCTTTTAACTTACATAATAATGACAGCAAGAGATAGTAAAAAATAGCCAAACAAATAAAATCTTTCAACCAGAAGTCACTGCTAGCACCACCAGTGAATCAGAAACACTTCATGGAAAACAATAGACAGAAATCCAGCTTCATGTTCTGTTGAAGCTTTGAGAGAGCAGGCCCTACAGAGAATAATATTTAAAAAATCCTTGTCCCCATATCCTGCCTCTCCTTCATGATCCATCTTTAAGTGCCAGGCTATAAATTTGTTGTGCTGCAACCTGTGTAATGGAATACGTGTACCAAAACCACCTCTCCTTCCAAAACTTCCTTCAGATTTAGGAGGTCAGCTAGGGAAATGTTTTAGTGCAAGAACAGGAGATCATGAATTACTAGAATGCATCTTGTTATGGGTTTTTAGGCTTTGAATAGTTCTTCAGTCTCACTGTAGGATGCCTTGAAAGCAACAGGCCATCAGCTATTCAGATATTGAATGGTGTCCTGGCATGGATCACGAAAGGGATTTAGATTCCAACTGAAATATAGTTAGCTTAATCAGGGAACATATTGAGATATGAAAAAAGGATCAGCAGTGGTGGACAGGACTTCTGGAGATTGTCTATCAGCAAGTCCAGGTATAGCAGAGTGCTTAGGGCTGTGTCCATTTGAGTTCTGAATATCTCCAAGGGTTGAGATCCCCAGCCTCTCCAGACAAGTTGCTCCAGTGTTTGACAAGCCTCATACTAAAAATATTTTTCTGTATATCTAGGGGAATTCTTTGTGTCTCAGCTTGTGACTGCTGCAATTTGTTCTGCCCTCATGTACCTCCACCTGTAAGATGCCATCAGGTAGTTGGAAACAGCAATAAGTTCTCCTCTGCACCTTCTCTTCCTCAGGCTAAACCAGTCCATCTCCCTCAGGTTCTCCTTGTATGTCCTAGGCTCCAACCTCCAGCATTCCTGGTGGCTCTATTCCCTCCACATGCCCAGAATCAAAAGCAGGAGAGGTTCCTGTGTATCACCCACCCACTTACATTCCTTTTCCTATTACTCTTTTATTAGGCAAAGAACTACCTGAAAACCTTGCATAATCCTTGATTTTGTGCATTTTTTATTTGTTTTTCTGTCATAGAGGGTGAAATACAACTGGTCACTATAGCACAAAGGAAGGCTGTGTTCCTCCCTCTTGCCATGCCATATCAAGGAAAAAGAAAGCCCTGTCCTACCAGGTTGTCTGCTTGCATTATTACAGACAGAATACAGGAATTTCTTTTTCTAGGGCTCTCAGCCTTGCACCAAGGACTGGGCCACTGGTGAAGGGACAGATATCCCTTGGGTATTGAACCTGGCCAGGCTCAACATTTTTGTTGCAATGTATCATCCAAGACTTATTTAAAAAAAAATCATTAATATACTAGGAAAAGCTTATTAACTGTTTTACACCCCCCAAGTTTTTATTAGTTCTGTTCATTCTTTATTTACAGATCTGTCTTCCTAAAGACTTATCTTTGTACTTTTGTATGAGAAAGTCTGTCACTGAGTTTTAGGATGAAGAAAGATCTGTACATTCAAACCATCTGTAAATTTACGTGCTTTAGCATGCTTAACTTTCCCAGGTTTTTGTTTAGGGCTTAAGATGATTAATTGTTTCTGATGATATACACAAGCCTAGTTATCTCCAAAGCTGTTCCTAACATTAAATATTTTTTGTTGTTGTTCCTCAGGTCTTAAAAGAAAATTTCAGACTTGAAAATCTCATTCGTAATCCTGAATGTAGATAGCGTGTAAACCATCTATTACATTTGCATTTTGAATGTTGTCCTAGTATCTATTACCTTTGCATTTTGTTGTTCCTTTGAGGATTGTGCTTAACTGAAAGAGGTTGTTGCATATACAACAATAAATGTGAATATGCTCAGTGCATGTACATTTTTGTCTTGAACAGATGGAGTAACACTCTATGCACATTATGTAATTGACATAAAAAGATTTAGCTGATGCACAAAGTCTTTTATGGGTATGGTATGTAAGGAAGTTATTATTACACAGTAACTATAATACGGTGACACAACTGGGGAGTATCGTTTCTTCATAAGGGAGCAGTAGCTGCCACATTATGTAGATTTTAAAATTAGTTTAATTAGACCTCTGTAGAGGAGTGTTTGATTTTTACCTCAATTCAATGTAATTTGCAGCAGCACAGGAAAAGTCACAAAACCACCAACAACAAAACCAACAAACCCAACCCTGAAAGCCCCCAAATTATCCAGCTTTAAAGTCGTGTGAGAATATCAGAACAAGAGATTCAGAAAACAGCCAGGAAGGATATGTCTAAAATGGAAGGCAAGGGAATAAAACTGTAAACATATTCCTGGTTTTGAAAGAACTGTGGAGTTAAAGGACAGTGATAAGTGTGCCTTAATCTTCCTGTTCTTATGATATATCCAGACAGTAGATGTGGAATGCAAGCAGTGGAAAAAATCCAGCCACCCTTCCTCAAAGTAACATTTTCTGTAAAGCCAAACTACTCAGGAAGGTAGAAGTTGTACAGAAGGGGCCCAGAGCCAGGTTAATGATTTCAGCAAGAAATTATGTGCTGCAAAGGCTGGTTTCATACTCAAGATCTGTATTTTTTTCCCACTGTAGGAAAGGATTGACACTATTTGCTCCAAGGGAAACAAAAGCTAAGCTTGGACAAAGATTCTGAAACTAGAGGTTCATAATACAGAAAGGAAGATGTTGTTTTGGTATGCTTATGTGATTTTGGACTCTCTTAAAGGAATATGTACTGTTCATAAAAAAAAACCCCACAAACCTGAGCTCACTATGTATAGAACCACAGAATCGCAGAACCATAAAATAGTTTGGAGACCTTCAAAGGCCATCTAGTCCAATCCCCCTGCAATGAGCAGGGACATCTTCAACCAGATCAGTTTCCTCAGGGCCCTGTCCAGCCTGGCCTTAAATGTCTCCAGTGATGGGGCATCTGCCACCTCTGTGGGAAACCTGGGCCAGGGTTTTACCAACCACATTGTAAAAAACTTCTTCCTTGTGTCCAGCCTGAATCTCCTCTCCTTTACTTTAAAACCATTACTCCTCATCCTATCATAACAGACCCTGCTAAGCAGACCCTGTCCCCATGTTTCTTATTGGCTCCTTTTAAGTACTGAAAGGCTATAATACGGTCGCCCTGGAGCCTTCTCTTCTCCAGGCTGAACAAGGCCAACTCTCTCAGCCTGTCCTCCCACCAGAGCTGTTCCAGCCTTCTGATCATTTTTGTGGCCTCCTCTGGACCCTCCCTCTTGGTCCATGTCTGTTCTGTACTGAGGGCTCCAGAGCTGGACACAGGACTCCAGGTGGGGTGTCACCAGAGCAGAGGGGCAGAATCACCTCCCTTGACCTGCTGGCCACTCTGCTTTTGATGCAGCCCAGGATATGACTGGCCTTCTGGGCTGCGAGTGCACATTGCTGGCTCATGTACAGTCTTTCACTCATCATATTTTCTCTCTTTGTTTTTGTCTTGCATCCTTAAATCAAAACAATAAAATAATAAATGAGTCGACTGACTCCTGTGAAGAGACTTTGTTAAACAATTGTGTCCAAATAATATAACAGACCCATTAAAATATACATGCCACCATAACTCAGAAAGTGATGTAAGTATTTGAAAACAAGAACCAGAGCAGTCTTATTCTTTGGGTTCTTATTTTGCTAGGTGTATATATATATATCCATATATATATATATATATATATATATATATATGTATGTATGTATGTATGTATAAATAATTCAGCTGAAAATAATTTAGGGGCTTATGGAATAGAACAAAATAAAAGCATTTTGTTTGTTTGTTTGTTTGTTTTTGTCATTTTTTTGGGGACTTTTCTGTTTGGTTTGTTGGTTGCTTGTGAGGTTTTTGTTTGTTTGTTTGTTTGAGATTTTTATTTTGTTTTGTTTTGTTTTGTTGGGTGTTATTTATCTGTTTGTTTCTTTTTTTTTTTTTTTTCCTGGAGATTGCACCAGGTATTTACTATCTAGTGTAGCTATTCAACTAAAGAATATCCTGCTATTTCTGAGTGTTTATGCCTTGGCAAATAACTTTGTAAAAGAAGTTAGTTTATCAGGTTATCCCAAAGCTGATTTAAAAAAAACAAAAAACAAAAACCAAACAAATAAAATAAACCTCTATTACTTTAAATGACAGTGACCTTATTTATTTTTCTATTACAGCATAAAGTTTTATGTGTGTTCTTGTTCCAACTGCACGAAAAAAATGGAGAAATCAGATCTCAGTATGTCATATCTCCGGTGTATCTTTCCATCTAATCTGGTGATACGTGTGCAGAATGGGAGCGTAGCTGTTTCCTGTGTTAGGTGAGCACTGTCCAACAGCACTAGTGTGATTGCTGGTGCTTTTCTAACAGCAGAGTCATATCAGAAATACAGAAGCAATTTGGCTGAAGGTTAATTTGTATGGGAACAGACTGCATGCAGGTATGGGCAGCTGCATATCTGGAGGGAGGCAATACAAAAACTGCATTTGGTCTTCTGAAACCAATGTAATGTTTTCCTACCTATCTCCTTTGATTCTAGCTGTTAAAAGGATGAGATACCTGTAAAATGGGTTCAGTGTGGGGGGAACCTTTGAGCTGTCTTTTACACACAGTATAAATGTTCTAGAAAATTCTTGCTCCAGGCATTTCTATGTGAGGGGCCCCCAGTATGTCCCTTGTTTATCTATATTTACAAAAGACAGAGAGGAAAACCATAGGCAGGGGTGCTTGGAAAGGCAGCTGTAACTGTGAGCACACACTTCTGGCAGGAAGAGATGTGACAAAATTCCTCATGAAATACAGCTCCACTGATGGCAGCACTAAAGCTCCCTTTCTGTTCAATTTTATATCTCTTTCAGTGAAACCAAGACTTCTGATCTGACCTGCTGTGGCAGCTAAAGCCAGATTCCTGCTCAGAAATAAACCTGTGATGTGCCTTTCCCCATGCCTTGCTCTCAAAGCGCGTGAAAATACGTACACCCACTCCTGGTGGGCTCCCTGGGACCATGCCTCTGCCCACAGACCCTCCTGGGTCGGCACTTAGTGCTGAACCAAAACTGAGGACCAGCCACTTCTGACCAGGCAGTGACACCTCTCTTCTACAAAGCTGTGGTTTTCTTCCCTGTATGACATACAGAATAACCAGGATAATATTAGACACTGTCTTCAGATGTCTCCCAGGTTTAGAGACAAGGTGTTGGTTACTTGTCTGATCTTTGCCTGCTAATGGAAATTGTATCAGCGTACTGAAGTCATGGGGCTCTGCAGATGTGTGCCAGCTGATAAACTGTGACACATTACTATTGCTAGACTGTGATTTGGTCACACAGACTTTATTACTCAGAGTACAGGATGAAAAATACTGTTGTGCGAACTACATAAACTGTTAATATGGTCATATGTTACCTTTGGATGTTCCTTAAAGAGTGGCTTTGTCCAGGCGATGTTTGTAATGAATCAAGTGTTGCCTGTGTTTCAGCAGCTGGCACAAAGAGCATGAAACCTAAATGATGTGTAGGTCAATAGAAATGTGATTATGCACTCAGCAAACTTCTTCATTTTTTAAAAGCCTGGCATTTGGCTAGAGCTTAGAACAGTAATAATGACAGGCTGTAATGAAGGAGAACTCAAAACTTTACAGCGTTGACTTTCTTAGGCTGTCTAGGCCTGACATGGGATAACTTTTTTAGAAAAAGTTTAGTATTCTTAGGATGCAGAAATGGTTCTTTTTTTAAAATCTTCCTTTGTCCAGAGGCAAGCTTATTCTGAAAATAGAACTTGCTATTCTTTCTCTGGCATTGCTAGTTGTCAATTGGGTAGATATTTTTAACCTTTCTTCCTGGGTTGCGAACATAATGTTTAAAATCTTTTTTCACTGATGCCCAGCATTGTCTATCCTGAATTTTCACCACCTAATTTGGGAGAGCAGTCCCACAATGCTTCCCTAGTCAAGCTCTGCTAGATAGATATTGAAATGTGGTCTGAAGGTGACTGTCTTTCTGCTGGCCTTACAGGGAGTCTAAGGCCATTTCTCTCCTAATTTAGGGATTTTTTTTTTCAGGAAATGGAAGTTAATTGCACTATTGTAGTACTCATCCTATTCATTTGCTGTCTGCAAAGAAAACACTTGCAGCTATAAAGAAAATTTCATATTTCAAGCTGTATGAGGATTTCAAAGTTAATACATCTCCAATTGAACAAGCATTTCAAATATGTCCCTTCTGAAAGCAATGCAGAAATCACAGTGTGTTGCTGCTCTGCTTGGAAACCCAAGCATATGTGCATGTTTCCATAGTGCAGGCAAGGAGTGCTGGGGCTTGGGGGCAGGACTGCACCTCCTGAACATCTCCTTTGTTGGACTGAAAACCAGAAGCAAGAGAGAGTAGAAAATACACCAAAGAATTAGGTAGAAAACACATTGTAAAACACTCCATCATCATCTGTTAGTATGTAAGTGTAGTGTGGGGACTGAACTACAGCTGAGCTGTCTTTACAGAAGAGTAAATGGCATTCTGGATGCTGATTGCAATGACTGATTAAAATAATTAAACAAAGACAACCCTTGAAAAACATGTTTTAGGCTGATCAAAGCACAAAATAACAAAGTGGAATAAAAATAAAGATTTGTGGCCAAAGACTGCAGAAAATTATAGGTGTTTATTTACAAAAAGAGGGTAAATAATTATTAATGAGAAAATATATCAGAGGAAATATTATTTCTGCTTTGCAATGACATATTCACTGCCAGGTTTATCAGTCTCATGCCTTCTGAGAAATTGCTCACACAACATCTTCAAGAAACATTCTTTCAGCAATAGCTGTGCTCACAGGCCTTTTTTCTGCCAAAAACACTTAAATTTGTGGACTGAAACTGTGACTGCATTGATCTTTGTGATCAAATTTACCCTGGTTTCAATTGGACTGACTACTGGCACCCGCGCAGTTCCCCAGGGCTATCCTGCAGGAGATGACCGACCAGTATTTCGGAGCATCCCCCTGGCCCTGCTCAGCAGAGGGCACACCGAGGTGCTGCTGGCTGAGCCAGCCTTTGGGCTTCATGAGCGGAGGCTCAGGCAGTCACCACTGTGGGTGTCCGCTGTGTGCAAGTGGAAACAGCCCCCTTCAGACAACAATCAGTTGCAGCCCTGTTGTTATAGCCCTGTTGTGTGTCTCCTCTGTGTGTGTGTGTGCAAGAGAAATCAGGATAAAAACATTCACAGTAGATTATTCAAAATGGCCAGCAGGCTGAAAAATAACGTGTAAAACTGCTGGCAAAGTGTAGCCTACAGCTAACTTGTCTTAAGTTGCATTCTTTCAGCATCCATCACCAAGTGCATTTAAACATTTCTATACCTTTAATATTCATCCTAGAAACAGAAAGAGGTGAGAATTCTTATTCAGAAACATTCAGCTTACACCTCAGTGATTCAATAACATCAGAAGAGGAAGAAATTCACAGTCAATCATTACTGAGGCTTGAGTCAGATTTGTCATTGAGTTGTACATTGTCATCTTTAATCTTTTCCTCAAGATGAGTTGTGGATTTTGGAAAAGGCTGATTTTGCCTTGGCATTTCACTGTAAATTTATCAGGAAATAAAAAAAAGCAATTCCAACTGCTTTGTCAGAAAGAGGAAAAAAAAAAGAAAGTCTTCTTTATCAAAAAAGTTTTCCTGAGTTGAGATTGGGAAAGATAGAAAGCACTTTACCTTCATATTTCTGAATTTCATTTTTATTCAGAGTTGAAGGATTTTCTCTGTATCTCTCATCAGATAAGGAGATTACCAGAATCTCACATAGGGAGTCTGATTCGTCTGCACCACCTTCAGAGGTTGTCACATCTCTCTATATGCAGGTGATCACCTTTACACTAGGTAACGTGACAAATACTTGTTAATCATAATACCAGATGGATTTTGGAGCCCTTCTTTACTGCTATCTTATTCCCAGTGTGCTGAGATTAGAGTATTTGACTAAGGATTTTTACTTCAATTTAAATTTCCCTGTCCTTAACTGTGCACAGATCACTTCTTGTTGCTGCTCTAGGGTGTCTATTTTGTGTGTGTGTGCAATCGTAACTTCTTCACTGAAGCACACACACAGCCAATTGCGGCTTAGCAACCTTTTATCTGGTTGTCCCTCCTCCTTTCTGACTTCAGGTAGACCTTGGAGGAATCCTCCACTCAGTCACTACGAGTGTTGTATGCAGAGACTGATGTCTCCAGAGTCAAATACTGATTCCACTGAAGTCAATGTACAGTACTTAAAGCTCTTAAAAATCTAAGGATTTTCAGATACCAAAACCACAAGCACAGTCACTTTCTACAGAGTTTCTAAAATGCAAGAGTTTTATTCTGACACTTCATATCTGCTCTCTTGCAGTGCAATCTAACTCTTCTGACTTTAAGCGGAAAAATTCCAGTGGTGTTCAATTTCCACTCTTGGAGGCAAGTTTACTAACACTACTTATTTTGGAAATCACTTGGGCATGGGCTTAAGACATGAAAATGGATCTGTGAGCTCCAGACCCTAAAGCTGACCATGCTCTTTCCAGAAACAAAGCTTTATCTTTGCTTTTACACAATTATCAGTAACAGAAATCTCTGAAGTTTTCCTGTTATGTCACTGGCTGAATGAGAAGTCATTCGTGGCAGTCCAGAGCTATCCTGATATGTCTAGATATGATATAAAAGTGTGTCCTTTGGTATTGGGAAGTGAATGAAGGAAAGAAAAAAGACTTCTACCCTTAAACTTCTTAAATAAATCTGGAAGGCTGTAAAAAACATCCAGGAAAGGTTTTCCAGTATTTTTCTGTGAATCTATAGAACAGAATGAGTGTTTTTGGAAGTTTGGTGTGAAGCAATGGTTTCCTTGGTGTTCAACCACAGCAGCTTATATTGGTCATTCTCAGCTTTGCCACCCAGTCACTTTGTTCACAGTAAACTACAGTATAATGCCTGTCTTGTCCATGGATTGTTCCTAAGTTTATCTGTTAATATTGTATTCAGGGTAAAAAAATAAGCGCTTCTAGTCTCTAAAGCAAATGCCATCAAAAGACTACAGAGTTAATAAAAACAGTTCAGTGAAATACTGAAGACAAAGGATGAAAAATCTGGCACATTGCCGTGAAAGATGAGTTTAGGATTTCCACCATACAATTTATTTAATTATCAGCGCCAGCTTCACAAAATGCTGCCATCAGAAAGTGAATAAATTGTGGGCGTGTTGAACTGGAGTAGGTTTAAAATGTTGTGACTGCCGTAATGGCTACATATACTGTAAAATGCATTAGTTTTCAAGAGAGTGATTATGGTTTGCTTTTTATGTGCCATTATGTCTAATTTGTTTTATGCTCCAACAGAGAAAATTATTTTCCTCCTTCCAATTTATATGACAAACACAGAAGAATAATCAAGTGAAAAATATATTGATTTAATATGATCATACTCGGCTACCCTGTATAAGTACATACCACTCCTGAACTACATTAGTGACAATAATAACTATAGACTTGAAACACATACAATTCCCCATTATCTAAGGAGTAGATTTTTAAAATAAGTTGATCTTGTAATTAAAGAAGAGAAAATGGAAGTTTTTAAGAAACAAAACCTAAGGTCATACTGACTGTGGGTAGCTCTAGGGAATGGATCTGTTTTGGTGGTTAGAGTTAGGACTTCTGCTAAAAACACACAAAAAAGTCATCTGAACATTTATGTAATAACTGTCAGCATAATAACATTTCTTTTAATTCCAGAGGAGAATTTTCAAATGGCTTGATACAACTCTCATATACTTTCCAGACTTACCAACAAAAACATTTTAAAAAATAAATACTTCTCATAGTCATAAAGTAATGAGATAAAATACTGAAAAAGTTTTATATTGCTTTCTAGTTTATAACTTGGTAACTTGGGCACAATTTTAAGATAGTGTCAATGAATTGTGTATATACTCTTAGTGAACATGTTTTGGAACCCATACATTTCTCTTTGTCTCTTTTGGAGCTGCTGAATATGATCAATGATCACCTTTTTTTTTTTTTTTTTTTTTTTTTTTTAGATTGTTACAGAAAACCATAGCAGGAGTATGGTGACGAGTTTGAGGTAATGTCAGCAGAATTAGAGATGACCTCTCTGAATGTAATTTTTTTGAGAAGCTGCTTTCTTCTCCCTTTACTAACCTCCAGAATCAATTATTTATTATTTGAGATTGCTACAGCCTAAGCTCACCCAATGCAGAAAAACCTCTCAGCTTTAATAAAAAAATGTTTTCACAGTTCACCATTTCATTTCAGATATTTGCTCCTGGTCAGTGAAAAGAAGAAATTAGCATTCAGGGAAAGAAACAAAGAAATATCCACAATAATTTTTGTGCTTCTAGTGCAATGGAAAAAGTAGAGACAAAAAAAAAAAAAGAAATAAGAGAAGAATTATGCTGTGAAATTAGAAGGGATTCTACATTTCTGCTCACAGCAACACATGATCATGTACGAAGATGACATTTGGCTGATGTGCAGGGAAGGTACTGGTGCTTTGATAAAACTAAGCAAGTAGGCTTGCTGTTCAGTTCAGACTTTGCCAACAGCACCTGGAACTGACATAAAGGAAAAGAAAATTGGAAGAAACTGTCGGAAGAGGCAAGCAGGAGAAACAGCATTTGCATAAGCAGGCAAACAATACAGAGAAACAAAATGGCTTTCCAGTCCAGTAAATGGAAAATGTCCTCAGGTTATTCCTCACTTAATTTATCCAGGACCAGTGTGCCATGGGGTGGGATGCCAATGACCTATTCCTTGAAGATGGGGGCATGAAATTAACTCAGATGGACATGCATTTTTTTTTTCTCAATGTGAGCTATGATGTTAGTTTCAGAGTCTTAATCCCAATGTCTTCCACACACCATGAACCTGCTACAGGATACAAGTCTTAGATATCTTTAAAATTTGTATTATCCTCTATGTTTCGGATCATAAGCAAAGTACACAAGTTTCTGTTCTAAAATAATGTCATCATTCAACTTAGCCTACTGAAATCCGTGGCATTGCATTTCTTTGCAGTGAGGTGAATTAATCTTCCTAGGTCTTTAATTTCTTCTTATTTCATGCAATTTTTACTTCTTTCATTATCAAAAGTCAGTCAACCCTTGGTTCTGCCAGTCCTTTAGACAGTAGAGGAGTGACACATATGCTGGATACACATGCTTACCATGTTTTTGTGCAGATGGCCTGCCCCAAACCCACTCAAGCTGACAGCATAAGCAGGAATAGTATATGACATTCAGTATAACCAGCTGGCATCTTTATTTCCTCCATTCTTTTCTAGAAAGTACGTTTAACGGATTCATAGAAACTAGCCTGAGAAGCAAGCCAGAAGTCGTCTTGGTGACTGTCTGACCACCACTGCCAAATAGTTCCAGAGTGGCTACAAGAATTTCTCTAATGTGTGGAGGTTCTACTGTATAAGAAAAAGAAAAGCAGTTGTCTTTCTTAAGCTTTTCCTAATTTTGGGGACACTGGTCCATGTTTATAAATTTTCACAGTACTTCTCAGGACCTTATTAATTTTGAAAGAGCTTTTTTGATTACTTGGTACTTGTGTCAGCATGCCATATTCTGCTATCTGTCTCACTATTTCAGTATCCAGAAATAAAGTTGACACCTTACTGTTTTCATTTTTTTCTTCTAACTTCTCAACTAAGATTCACAACGACCCTTGTCAGGGAAGTGAGCATGAAGGGGTCTTAAGCCATCTGGCAAAATATGTAGAACAAACCAGGTCAAGTGTGCAAAGAAACATTTCACTCTCACCTAGAAAAATCTTCTGCTTCTGTTTCTGGTGGCTAATTGTTCTGCTTGACTCTGACAACACGTAAAGGCTCCAGTCTTTCACCAGTGCAGTAGGCAAAGACCCAAGGACTATAGGAAACCTGACTGTTCCACATGGGAGAATGTGAAGACAGAAAAGCAAGATGAGAAAATAACAAAGGAGATGGATGATCAGGATCACTTCTGCCACTAGAAATGCCTGTTTGATATGTCTGTTTCTCTGTAGAAGTAATGATAGCTTTCATTAATTTAAAGTATTTTGACATCCTTGCAGACACATACCATGTATGCATTTCTAGTGACTCATTTTCTCTTCAAAGGTTGCAGTAAGCTAAAATTAGACACAGATTAGTCTAATTAGTCCCAGTGATGGTAGTCAGGACAGAAAGTACCAGATAGGACATACAGTGTGTTGCAGTTCAGTACTCTCCAGCTTCTTCTAGATATTCCAAACATAAAGGGTTTAATACATCATACAGATCTTACTTGTTAGAATTTATTTGATACTACATGGGATATTGATTTACCAGGGTGATAGAGTAATGCACTTAAATCACAGTACAAATTCAAATTACACTTAGAAATATGCAGCAATTGTGACATAGAGTTTACTTTCATGAAACATGAACTTTATTACCGACCTGTGTAATATGCTTGCGAGAGGACATTTACACTCTTTTGGCTAACTCGGGGACAAATAACTGTGCATTGGCTTGATACTCACCTGACAATAACCAGCTGATTCATTCAACTGATCTGCTCAGCTAATACAGATGCTTAGCCAGAACAAAGGCCATACTCCGGACCCTTTTAATTCTTTGTAACAGTCATGGTCAGTCACTCCCTGTAGTCTTCCTCAGGTTTTACAGGAACCTCACTCTTGCCCATCTCCTCTGGTGCCTTCTTCTACAGGGTTCATTGGTGGGTGAGAGAGCACACTGAGGACTTGTCTGAAGATACAAGTTTACTCAGACACTCTGGTTTTCCCATTTATTTATTTAGTGCTTCACACTAATGTGGCATGAGTGCTGATGCAATGCCACAAGGTTCTGGGGGAAATCTGACATTTTACCCTTCAATTTGCAACTATAAGGTTGATCAGGAAAAATAACTATGGTGCTCTAGATGGAAGAGCTAGCTCCTGCTAGTGAAGCTGCCTCCCACCTTGTTAGTGTTATCACCAGCACCAAGGAATCTTTACCTTTTAGCCTTATGTTTACAGCTTTTGATAGCCAGCAGCTCTTCATAAAAACAGAGGAGGCCCAATGTAGTGTTATTCTACTAAGAAAGGAAGAAAAAGACCAGCAGTCTAATACCACTATCTCATATTGACTTTATTCCTTCCTATTTCCTCAGCTTCTGTCACTGACAACTTGGTCTGATTTTTGGAAAACCTCTCTCACCACCGTACTCACTAACTTCACATTCCAATCCTTTCTTTCATTCTTTCTCTAGATCTCCTTGGAGACCAGCTTGCTTGTATTTTCCTACCTCAGTCTACCTCCCTACAACCTTACACTTTTCACTTATTTCATAAATTCAAGGGAAAATCTGTATGTTCATTGCTTCTTTAACTAGTTAAATACATTCCATGATACATGTTGTAGTTCTAGATTTGATTCTAGTTTCTTTGACAAACCAGATACAGAAACAGATCTCCTTAAAACATCAAAAGGTCATGTTCAACTTCTTACTTTCAGATTTTTAAGCAACAGTTCCTCGTGTTGGCAACTTTAGAAAAGTACATTTTCCTGTTTATCTAAATTAACTTGAGAAATCAAATTCATACAGTTGTATCCCTGTCACTCAACTGCGAAGTGATAGTATATTTTGTTGTGATTCACCTTCTATAGAAGATGTAACTGCAACTTTGCTTATCAGCAAAACATATGACTGCACTCTGGAATGATGGAAATAGTAACTAACTGTTCATTTTTGTGATGGGGGGCTTCAATAGCAAGAACACTTACACTGCACATCACAGCTACATCACTGAAGGCTACTCAGGGGAGTGAGTGAATCATTGTAACTGCCGGTTGTCCGAACATTGTCAAGCATCACTTGCCATAGACCCCCGCTGTGATTACACTTATATCATGAGCTCCAGGCAGGGTAGAACTCTTGAAGCGTATTGCTTTGCTACAGACTTTATTTCTTCCTGCACTGGGTGATACCCTACAACAACTGGATATGCCCTGTATCAATGTTTTTAAAGCTTAACACCCAAAACAGAGTTTAGGGAGCTGACTCTCTGCTAGTTTAAAGATCAATACTTTTTTGACTGATGGTAGATTTACACACCAGCAGAGATCTTAGCCTTAGCCTAGTGTTCATGAACCATTCAGGAGGAAACTAATTAAATATTAGTTTGTAAGCTGTTTTTCTGTGAGCATCTGTAGTGTCTGTTTCACTTGATACACAGCTACAAGAGCTAAGTATGACTTTATTCAGATATAAGAAAGAATCTGACAACTTAAATCAGTAACCCACTTAGATAACTGATTCAGGTCCTTAAACATAGATTAACTGAAGGCATGAAAGCTATTTAATTAATGAAATTAGTATATATAGCAGATGCTAATAATTCAAATGTTTCTGAAGACACTATGTTGTTCACAAACAAATATGCATCTTGTTGACCATAGTAGGTTGAAAATCTGGGCAATTATGATTCATCTTGAATATTGGAACCATGCATTTCAAGTTGCAAAATAAAAACAACAAAAACAAAATGGGAAAGAAAAGTGAGAATTTTCTCTAAACCTCCTAAAATATTAGTTAGACAGGAATGGTTCTCATGTGTCTCATTCACAATGATAGCTTAACATTCTCTTAGCATGTTGAAAATTTCCATACTGTTCCTCTGAATCTTGAAAGACAGGATACCATCTAGGCAAAGGTGCCAATTTAGCACGATTTCTGGCTATCTCTGAATAAAACACGCATTGCATGTTAAGCCAATAGCTAGGCTACCACTGCTTTCTACACCACCAGGATGTCAACCCCCCTTCTTAGTTTTCTGTTCCTGAAATGGATAATGACGCCACTATTATCACACCTCTAGAAGGATCTGATCTAGACAAGAAATCCTTAGGGCCACTCTTGCAAAAGTATCTGAAGCCTGTATCTTAAGACTCACAATACCCTTGAAAGGGTTGTGTGTCTTTCCCAACCACTTCTTATGTGGTTTGTGAAACTCCGAGAATAGTTAAATCACATTGAGGTTATGTAGGCACTATTTTCTTTACACCTAAATTCACAGTGTTCCTGTAATGAATGCGTACCTTAAATGAGGGAGTGCAGTGTTTGTATAGCAGGATAAGCCTGAATAAAACAAGATGACTAACCATTAAATCACAATGAATCACACTGTAATTGAAGCAGACTGAGTGCTTAAACAACGTAGCTGCATATACAGTATGTACTCAGTAATTTTCCCAAGAAAAAAAAAAAAAAGGAAATATACTTTTTCAAGATCCTTTAAAATTAAACTAATGAGCAGAGTGGAATAGAGTGTATAGGTAGAAATAATATATGCATGGTTGTCTGGTTTTATTTGTTCAGATTAAAAAAAAGTGTATGGAGTTTTTGGTGGTTTTTTTTTTTTTCAAGTAGTATTATGTGAGCACTTTAAATGATATTTCACATTTCTGTTGTAGCTGGAAGGAGAGAAGTTTGTATATTCATGGAAATAGAGAAAGAAGAAAAAAAACACACCATCAGCAAGAATAAGAAATGGGGCCTTCAGAAATGGTTGTAAAATAATACAAGTTTTTACTAAAAATATTCACATGAAATGAATACCACCACATCCATAAAACATTTGAAAGGACTAGTAGATATTTCACTGTTTGACTAGAATCCTAAATTACTTTCTGATCGCTATTAGTTCTGGTTTAAAGTAAGCAGTCATCAGTGAAGCTAAACTTTATTTTGATGATCTACAGCAGTATGGTTTCCTTTTACTTTCTATACTAATTTTTAGGCATATTTTTCCATCAGAAAATATTTTTCCATCCTACTTCTTTCAGCCAGGAGGAAATAAGGAATCATTATCAACAAAGCATATGTGCAATTAAAGGCAGACTATGAAAATTCAGCAGTTTGTTGCTTCTTAGATATCTTGTGACTAACTTTCTGTTTCTAATAGAAAAAGAGAGTCCAGTGCAGGGCAACAAAGATGATTAAGGGAGCGGAGCATCTTCCATATGAGGAAAGGCTGAGGATGCTGTGGTTCTTTAGTTTGGAGGAGACTGAGGAGTGACCTCATTAATGTTTATAAATATATAAAGGGTGAGTGTCACGAGGATGGAGCCAGGCTCTTCTTGCTGACAACCAGTGATAGGACAAGGGGTAATGGGTTCAAACTGGAACACAAGAGGTTGCACTTAAATTTGAGAAGAAACTTCTTTTCAGTGAGGGTAACAGAACACTGGAACAGGCTGCCCAGGGGCGTTGTGGAGTCTCCTACTCTGGAGACATTAAAAATCTGCCTAGACACACTGCTGTGTAACCTCATCTAGGTGTTCCTGTTCTGGCAGGAGGATTGGACTAGATGATCTTTTGAGTTCCCTTCCAATCCCTAACACTCTGTGATTCTCCAGTTCTGTGATTCTATGATTCTGTGCTGCAAACACATCCTGTATAAATACATAAACAAGAGAATTCAATATAAGGGCTTCACAATTGTAAGTGGAACTGAACAGCTATTGGGAAATATTCCTATGGCATTTTCAGTCTGGGAAAAAAAAAAATAACAGAAAGTGATAAATAAAAGAGAGAATGTTTAGGTTATTCTGTAGTTGAAGTAAAAGAGGAAGAGGATATTAGCTTTGCAGTTCCTATTTTTTTTCTCGGATGAGATTTACACATAATCTAGTGGTGCAGGTTTAACGATATTTAGCTTAAATTTCTCATTTAAGCATTTAACATACTTGTCTTTGGTGATCTCAGAATAACTAGGCTGCTACAACTTTGAAAAGCCTGGAAGAATCAAACATATCTCTTCTATTAAGCAGGCTCACAAATTATCTTATACCTGTTGGTCTGGCTCACATAGCATTCAGCTAGAGCAATAATGTTTTCTGGTTTTTGTTTGTATGTTTTTGTTTGTTTGTTGTCATTTTCATTTGTTTGTTTGTTTTCTTTCTCATCAAATTGGATAAAGAATGTTTAAAGTTAAATTTTTGTACAGGATTCTCTGCTGTAAAATGTGAATAAGTCCAGTGAATGATGCCACTTGCAAATGATGCTCTTGCAAAACTTTATCCTCACTTTTCAAATTATTTTGGCTAATATCAGCACTCTAGTCTTAAAAAGGTGCATGAAAAATCTTGCAAAAGTCTAAGTCACATTGATTAAGAGTTCTCAGATTTTCTGTATCTGAATCCAGTGCTCTGGTACATATCACACACAGAGCTACATCTTACTGAAGAATTAGCCTCAATGTCTCTCTGCTTTTATAAAGGTGTTGCACACAGCAAGCCCAGAAGATGTGTATTTCACTCCAAAGTACCACTGAGGAACAAGCCTGAACAAAAATGTGAATCAGGATAACAGATTAAGGAAAGAAGCACAGTTAGGATGTTCTTAAAAAGCTAAATCTTTAGTGGAAAAGGTATGTTTATGATCCACAGTACCTTACTCCTTCTTTCTCTCCAGACTTTTTTGTGTCTGAAACTCCTTCTGGACTTGCTCTCCTGAACAGTGAGGCTGTGCACCAGATGCTGTCCTTGGGAAACTTCTGCAGGTGATATGAAGCTCAGGAAAGTATGAAGCTGCTAGTTGCACACTCGGTGCACACTGAAGAAGATTGCTGAGAAGATGTCATTGGTGACATGCACCAGGTCATCTTTAACAGCTACCAGTAGGGAGGGTCAAAGAAAACTGAAATGTTAGCATTCTGCTTCAGTTTGCAGAACTCATGGGACAGTGTCCTTAAGAGGCCAGGAAATGAGGACAGACAGAAAGATCCATGGGCTATGTAAGGCACTAGATCTTAGGGATTGTAGATGTCTTGACTCATGTCTACATGAGGTGTTCCCTAACTGTGGCACAGGCTGCACTGGGCATCTTGTTAAATGGGACCAAGCAGTGAAGTGTTTCCAGGTCAGTAGGAGAAGGACTTAGCAAGGAGAAAGGGACCATGACTGGGACAGCTGTTTGCTGATGCCTGGCTTCACTGTGACATACAGAACAAACAGAGAGGAGTGTAAAGAAGATCAGCCCTGGATGCACTGCTGAAAAGCAGAAATGCAGTGAATCTGGCAGTCAGTCTAGCAAATGGTTAAATTGATAGCAAGAAGATGTGTCATGAACTAAAATGTTTGCAATAGTTAAGTTTTGCTCTTCTTAACCTACAGTAGGTTTTTTCTCCATTCACTTGCCTTTTTCATCAAATTGATTTGTGGTGCAGCCAAGACAGATGTTCTTCCCATTCCAGTTCAAGGCAGTAACAAATAGGTGTTATCTCACTTTCCAGCCTGGGCCTCAGTCCCAAACAGAAGAGATGAGGCAATAAAAGAGGGAAATAATTTGATGCTGGTCAATGTAGCATAATTTTCTCCTCTGCTCCTATGCAATGAAGTATGCTGCCCTTTCCTCAGGTTTAAATTACATATAGGTCTTGGGTGTATCAAATTCTTGATGTAAATAGGTGATGTGTGCTGCTCCCACTTCTTGGAACTGACCTGCTTCACTCTAGGAGACTGCGTATTGTGGCTGAGCATATTCACACATATGTGTACAATCATATTATTAATGTGCATACAACTGTTCTATTTCTGAGTGGCAGAATTTAGTGTAGATTATGCTTAATATAAGTTTCCCACTGTGTAATAGTAAATGAAGAAAAGTAATGAAGGTCATAATTCCACAAAAATATAGGTATTCTTGGACGCAAACGGCTGTTCAGTTAATGAGAAAAGGAAGATACTAAGTTCAACAGTGTGACTTAAATACCAGCAGTGTATCTGATGAATTGTTCTGTCATTTCCTTATTGCCAGGGCTGGAACCATAGTCGTAGTTGTATGGCCAAGTCCAATTAAATCCTCATGATTAATTTACTGCTCATAGAAGGTGAGAAACTGCCAGCCTAAAAAATGGGTATGTTCTACCTCACCACATGGTGCACAGCCCATAAGCACAGACCTGGCAGGATTACCTCTCGAACAGAGGGGAAAGGAGCTCTCACTGAAACTCCTCATAGGAACTGGGAAACAAGGTTAACATCCCCCATCCTGCAACTCTGCATGTGCAGGCGTGCTCTCCAAACAGCAACAGCTTATTACATGGTTCCTTAAAGTCTTCATTTACAGTTGTACCCATTCACTGCATCTCTTTCAAGCTATGTTAGTTTTGGCTGGCTTATTCTCACTTCAGACTAGTCCATAATCTGGAACACTTTTAAATTTATTTGTTGATTTCTTTGCAGTAGCAACATAGCTTCTGTTCTAGTAACAAGATGGATTTTAGTAAACTAGACAAATAGAAGAGAGTAAGAGTACAATAAATCAGTAGATCCATGAGTTAACGGAGCTGGGCTAGGATGAGAGACAAAATCACTTCCTAGAGAGATCCTAAAGTGGTGTTGTTGGTGGTGGTGGTTTTTATTTTTACTTTTTGAAGGATATCTTGAAGGATCTTCCACATTATGTTATTTCTTTCTTGATGTTATTCTATTTCTCTCACATGGAAAAGCAGGTAGCACCTTTTCTGATGCACTGATTGTCTTTAGGGGTACACAAATTATGTTAATGTACTTAAGAATAAAACTCCGGTGTAGTTAAGATAGTCCTCCAACTCATTGATGTCAGATATCTCAACACCTCATATGATCTTTCTGCAATGGCTCATAATCTGTGGAGATAACTACATTTTACTTTATTCTGCAGCCTTTGCAGGTCTACATGCTGAAACCATGACAAGGCAAAGACTTGCCAACTTTAACACTTACAGGATCAAAAACTCCCAACAATTAAACTCCTTATATTCACTGAAAAGAAGTTTTGAGTTGAGCCCAAGCCTTATCATAGTATTTACTCCTGTCTTTCTGTCTCAAAACAGATGTTAAACATCTTTCTCAATCACTTCCTTAATGAAAGTCAGATAACTTTCTCCACTGAGCCATGCTGTTTGGGAGTACTGAAGATGACAGAAAACAGCCTTCCCTGATCAGGGCTGAAGGCTTGATCCTTAGGTGTTGGTGGCATTATGTTCCTTCATATCAGCTGAGCAACTGACACGGGATACGTTTAAGCTTCTTACATTCCTCCTCCTCATTGCTGTATATAGAGCACATAAAATAACCTACTGTTAGGGAACTGGCAGGATGCCTAGCAGCAGCAATTATAACCAGCAAGTCTCAGCTTTCCTGCTGACTTTTTCGACTCTTGCCTGCATAAGAAGTGATCTTCAACTTCCAAACCATCTTGAATGCCTGTGGTGGTGATCTTAAGTTGTTCTTTAGGGCTATTAGCAATGAATTTGGACAAGATGAAGGATTAAGGTGTAAAATGAAAGTGTCTTGGGGTATGAAATAATTCGAAGTGATATAAATGTCAGAGAGAATATTTTTTATCTACCTTGTGCTAGAGCTTTGAGCCACCTAATGCTGCCTGGAAGCAGACACCAGGAAGTCTTTTCTAGGCCCTTTGCAAGTTACAGCCCCATCCATGGACCTGTATATTAATTCAGTACAGAACTTCTATAAAGTAGAAGCTCCTGATCCCTGCACTGTAACCTCGGAGGTGATTCATATAACCCTTCTCTGACACAAGCGGCTGGAAGTGTCTCTACCTCTTTAGGAAAAACACATCTGTGGAAGTATAAATGCTCTGTAAAATCTTGAGAAGGCTTTCCAAGTCTGCATTTTGTTGAACAATACAAGACTTAACTTTGGTACTGATTAGATTCACCTATGTCTTCTCTCTTCTCCCTGTGCCAGTTTACAATGCTATCAGATGAAGAGATGATCATACTTCAGGTTTCGGGGGTAGACTAATATTTTGAGCATCTCTTCAATGGTGTGGTGATGGGATTTGTATATGTACTGGTAGGCATTGATAGGTATTTATCAATGGGCTATGGGTATCTGTCATAGGGCTATGTATGCTGTTAATCTGCAAGAAAAAAATAGGTGCTGGCCTGAGGTCTACATAACCGAACAGAGCATGAGAAGCTATTGGACATGATATGAGAAATTATTGCCTGTGATGGTAACAGAAAGAAGTGCAAAACTAATTGTGTTTTTTACAATACTGGAATTTTCTATTTGATATTTAAGCTTTTTTTTTTTTTTTTTTTTTTTTAACTACTGCCTTATTACTTTTACTTGCTGTTTGTTTTGTATTTCTTTTAGACTATGGAAAAGATGTTAGACAAAAATCAAATCTGAGTGATTTTCTTATTCGAGTTCAAAATGGGTTATAAAGCAGCAGAGACAACTTGCAACATGAACAACGCATTTGTCTCAGGAACTGATAGTAAAGGTGATAGTTCAAAAAGTTTGCAAAGGAGACAAGACCCTTGAAGATGAGGGGCATACTGTCCGGCCATTTGAAGTTGACAACAACCAATTGAAAGCAATTATTGAAGGTGATACTCTTACAACAATACATGAAGTTGCTGAAGAACTGAACTTTGACCATTTTATGGTCATTCAGCATTTGAAGCAAATTGGAAAGGTGAAAAAGCTCAGTAAGTGGGTGCCTCGTGAACTGACAGAAAATTTTAAAAAACTCACAATTTTCAAGTGTCATCTTCTTTTATTCTACGCAACAACATGAACCATTTCTCCATTGAATTGTGACATGAGATGAAAAGTGGATTTTATATGACAACCAGAGATGACCAGCTCAGGAGTTACATAAATAAGAACCTCCAAAGCACTTACTAAAGCCAAAATTGCACCAAAAATATAATGAAGACTGTTTAGTGGTCTGCTGCTAGTCTGATCCACCACAGCTTTCTGAATCCCGATGTAACTGTTACACTTGAGAAGTGTGCTCAGCAAATCCATGAGAAGCACCAAAAACTGCAATGCCTGTGGCTGGAATTGGTCAGCAGAAAGAGCCCAATTCTTCTCCATGACAAAGCCCAACCACATGTAGCACAACCAACACTTCAAAAGTTGAATGAATTCCGCTACAAAGTTTTGCCTCATCCATCATATTAATCTGACCTCTTATCAACTGACTGCCACTTCTTCAAGCATCTTGACAACTTTTTGCAGGGAAAATGCTTTCACAACCAGCAGGATACAGAAAATGCTTCGCAAGAGTTCCTTGAATCCTTGAAGCACATTTTTATGGTACAGGAATAAACTTGCTTATTTCTTGTTGAAAAAAATGTGTTGATTGTAATGGTTCCTATTTTTATTAATAAAGATCTGTTTGAGTCTATGTAGAATGATTTGAAATTCAAAATCCAAAACCACGATTACTTTTGCACCAAACAAATAACAAAAATTACAAAGAGCACTACAAGGTGGATAGATTTTGCAGGTGGTTAAAGAAAAGTGATTGATTGCCAAACTTCAGAGAGGTAAGTGAGGGGACCTTCTGGGGAGTGGAGGCTCATGAGGCAGCAGTAATCATGTCAATAACACTATGTAAGTATCCTAGAATCCTAGGACTTGGAAAAGACCTTTAAGACCATTGAGTCTAACCATAAACCTAACACTACTAGGGCCACCAACAATCCATATCCGTAAGCACCACAGTTACATGTCTTTTAAACACCTTCAGGGATGGTGGTGTTCCCTGGGCAGCCTGATCCAATGCCTGACAACCCTTTCCAGGAAGAAATTTTTCCTAATATCCAATCTGAAACTTCCCTCACACAACTTGAGGCCATTTCCTCTCATCCTATTGCTTGCTACTTGGGAGAAGAGACCAACGCCTTCCATGCTACAAGCTCCTTGCAGGTAGCTGTAGAGAGTGATAAGGTCTCCTCTCAGCTTCCTTTTCTCCAGGCTAAACAGCCTCAGTTCCTGCAGCTGCTTCTCATCAGACTTGTGCTCCAGACCATTCACCAGCTTCATTGCCCTTCTCCAAACTCACTGCAGGACCTCAATGTCTTTCTTGTAGGGAAGGGCCCAAAATTGAACACAGGATTCAAGGTAGGGCCTCACCAGCACTGAGTACAGTGCCACAGTTACTTCCATAGTCCTGCTGGCCACACTGTTCGTGATACAAGCCAGGATACTGTTGATCTTTTTGGCCACCTGAACACACTGCTGGATCATATTCATCTGGCTGTCAATCAATACCCCCAGATCCTTCTCTGGAAGGCAGCTTTCCAGCCACTCTTCCCTGAGCCTATAGTGCTGCCTGATGTTATTGTGACTCAAATGCAGGACCCAGCACTTGGCCTTGTTAAACCTCATACAACTGGTCTCAGCCTATCGATCCAGCTGATTCAGAACCCTCTGTATGGCCTTCCTGCCCTCCAGCAGATCAACACTGACCCAACTTGGTGTCATCTGCAAACTTACTGACATTGGATTTCATCCCCTCACCTAGATCATTGATAAAGAGATTAAACAGAACTGGCCCCAATACTGAGCCCTGGGGAACACCACTTGTGAGCAGCCACCAAACGGATTTAACTCCATTCACAGGAAGGCCAAGGTGAACTAATTAATCGTATCAGAAATACCAAATTTGATTATAGAGATAGCAGAACTGTGACCAAAAGGGAAAAGTAATTAAGGACAGGCTCTTTATTTGGAAAGGAACTGGGAGGTGAAAGACAGGTACAAGAAGGCAAAGGAAAGATCAACAAACAAAGGAAGGAATAACAGTGTATGAAAATGCTACACTTGGTGCTATCTTGAATCTTTTCCAGATAGTTCTGTGCTTCATCACTGCAAACTAAATGAGAAAAGCAAACCAAAGCCATTGTGACACACAGATCTCTCCTCACTGACTTCCAGAGCTGTGAGGACAGGTGTGGTTTCTTCTCTAGAGAACCACTGGAGGGAGCAAACAAGCATCCGGTCTGCCTGTGCAGGGCCCGCCTCCAGCGCTGACTGCGGTGGCAACTATCCATCACTTCCGAATACGTGCAACATCCCTTGTAAGTGAAGGAGTAATGAAGTGACACAACCAACAAAGAGAGTTTGTGGGGAGGAGCAGGGAAGGGAAGATAATGATTACAACAAAAGAGGTGAGGATACTGAAGGGGCTAAAGAATTAAACACTTAAAAAGATTACAGTGACCTTACAAATACATCTATACATGCAGTTTAAATATCGGTTTGCTGTTGATCAAATCCCAGAGAATGGAATATGGTTTATCTTGCCTTCTGAAAGCTGCACTTCTTGAAGTGTCTTCATTTCAGTGGCTGCAGGATTTGTTTCCCTTGGTGTCATTGTCTCCTAGCAGCATGTGCTTATGAGTGATTGCTACAGAGGATTCATAGTTCTTAGTAACTGTTTAAGGTATAAATAAAGCAAGATGGATGAACTAGCTGAAATGCAGTGAACAGTAAGGCCTGGCACTATGAAGCAAGGGCTTCAACTTTTAAAAAATTCTGCAGGACATTTTAAATGTTGGCTGACCTTTGGTTCAATTAAACATATTTGATGCAAATTTTTCTTTTTTTTTTTTTTGAGTGAAAATATAGAAATTTTTACCTTCTTTTTTTTTTTTTTTAAAGAAAATACTATAATAATAATTATTTTTTAAATGAAGTAAGGGCTGGCACTTTATGTAAGAAGAAACCTTACCTTTCTTTTTTATTTCCTTTCAATAAAATAATTGACCATGTTTTCTGTTGTTTCTTCTTACTTTCCAGTTACATATATTTAACCATTGTTTAAACTTGCTACTCTATACCTTTTACTTACTATCCTTTAGACATCTATAATTGGAATAGTCATATACAGCCTATTTATTTTACTTCCCTGTTTCTAAGATTTCAAGAACCTGACCACCTCTACTTGTGTGGCTTTACAACATCGGAAGACAACAGATGGTTTTCAGACTGGTCTAACTGATAAGACAAAGGCCCTTTTGACTGGAAATGGCAGACTATACTCTGAATACAGCCAAATGGATGAAGTAAGTGAATTCCCAGGCACTTTCTAGAAGCCCTTCCTTCCATTAATTGGAGCATTGTGTTTACATTTCCATCTGTCCTCACATGAAAGCCTAATTCATTGTTAATTGCGTACAGAGAGAGGCCCAAGAGAAGAATAACCGAGTATAATAACAGCTTTCAGCTTTTGAAGGGGTAAGAGTGAGTTTGGGAGACAATCTTTAGCAAGTGGCAGCAACAATCAATGTTAGTAATTATCATGATCTGGTTCATGAAGTCCAGGAAAACAAAGCCATTAAAAAATTATTCTGTCAGTTTTGCCAATAAGATACGTCTTAACTTGGGAAGAAACCCATTTTACAGTAAGTAGGGATTCTGCAAGCCTTATTTCCTCTGACACCATCTCTTATGGGTTCTAGATAGGCAATGTAGCTGAACACATGACACAGACATCAATCTTCTGTTGAAGATAATCACTTGAATATTTTCCTTCATTTGTCAGAAAGTTGTAGCACCTCCCCCACTCTGTCAAATGTGACTGAAATTCACCAGTGAGTTTCAAAATTTTGGAGGAGGGTGGGAGAAGGGGTGGAAATAGGAACCAACTACTCAAGCAAAGTAGTCTCATTTACTTTGGAAAGTAGGTTTTACGATGTTTTTCCTAGTTTCTGTGATAGTTGGTAGTAAGATGCTTGCATATGGCTATACATTTACTACTATACAGGGTTTCAGGGCACTGCTGTAAAATATTCTAGTACAGCCTATAATGCCAGTTAACTTGACTTTGGTGCCCCAGTTCATCTATCTAAATGACAGGGATCAACTGCTCTGCTTTCATTTCTATGACTCTTAGGCATTACAGGAAAAGTCAGTGAAGCAGGAGCTTTGTCACTTCTTGTCTCTGAAACTAGCTTAACTGTGAAGAAGAGAAATTGTTTGACCATATCTTCATCTCATTTTGTCATGGCATGAGCAACCTTGTCTGTTTCACAGCCTACTTCTCGGAATGTGCATACTATGAATTACATGATTCTGAGAATTGGTGTGGATAAAATAACTCTCTACATGCTCATACTTGGTGTTTGAGGTTATAGCATAAAGAAAAAGAGGATAAAATTGCAAAGGATTTCTGGTCTTGAAAATCTTGTTCAGGTCTCAAAAACCGAAGTTGTTTGAGCATCTCTTCTTAAGCAGCCATTTATTTCAGTGTAAAACTATATTCCATCAAGAAAAGGTTTTATTTTAGGAACAGCCTGTCCTTTACATAACATTAAGCAGTAAGCAGTTGCATGAAGTGACTTTTTCTTTTAGACGAAAGTGTTAGCAAAAAGTCATGCAAGATCCTGCTTCAGAATGTCAGTGTATATTCATTACATGCGCTCCCTTCCTCCTCGGAGCTGGTGAGCTCCTGGCAGTGTGAGCTCTGAGGCTGCATGATAAAGATTCCTCCCCTCTTCATCTGTGAGCCTGTTGTTCAGCAGAACTCTCAGAGGACATTCAGTGAAATCAATCTTTTATTTTATGCCTACAGTTCCCATCAGAAACATTTCAGATTTTTTCAGTAGGAATACAGAGGTGGAAGTAAAAGCTCCACTTCATAATTTTGCTGGCTTCATCCACTCTTCCAAAAGTCTTCCTTTTTCCTCTGAGTATATTGCTGAGCTCTCAAACAGGGGCATAAGTGGGGTCAGTTTTCCCCACAGGTGCACAAGGTGCCTCACTATCCATCACCATTTAACCCCTGTAGTCAGAAGAGCTTAGCAAAATGACTGGCAGGCACTAATACTAGCTGTGAACATATACAGATGGAGGCAGAAAGCAGAGAAAGATATTCCTAAACAAACTGTGTTTTACATGATAATGTTTAGAGGGATTCAGCAAACAGTATTTAACTCTGGGCTGTTTCTCTTGTTCTGTCAGAGAGTGGGATAATATTTGCAAATCACTCCTGGGAACAGGGCATGGAAGCTTTGAGGTTCATAAGTGTATCCCCTCATGGGACAGGTCAAGCAGCCCATCTTATCTAGAGTGGCTTTATTTTACTGATTCAAACATTTTTTACATCAAAGCAGACCATTGCATGCAAGACTGAAATCAGCAGACGTCTCCTTTACAGTTTCTTTACATAAACAGTTTTATTTGAAGAAAACTACTGCTAACCTGACAGCTCTATCTGCATTAGTGCTAATACTGTGCTGGTCAGACCTAAATCAGCAATGATGCTGAGGAAAAATCTTTAGGCAATTGCAGCACCGCTCTCCCTGCCCCCCTTTTTTGCTTTTTCTGTTCAAAAAGCAAGCTATAGGTGAATATCTATGCCAGTAAGACACTATTTTTTTTTTTTTTAACAAAACAAAACCAAATAAATTAATATAATGAGCCATTATAGGCGAAAACAAAGAACATGGGATATTCCTGGCTGTAGTGAACATGTAGTCTGAGAACCTGACTCAAAGCTTATTAAAACAAAAAGCAAAACCCCTATCACTTCTCCAAGGGAGCAGGACTGTCTCACAAACAAAGGATTAAACAGTTTTCTTTGAAAAATCTATTTAATAAAAAAAATGTAGTTTGAGGACAACCAAATCTGTACAAATTTAATTGAGTCCTTTTTAGCAGGGTGAGAAAAGGGAAATAATATTTCAGAAAAACAAAAAAATGAGCAAACTCCCCTTGCCTTCCCTGTCTTCCACACACCTCCAGAAGTAGCCCTACTTATTTTAAGAGCAAGGTAGCTATTTTCATGTTTTAAATATCTGGATTTATGATCTTATTTTGATTTCAGCTATATCTGAACAGTTATGTTTATATGAAGGATTTCATTTCATCAAGGTAGGTGAGCTTTCCACTTTAGCTTGATACAAAGTCAATTTTAACTTTTTTTCTCCCTTCAGATTAAAATAAAACCAATTATTTTCTTGGGTCTATGGAAAAAAACCACAAGAAAAAACACCAAAAGGCTTAGAGCAGGTAAACATTGTGATTTTAAATGAAAATGTCTGGACTTACTTTCAGGTCACGGACAAGTAATTTCTAGGCTACAAACAAGCAAGCATACAAACAGAAAATAACTGAACAAGAGTTAAAAAAAAAAGAAGTGAATCAACTAAACAAAAAAACCTACAAGAAGAAAGACATCCCACTCACAGAAAAACAGTTACATCTGAAAGGAACAAATCCCAAAGTATGGATGCATATGACATATTTTAGGAAGTCCTGCAATTTGGATCTGACTGGCTGCTACTGCTGTAGCATAGTAAGACAACTGTGAATGCTTCACAAAAATTGAAAGAATTAATGACATTTTTAAGATTTGTTGAAACAAGAAGAGATGTCAAAAAGTCTCCAGTTTTTGTGTTTGGTCAGATATGGAAAATAAGGGGGGAGATTAATGAACAGTAAAGATTGTTAAAGATATTGAGCACGGAATGTCTGTTTTTCCATGTCTAAGATTTTACGATTCCTTTTACTCACTGGACACGTGTACACAATAAAAATCAGTCTCACTGTGAGACTTATTTTAAAGAACACTATGTGAAATTGAACTTGAACAGAAAAATAATGTAGTTCATTAAAGAACTCATTTATGTACCAGAGTTGTTATTAAGCAAACCATTCAGTTTAATTTTTTTAACTTACAATGCCATTTTGGGATAATCAGAAAACCAAGTATTGCATACCACACTGTCATGTGTATGCTTTAAGATAATTAGATGTTCAATATCTGAGACTCCCACAAAGAAGAGTAGTTGTGAGCCTTAGGCTGTTATGAAACTTGAAAAAGACATGATTGCATTTTCACTGCTTTCTCTAACCACTTGACTTTTTTCTCCTCTCCTCCTCTCCTCTCCTCTCCTCTCCTCTCCTCTCCTCTCCTCTCCTCTCCTCTCCTCTCCTCTCCTCTCCTCTCCTCTCCTCTCCTCTCCTCTCCTCTCCTCTCCTCTCCTCTCCTCTCCTCTCCTCTCCTCTCCTCTCCTCTCCTCTCCTCTCCTCTCCTCTCCTCTCCTCTCCTCTCCTCTCCTCTCCTCTCCTCTCCTCTCCTCTCCTCTCCTCTCCTCTCCTCTCCTCTCCTCTCCTCTCCTCTCCTCTCCTCTCCTCTCCCCTCCCCTCCCCTCCCCTCCCCTCCCCTCCCCTCCCCTCCCCTCCCCTCCCCTCCCCTCCCCTCCCCTCCCCTCCCCTCCCCTCCCCTCCCCTCCCCTCTCCCTTTCTCCACCCCAGTTCAGTTTTGGAGGTGTGTTCCAATTTATGGTTGCTGTTGTTTGAATGTAGGATTTCTGAAAAAGGTGTGAGGGCACTTGGAATATTTGCCAGACCTCTTTGTGCTGTTTCAAAGAGCAGGGTACTGAGCAGTGACAACTCTTTGTATTGTGGTTGATCATGTCATCCTGGTATAAATGTTTGTCTAAAGATTTCAAATGTACAGAAAGGTTGTTTAAATCAAAACACTTTCTTTACAGCAAGAAAATAACAGGCATGACAAAGAAATAAAATAAAAAAAAATGAAACAAGTTTCAT
Source organism: Nesoenas mayeri (assembly GCF_963082525.1). Lineage (NCBI taxonomy): Eukaryota > Metazoa > Chordata > Aves > Columbiformes > Columbidae > Nesoenas > Nesoenas mayeri. The sequence goes on along the minus strand of NC_137542.1, from coordinate 12,984,869 downwards.
GTACTACAAACATCTGATTTAGGAGGTTGTAATTCACAGTAAACTATACTTAGAAAATTCTGCAATTCTACTGAAGTCAGTGTAGTCACTGGTCAACATCAGATAGAGATCTGAACTGTCTGTTTAACAGTTCATTGTCTAATACTATAAGAAACAGTTCTGGTTTTTAGATTTCATCCTTTTCTCCAAGCTGTCCTGGCACATGGATTCAGCAAGTGATGTTTTGATTCCCTTAGATCCACCACCCCTCTACTGATTTTAAAATTACTACTCAGACCTGCATGGGAGAGTAACTGAAGAAAACGGTGGGCTTTTTTTGCATGCACACAACTTCCCCCTGCTTGTTTCCCTTTCCACAGCCACCTCTGCAGGTCTCTGCCATGGTGGGACTACTGTGTGAGTTTCTATTTCTTCAGATAGAACTTTTTTGCCTGAGGCAGGCAAACCTAGTCATGACAAAAGGAGATGCAGAGTGTAAAATAGGTTGAACTAAAAATACAAAAAGAAAATCTTGCTCTGCCAGTTTCTTTACATGGGAAACATCCTCCAGCAGACAAAATCTATCTCTTTGGTGTTGGTACCAGCAAGGGTGCCTCAGTCAAACTGGGAAGCAGATTTTGCCTGGGTTGAACAAGTTTGTCAGTGTTTAGTATCCAAATGAAGACAGCTCACGTCTACCAGTGCCTCCCTCTTTCCCCATTTCAGAGAGTGTGCAGGAGATTGCTGGAGGGTTCGAAGTGCTGGTTAGTAGTTTTCATGACACTCCCTTCTATAATAACTGAATTGCCAGGAGGTGTGAGCTGTGAGGGCACTGCAGTAGAATTTGTGAACTTAGTGCGATTCCGACTTACAAGTAAGGAATCTGGAGTGCCATGTTTATCAAAGGCCATAACTCCTCCATCATCACAAACATGGTGTTTTGGTTTACGTTGCTTCTTTTTCTCTCCTGGTTTTTAATTTCTTTACATAGTAACTGAATTTCCTATTATGCTATCTAGAAAGTTTTATTTTATCAGGAAGATAATAGTTCTACAACAGGAAAACCTTAAGGAACCATTTAACAGCTTAATTATGAGTTGCCTGAAAATTATTGTGAACCCTACTTACTCAAAACATTCTACTCTGGATCAGCTCAGCACTAAGCTGTGTTTTCCTGTCATACTGCTCTGTCTTCATGAAAAGCTGTTGTCAGGTGGTCTGATGTGTTGCTGTTTTGCAGCTCCCAAATCTTCTGTCTAAACTCTGTGTCCTCCTAGAGCTGAAAACTTCCCCCTGGCCAAGCCCCATGATGCAAGATCAGAAGCAGGAGAATTTGACTTATTGTGAATAACATACTCAAACAAAAATACAGGTCTCATCAGATACTGTGACACAATAGCCATAGGGATCTTAGTATAGAGCTTACCTGACACAAAAGATTTAATATCAGTTTAAAAATCAAAATATTCTGCCATTTTGGAGTCTATTTTTGCTCACTTGTTTCTTAAAAGTGTTTGAAATGAACATTCATTTTTTTCTTCACATTTCAGGGTCATAACAAATGATGAATTATTGGTAAAAATATGAGAGCTGAAAAATCTTAATATTCTCTTTTCAATAACCTCTGATTTTTTTCAGCTCTTTATAAAAAGCTATATGCAATCTGAGAGCACCTGGTTCATCAAATTGTCTGGGTAAGAATGAAAATACAGTTACAGGTATTGTTACCTTTTAGCCCTGGGTGGTGGCCAAAACAGCAATCAGTTGCTCTCTCTTGCCTTTCCTTTCCCAGGGGGGAAGAAAGGGAAAAGTAGGAAAGACTCATGGTCTGAAATGGAAACAGATTTGATACAACAGTACTAAAAGAAAAATTACACAAAGCAACACTTAGCCGCTGGAAAGCACACTCCCAGCAATGACTGCCAGAGGGTAGACGCTGCAAGCATGAGTCCCGCAAAATGCAGAGAACAACAGCAGGGTGAGGGAAGGCCACAGGAATGGGGCCCCTCACAGATGAGGCCATTGAAGAATGGCTGTCTCCAGCAGCTCCCTACTTACATATGGATCATAACATTAATGGCATGGAATATTTAATTGACCAACCTGGCTATCAGTCTAAGGTTCTGTCTTGCTATGTCCCATCCCCAGTGCTGTCTTGCACCTGCAACTGGACCGTTGAAAAGTCCTTCATCACCTTGGCAACAGCCAAGATATCAGTGAATTCTTACATTCCTTTTGTAACAAATTCCAAGCATTGGAAAGCTACTGGAAGAAAATATTAACTTTATCCCAGGGTGCTACCTTACTATTCTCAAACTAATTCCAAAACAAAAGACCGTGCTAGCTACTAAGAAGAAAATTGACTAACTGCATGGAAAATTACTTTGACCTAACTAACCCAGCACAAGCGCAAAACAAATAACAAATTACATGCAAAGTGACACACAGACGCACAAGTATTAGCATCCTCTGCCTGTGGGAGGGGGTGTGTGTTTGTGTGTGTGTGTATGTGTGTGTGTGTGTTTGTGTGTGTGTGTGTGTGTGTGTGTGTGTGTGTGTGTGTGTGTGTGTTCCTCCCTGGGAGACAACAGGAAAACCTCAGCCTTGCTGCTAGCCAGACCTGTGAGCGGGAGCAGCCACAGCCACAACCCTCAGGCTGGAATGGAGGCACCCTCAGCTCACAGGACACCTGGGAGAAGGAGGGCAAAGGTCCTGGAGGTCACGGGGTCTATAAGTTCCTGCAGCATCTGCAGCAGTTTAGATTTAAACTCCTGTAGAAATTTCTCTGGAGAGATTCTTTCTGGTTCTGTAATACAGGCAGTATTAATAACAGCCAAAAGTGAAACACTCCTTACGATCTTAGGATTAAAAGAGTAAAGGATGGCTATTAGAGCAAAAGAATGTCACCTTGATGACAAATACAAAATAACATTTAGAGCCTGGAAGGAAAACAAAAAATTACATTTATGATTTTGTTTTGGTCCCCACAAGAATTCCACTGCTATTTTAACTAGACAATGTAGACTTTCAGTAAAATCCTTTGAGTCATAAAATGCCTCATTTAAAAAGAAAAAAGTCAATAACTCCAACTTTCTATGTGCTCTTACTTTACCGAGTGTCTCTATTTAAATGTATATTTTGACTACAGTACTGTCAAAGAGTACTAATATAACATTCCCTATAGAGAGAATTGCAGAAGAAAATTGTAACCTTTTGAGTGTGTAGGAGGTGGGGGGAGAGGGGAGGCAACTCTTCTACCATTTTTAAAGGAAATGACATTCTCTAGCTGCCTAAATAAATGAACATTACAGAAATAAAAATGGTCTCTGGATCAGATTCTGACTTTGAAAGAAGGCATGAAATATGATTGAAATCTAAGACATACTGAAAAATTAGGCTTTTGTATTAAGTAGTAAAGGTGCCAGCATTCTCGGTTGGTTTCACCTTTTATGTAAAGACAAATAAAAGGCAAATGGGAAAAGACATCCGAAAGAAGACCTGTAAAAAAATGGCAATAATTACAAAAGTACAGCTTATTTCTTCAGTTTAGAAAGCTAATTAAGAGAGGACATGTCATTACCGTACACACCTGCTCAATAAGATTTGTTCTTTGTAATTATTAGGGACATGAGGAGTCCAGAAGATGCAATAGCATTAATAGCCCCTGAGAAATCAAACTTTAAAAGCCTAGGTGTAAAGCAACAGAAGAGAGTTTGCAAAAAAAAAACCAAAAAGGAATACAAAAATAAATGGTGCAGCAACTTATGATGAAATGACAAACAGTTCTTTCTGTTTATAAACAAGTTCACTATTATCAAGGTTCTGGTAAATAAATTGACGGTGTCTTCAGGAAAGCAACAAGGTGGTTTTGCATATGATTGTGGGAAATTCTATCTTGGTACACAAGCACTGTCCTTGCAGAAGGACTTTAGAATTTATGTGTGATGAAATGATGTACAAAAGTGCTGTCTGGGATCAAACACCCTTCCTTATGTATTGCTTTTCTACCAAAGGTCCTACTGTCCTATAGGGATTATTTATACCCTTATTTCTTCATCACTGTTCCCTATCCGGCTGTTTGCTAGAAGCCGTGTAGAGCATTTTGCCTACCAGATATATAAGGAAATTAGCAGAAGACAACTAATGTTTGTTTGCTGACTGCAAAAAATGACCTCTGTGACTAAAACTTCAGACAAACAAGTACTGATGGGAAGGCAATTATTTACAGTTGAAGTGTGACCAAGGTACTCAGAAGACTTCAAAGTTGGTGCTTCCCTGGGATCTGTGCTACAAAAGCCCTCGGCACTCAGAAGGAGATTCAGAAACATTCAAGGACACATCCCAGGCAGAATTGCCCAGAGAATTTTATCAGTTTGCACAAAAAGTGTGCTGTCATATGCTAATGTGATTAAGTGTGCCAATGGTGAAACTCTTCAGATCTTGAGAGGATGTAACCATGCTGAAACAGCAAAGATGAAATCCAACACTATGGCTCAGAAAGTGAGACTAAATCAGTTTACAGAGGATGTTGATCTGAAATGCAAATGTCTGAAATTACTTCTCACATCATGAGTTGGTTCCAAGTGAGCTATGCACTGTGAGGAGAGAGACAAGACGCTGGGTATGCTTGGCCTTTCAGCAGAATCTTTGCAATATGTAGTCCTGGTTTTATCACCTTCCTCTTCACTGTGGCATGCTGTTATTTACCATAGTTGTTACATTGTATTGGTCCCATCCACAGAGACTTTTCAAGCACCTTGACTTAGGGCCTCACCCGTGTATTTGTAAAGCAGGCTGCCAAGCCACAGCGGGGGCTTCAGTACCCCTGGCAGGTGACTCCTCCTTTGGTCATGCCTCCCAAGTGATACCTTTTGACATTACAGTCGTGCACCAGACAGTTTCTGCAAAACCCTCCCTAGTCTTTCCTTACCCCTGTATGCTGCTGTGTCCCTGAAGGACATGGAGGTACCAGGCATTGTGTGAATGAGATGCAGTCTAGCACAGGCTGTGGACTTTTTCGAGGGTGCTCTTTTAACAGCTGAACTCAAAGGTGCATATATGGCTGCTGATAATCCTCAGCCATTTCACCATTTCAGGAGGCTGTCTAATGGTTGGGGTTTATATATACATATATATTTGTTTATCTGCTACCTTTTTTTCCCTTTTTTTCTAGATGAGGATTAGTCATGAAAGCTTTTTCTCTACTTCTGTGTTTTCATCCTGTCTCCCTTTCATTTATCAGGCCCTTACCTGCTTTCCTGTCACATATTTCATTTCATTTTCTAAAAACCAGCATCCTAAAGTATTCATCCAGGCTGCAAGTGCCAGTTTTTCAGTTCACCAGTAGCTTAGATGCCTCAGCCAGCTTCATGGACTGTGAATGAAAAGGACTAAAGTGTCTCAGCACAGTTCACGTGATTCAGTTTCACCTGAATAAAAGCAGCTTCTGTCCAGCTGAGATGCAGGAGATGTCCACTTCAAATATTTATTTTTTGACACACCAAAAGATTCTGTCTTGAAGGAAAGATAAAGAAATAAGGATAATTGAGAGAGAGCAGAGAGAATAAAATAAATGCTTCTGCTTTATTCTCAGCCCGCTAGTGTGATTCAGCAGTTTTTCTCTGCACAAGGTCTGTGCATGAGGAAGAAAATGCTATGACTGACAGAGACAAGGTGACTCCTTATTGGCAGGTTTTGCTTGGTCTCTGTGTGTGTCATGCATATACCTGTGGCACAAACCCAGCCGTGGCAGAGAAGTTCTGTTACCCTTCCAGACAAAGCTCTTACAACTATGACTTTTAGTTAACCCTATAATTAGGTACACTCATTAAGACTGACCTAGAAACAGCTGAACTGAATTTCAAAGCTAAAATTAAGCAAATATTCCTTAGCTACCTCCCAAGATGAGAAACAGAAGGCCAACCACCTCAAGGGTACATACGGCTTCAGTGGATCCCTCTGTACCCTTCATGAGAAACTCACATGCTTGAGTACTTCCCTGAAGTGTCTATACACCAACACGTGTAGCATGGGTAATAAACAGGAAGAATTAGAGATCTCTGTGCAGTCACAGAGCCATAATCTCTTGTTATTACAGAGATGTGGTGGGGTAGCTCACATGACTGGAATGTTGTCATGGAAGGCTGTGTACTTTTTAGGAAAGAAAGGCCAGCAAGGTGAGATGGAGGAGTTGTACATTATGTGGCAGAGCAACTTGAATGGATCAAACTCTGCCTAGGGGCAAATGAAGAGCGGTTTGAGTCCTTATGGGCAAAAATTAAGGGACAAGTTAACAAGGCACTGTTGTGGGTATTTACTGCAGGCCACCTGATAAGGAAGTTGATGAGAATTTCTAAAAAGAACTGGAAGCAGCCTCATGATCACATGCCCTGGTTCTCATGGGAGACTTCAGTCACCCTGACATCTGCTGGTTGGGCAACACAGCTGAGAATGTCCAGTCCAGGATGTTCCTACAGATCATTGATGACGGCTTTTTGACACATGTGGTGGAGGAGCCAATGAGAAGAGGTCTGCTGCTGAACCTTGTCCTAACAAATCAAGACTGGTTAGAGATGTCATGGTTGGGGGCAGCCTCCGCTGCAGTGATCATGCAAAGGTAGAGTTCAGGATCCTGCACGGAGGAAGCAGGCCAAGAACTAGGACTAAAACCATGGACTTCAGCAGGGCCAGCTTTGACCTCTTTAAGGTTCTGCTTGGATGAATCCCATGGGTTAGGACTCTTGAAGGTAGTGGGGTTCAAGAGATCTGGTTAATATTCAAACAACACTTTTTCCTAGCTCAAGACTGATGCATCCCTATGAGCAATCAATCAAGTAAAGGGAGTAGGAGGCCAGCGCAGATCAGTAAGGAGCTTCAGTCAAAATTCAGGTGGAAGAAGGATGTTTATGTAATGTGGAAAAAGTTACAGGCCACCTGGGAGGAATACAATGTGGCTGTTAGAGTATGCAGAGATGCAGTAAGGAAGGCCACTTGGAATTAAATCTGGCCAGGGATGTCAAAGGCAACATGGAGGGCTTCTTCAAGTATATCAGCAGCAAAAGGAAGGTTAGAGAAAATGTAGGTCCACTGCTGAATGAAGAGGGTGCCCTGGTGACAGATGATACAGAGAAAGCAGAGGTACTGAATGCCTTCTTTGCTTCAGCCTTTACCTCTAAGCCCAGGCCGCAGCAATCCTAGACCCTAGAGACAGAAGAGAAAGTTTGACAAAAGGAAGACTTCCCTTTGGTTGAGGAGGATCAGGTTAGAGATTGTTTAGGCAAACTGGACATCCAGAAGTCCTTGGGCCCTGATGAGAGAGTTGGCAGATCTTATTGCTAAGCCACTCTCCATCATCTTTGAAAGGTCTTGGAGAAGGGGAGAGGTGCCTGAGGACTGGAAGAAATCCAGTCTTCAAAAAGGGCAATAGGGGTGACCCAGGAAACTACAGTCCTGTCAGACTCACCTTCATCTCTGGAAAGCTGATGGAACAGCTCATTGTGGACATCATTCCCAAGCATGTGGAGGAAAAGAAGGTTATCAGGAGTAGTCAGCATGGAAATCATGTTCGACCAAAGTGACAGCCTTCTATGATGGTATGACTGGTTGGGTAGACAAAGGAAGAGCAGCAGATGTTGCCTTCCTTGACTTAAGCAAAGCTTTTGACAACATCTCTCAGAACATCCTTATAGGCAAGCCCAGGAAATATGGGCTGGATGAGTGCACTGTGAGATAGATCAAGCATTGATGGAATGGCAGTGCTCAGAGGGTGGTGATAGTAATGGTGGGGAGTCTGGTTGGAGGCCTGTAGTTAGTGGGGCTCCCCAGGGGTCAGTATTATGTCCAGTCCCATTCAACCTGTTCATCAACGACCTGGATGAAGAGACTGAGTGCACCCTCAGCAAGTTTGATGATGATACCGAACTGGGAGGAAGGGCTGACACACCAGAAGGCCATGCTGCCACTCAGCAAGATCTGGACAGGCTGAAGGATTGGGCAGAGTAGAACCTGATGAAGTTCAACAAGGGCAAGTGTGGGGTCCTGCACCTGGCAAGGAATAACCCCAAGCACCACTAGAGGTTAGGGGTAGACCTGCTGGAAAGCAGCATTGTGAAGAAAGACCTGGCAGTTCTGGTCAACAACAGGTTGACCATGAGTCAACAATGTGCCCTTGCGGCCAAGAAAGCCGACAGTGTAGACTGAGAGGGCTGTGTCTGTTCAGTCCGGAGAAGAGAAGGCTGAGACCCCATCAATCTTATCAATGTGTATAAATACCTCAAGGGTGGGTGTCAAGAGGATGGGACCAGACTCTTTTCAGTGGCGCCCAACACTAAGATGAGGGGCAATGTGCACAGACTAAAGCACTGGAGGTTCCATCTGATTATAAGAAGAAACTTCTTTATTTTTAGGCTGACAGAGCTCTGGAACAGGCTGCCCAGGGGAGTTGTGGAGTTCTTTGGAGACATTCAAGACCCGCCTGGACACATTCCTGTGCAATCTTCTCCGGATGAACTTGAGGTAGCAGGTGGGTTGTACTAGATGACCTCCAGAGGTCCCTTCCAATCCCTAACATTCTGTGATTCTCTGATTCTGTGAAATGACAGAGATCTAACCAAACAAAAGAGAATAAACAATGGTGAGAAGAAAACAAGGTTTTTCTAATGCTAACATTTATAATAATTTTTCATGCAGCTTTTTTTTTTTTTTTTTTTTTTTTACTGTTGGTGAATATTGACATTATGTCTGGATTATTTGGTTTTTAAGCCAGAGTGGACTATTGGATCATCTAGCACAGGCTCTTATATAACCAAACACTAGTTGTCATTTACTTATTCTTTCCTTCAACTTTCAACTTGATTAATCTTCTCAACTAAATGTAAGACTAAAAGTATAGTAAAGACAAATACTTGCCTAGTTCACATGGTTGCAATGATACAACTTTTTGATTTTTTTTTAAATTAAAATTATTGATCTTTAGTACTCACCAAATAATTGGTATTGTGGATTTTTCAAAGGGTTGCGGACCTTTCCATAGCAGTTGGCATTTTGCACCCTTGAAAATAATTACAACTACTGTAATCATATTACAATTTTCTATTCTGAGTAGTTAAAATTATTTAGTTCCTTTGTCAGGATATTTTTTTCTTTCAGTCTACAGCCTAAGATCAGGGTTTTAAGTGGTCTTCTTTTTAAAAAAATCCCTTAAGACTGCAGGTGATATTCTGGAATAGATCTCACAAATGCTGTAAAGACATGTAATATCACCTTCTTAATTTGATAATCTCTGCTTGGGTGGAGGGAGTAAGCAGTCAGAAAAACATTAGGAAGGAATTTGTTTGTAAAAGGTGAAGGTATGTTATCTTCACAGAAAGCTGAGCACTAACTTAGCCATCCCATGTACTGTGCAAGAAGGATTTCTCTAAGGCTAAAATCCTCTCCAGTTTTACTTTGGAGAATGAATAGTTTCTCATGGTTTTCTGGAAGGGTTATTCTAACCCATTAAAAAATAAAAGTTAATTGAATCTGAAGTGGGCTAGGTTTCCTAGTGACCTATCCCAAATGAGAAATAATGAGATTTTCTGAAATTAACAGATGAAGCTGAGTTTCTTCCTTGGAACTGCAAACTGAATAAGTACATTCACCTCATCTACAAAGCACTGCATTGTCAGGACTACTTACTGTATTTTTCCTAAGCAGGAATTAAGGGTAGAAGTGAAAAGAAAAGAAAGGCAATATGCTTTTATGCTTTGTAAAGTATCCCTCTAATGTATTGTGAGGGTCTTTTTTTCCTCTAATGATTCAGTACATACAACAGAAAATTCACCAGAGAAAAAGAAGATTTCTGAAGAGCCAGCAGACAAGGCATAATTTCTGCAATATCAGTGATACTTTTGCCATTGATTTCAATGGCACTAGAATATCATCTTCAAGAGAGACCTTGTACTTTCTTTTCTCACTCTTAAAAACATTATTTGATGAAAGACAATTTAGAAATCATTTGAGCAATGGAGCTTCTATTGCTTTAGAACATTATCATTAACAGCAAAGAAAGTTCCACTGTCAGAAACATTTCTCTTAGATTTCTTTTTTTAGTTTCATCTTACTGTTCTCAATAAGTGCCACATTACCATATCAAATCAACGAGAAGATGTTACATAGAATTTCCTTAAAGAAATAAGTCAATACCTTTCACCCTTAGGAATATTGTTGCTTTTAGGGAGACTCTAAACTACATGTACCTAAATAACGTGGCTTTCATTAATATGTCACCAGATACCATTAATTTTACAAAGCACTGTCTTAGTTCAGCTTTACTGAATTCATTTTCAGTATTGGATTTTCTTTAGGACACAACTAAATGAATTATCCAAATGATTTTTATGTAATATAAAATTATTCCCAATCCTATCGTAAAAATTCTTCATTATCAGGAGCATGATAAATAACTTCTAAAATTCTCATATAAGCTTCAATCACTTCACTTTAAAATGTACAAATATCTATTAAAATCTTATTTGTCCGAAAGAGATGATCAGTCCAGACACTGATGTTTAGATGCCTTTCAAAAATAGAGGTGAATATGATTTGACTCTGGTGGAGAGCTTGATCTCTTGTCTCCAAATCTGCAATGAAAAGCCTTTGTAAGACACTAAAATAGTAAAGTTATAAACTGCAAATGCTGAGTTTCAATTTCACAGATAATCCCTTTAACATACAGTTCTGCCTTCAAGACCATGTGTCCCAGCACATGTGTGTACATGTGCACTGGTGATGAACCTACTAGTATTTCAAGGATGATTTCCAAAGTGGGCTGGCAGCATAACTTTAAGTATCCAGAGTCTGCTGGGGCACAGGCTTTCATGTAAGGTGCAACCCCACAAATTAGATAGTCAGATCTGAACTAGCAAATTTGGGACACAGAAGCATAAAATTCCACTGTTCAAGCAAAGGAGATGGATTTTTATATTGGACATAGTCTGAAACCAGAGAATCTGGTGTCACTAGGCAGAGATAAGACTTTACCTGAATCCCAGGTGGAAGTACTTGCAGAATCTTGTGCAAACTGAGAAATTTGTACTTTAGGCAAAAAAAGTGCTTGGAGAATGCCATTTGTGCCCTTTAATTCCCTAAGGAGTGGTAGACCAGGAGAAGTCAGGGTTTTGGTGAAGCTAGAGCTAAATGCTTGATATTCTCATAATGATATGGATTTTCTAGTGTTATGCTTTCCTTTCCATATTAAGCTATTTTATATCTCTTCAGCTGAAAGGCTGAAAGTTATTCTGCAAGTTACTCAGGATTATTGTTCTCCATCTGTCTCTCTCACTAATTTAGGTTAAGTTTTCTGAGTAAGAGATAATGCTTCAGGCTTTCTCCTGAGATGGAATGGATAAGATATTTAAAGTTTATCTTGACCCTACAGGTATTACAGTAATCCACTCTAATGCATCCTTAAGGGCTGTGATTCCTTCATTCCTTTGGTAACTTCAAAGAAGTGATATGATATCACCTAATGAAAGTATTTTTATCTAACACTCTCTCTTTTACCAAAAGCCAGAGGACTCAGGGATGGTAAGAAAAAGACAGAAATACTAGATATTTTCCATGGCACAAGTTTACATTCTTTTTAGAGAAAAATTAAGCTTCCTTTTCTACTGCTGTACAACCTTATAATAGTTGACTAATGTATCCAAATAGTCTTCAGAATGTGGCAGTTGAACAACAGAGAAAAACCAAAAGGAGAACAGCAAAACAAATGTGTAGCATGGGTAAAGAACTGACCCAGTTCTTTTAATTCCCTGTGGAAATACTTGCATTTGGAAAGAAATACACTAGAGCAGGCATGTGAGAGCTATTAAAAAAAAAAAAAATCTCAGCAGCATTCAAACTATGAAGAAATTGAGGGTGGCAGGATCAGGAATCAAGAGATAATCAGGACAGGATCATTGCCTCTTCATCCTTGAGCCCCTGATTGTATCATGCAGGCTGAAGAAATAATTGCCTTTAAAGAAGGTATTTGAAACAAAACCTGGGAAAAGCTTCAATACTGATAGGAAAATTAATAAGTGTCTGCAAAAAACAGTATTTAAGGCGAACAGTTTGCTAATGTCAAGCACTGGGATATTGACAGAGATAAAGAATGGCATCAGATGGGACGTAGAGGGAAGAAGCATATAGGAGCACTGGTGACTGAGAGAAGTCACATTTCACACCTACAGGAAGAAGAAAGAGTCCCTTTTTTTTTGTCTTTATCGTGAATCAAAGAGAAGATGCAATAGCACTGTGAAAAATGTGAATGGAAGAAAATTGTTCAGTTAAGGCTGAGGAGTGTTAAGGCTGACTTAGCAATGAAATTAACATATGAGACTCTAGGATGAATTATGGTGATGAGGGTGGATATCAGTTCTGACAGAAGTACTCAGATTCAGGATGGAGTTGCCTTTCAAATGGACAGTGTCACCAATGATTAAGTTTGATGCACTGGAAATGTTAGGGGACATCAAGGCTTTCACATCAACTAGCATTTCTAAAATAAATAAAAACTCCAGAGTCTCCCAAATCAAAAATGAAGGATTATTAGAGGCCTTATCTCCAGAAACAATTGGGATTCAGATGCAAGTCACTGCAAGCAGCTTTATAGAAAATCATCCTTCACTCATGTGATGTGAAGGATGGGAAGATGGTGTATATCACTGACCACAGAAAAGTTGTTTCACTTATCTGCTCCGATATATTTTCCTCCTTTTCTCTCACTCGCGAATTTAGACTAAACTGTTCATAGTATGAAATGTCAGATGTTTTTGTGCATGTATGCACACTCTCATGTCAAATAAGACCTAGATTTCATTTAATTTTTGATATGTGAACCGGGCATGTAATAACATTTGCATGCATTTCTCTCTCTGATAGGGTGTGCTAGGAGCAGATTTGCTGACACTGATATTTCAGTGACACATAGGAGACTTTTCACAACAGTGTGACCGTAAAGAACTCTCAGGGGCTATCACATATGTTCAATGAAATTGCGAACTCAAGGAAGGCTTTATAGCCACCATTGACTTAGTGTAAACTAGAGTCTGTCGTATCTGGGGTTGTAAGTTAGTGCTGGAGTAATGGTAATAAATTAAGTTTTTGATGTCATCATATACTTTTCACACAAAAAGAAAACACAAGGCATAGTACTTCCCAGAGGAAGGACAACAATGCTACAGAGATCTGAAGCCATGAATACCCGAATGCAGCAAAATGCATGGTGCCTAGCTAGTTGTTTTTTTCCATATAAATGCCAACACATATGGAAATGCAGCACACAAGCTGGTATCTTTCTGGCAGCCTCTCTATTGAATGAAAGTGCTTCAGGAAAGCACTGTGTTTTCATGACAACTAAATTACAGCCTGTGGTTCATGGTGTTGTCAGTAACAGGAAAAAAAACATGCACACTGTTTCAGTAAAGCACTGAAATGGTCCCACAAGTAAGGTTAGCAGAAACATTTAAAAAGCAATTCTAGTAATCCCCTCCCTTTGCACTTGGTTAGGGTTCAACAGGTACTTTCCTTGAAGGATGGGATGAGCTTAAATATCCATAATTTTGGAGCCTCATGGAACTGCCAATCTACTCAGAAGACCGTTACTTGAAATCAGTAGGTTTTGAAGAAAAGCGAATCTGGGGTTCCCCATATGCCAATTCATGCATGAATGCAACTTATTGCAGAGTGTGAGAGATTCAGTTTAGCAGTGAGAAATGTACTTGTTTATTGTGACAAGCTGCTGTCTCATTATCATACTTCTGTTAGCATTCCTAAAGGAAGGGTATCTCAAGATGAAGATTAGAAAATTGCCTTGGTGAAGTAAAGGTTTTAGCAACTGAAACAGCATAGGCAAATATGCACAGATGGGCGGGAAGGAAACAGCCTTCTTGTAATGAATTATGTCTGTTTTACTAATGTGCAGTAGCCAATTGATAGTTCCTCAGCATGGCAGATATGAATTATCCAAATGGAGAAGAGTTTATGACCTTTGTCATGGAGTGAAGACTACCCAAAAGGAAAACTTAGATAAGTGAGACTTCAGCTATATCTGCAGAAACATGAGTCCACAGAGAAATCACCCCATGCTGCCCCAAAATGTTGGGTGGTCAGACCAAATACTGAGACCAGGGCACCAGTGGCAGCTGGAGGGGAAGGTGAAGCACCAGGTGGGACTTGTGTGAGCATGAAGTCAGTGAATGTCACAGAATAGAGGTGAAAAGCTCTAGAGTCAATCTACCCCTTCTACTTACTAAATAAATTTTAAATTTTAAGTCAGTGGGTGATGTAAGTCTGTTCTTTCAATGATCTCACCTCTGTTTTCCCCTGTGACATCCCAGCTCAAAAATTATGCTGTGACCTTAGTGCTGAAAAGCTGTGTTTTTCTCCTGGAGGCTGCAAAATACTACTGGAAGCTTACAGAGCAGCTGGGAACTGAACTTGTTTGAAAAGAGGCAACCACAACACATGGTTGCATATAAGATCACACAAAAATTACCTTGATCTTCTCTAAGCAAATAAATTACTAATCATTAAAGTGAACTCTTTTCTATTTACATTTAGTTGCAGAACCTTTAATCTTCCTGAATATTTCACATTGCCTCTTTAAAGTACTTATAGTTGTAACAAAAGCTTGAAAATTGTCTTTAAAACACATAATTTGTCAGAGCAATTAAAGCAGATATTTTTCTAAGAGGAATGAAGTGGGATTAAATTCATAGTTAGGCGGAGATAATCTCTAAGAGGAAAAGAGACGACTACATATTGCTGAAATGAGATTTACCCATTATTTTAGAAATATTGAGATGAAGACAAAATCAAATGATGAGATCTTATTTGTTAGAATGTGAGTTACATTGGAGTTTTGCAAAATCCTCAGTGAAATTTAGCTGAAAATACATAAGAAATTAATGCTCAGCTACTAAAACATTTTATGAAGGTTTAATGTGCAGATACAAAATGGCTGACACCTGTTTTCCTATTGTTTAAAACTGCAGAGTCTATCTCAGGTCTATTTCTAAATATTGGAAAAGAACGATGATAAATCTAGTGAAAATTAATGCAACAACTTGATTTTTATTGAAAGGTCAAGAAATTTGAAGTTAAAATTTCCATCTTTAGTTTATGAGGAAAGTAGCCTATACAGAAGTAAATTTCACTCTCAAAACATTTCTATGTGGAAACTGCACACCCTTAGAGCTTCAAAAAATGCAGAAAAAACCACAATTTGACCTTTATAATCACATATCAAAGCTTGCTTTACAAATCCCTAATTCAGTAGCATGGATAAAACAGTCATGCCTCAGTCCTCTCTAAACACTGGTCCTTCAAGACATTGAGGGACTCCTGTTTACTCAGAGTTGAAAGAGGGATTCAATACCATAAAACCTTAGCTTCTTGATGGACAGTGTGTTAATTTCCTTTGCATACTGACCTTGGCTCAGATAATGGCAAAAGAGACTGATACTGTGGCCCCAAACTGTTCTAACTACTTTCAAAAGCCATGCTGAAATACTTTGGGCAAACTAGTTTCTCAGGTACTTAAGTCCTCAGAAAAATTAATGTCTTTTGCTTTCACTTCATTCCACAGCAGCTTTACCAATAAATTTAGAGTATGTCATGTTGCATGGTTTTATGCTTTCTATTCAACAGCTGCTGCCCTTAGTTAACAAATCAAGGGAACTAATGGGATCCAGATATTTCTCACCGATTAGGATGCTGTTGACTGCCATGAAGAAGAAAGAGAATAGATGTCCTGGTAACAAGACAATACAGAAAAGCTGATTATAAAAAAATGCATTATCAATGGGAAAGAATCTGGGAAGTTAATTGAAAACCATCTATTTCCTCCATGTTTGTTTAGCGTCTAGCACTGTAAGTGTCTTAAGTGTCTTTCAGACTATAAGCTAGTCTTAAACGACAAAAATTGTGTTTCACCATTATGACTTTTTCTAATTTCAAATTTTACATATCAGAAACCTACAGCTAAATATGAAACATCAATAGAAATGTACCAGGGAAAACACTGGGTACACTACATTTCATGACAATGTGATTTTTTCCTGGTGGAGTGCTAAACACTACAAAACAGGAGCTTTATATCGAACATATCGACATATCCTTCACTGCAGTGTCATGAGCTGTTGTTAGTATAACTAAACTCCATAGCAAACGATGTGTAGTGCTCTGAATTAACTAAATATGCATTTATTTATTTATTTGAAACAAAGCCAAATATTGTGACATTTACAACAAATCTCATATTCACACCATAAAATTCCAACCCCTCAATAAATAAACATTTTAAAATACAACAGTCCTCCAACTTCCCTTCTCCCCACCCTCCCGATTTTGATGAGATTTTGTTGCTACATATAACATAATGCATGTTTAATCTTAAATAAGTAGAACAAATTGTGGCAAAAGAATGGAAGACGTTCAATTGCTAAAAATATGTTGTTCTGGCAGGGGGCAGGAATTACTATGTTGTCTTTAAAATTCTGGGGTTTTTTGTTTGTTTTTTTTTTTTTGTTGTTTGGTTGGTTTGTTTAGTTTTTGTGTTGTGTTGTTGTTGCTTGTTGTTGTTTGTTTTTCTGATAGCATATTGCCCCATAGTAATGCTGGTGTGTGTAGTGTGTGTGCTCTGCTATGTGCTAGGTTGCTCGCAGGTGAGTTCCTATGAAGGACAAGTTCCAGGGTATGGTTAAGACCTCCTATTAGGAGAAGCATCTCTGCATCATGCCCTGTGTAGGCAAGCAATTTTGAATAAAAACGTAACAATGTCAAAAAAATCTAACCTAGACACTCAATTCCCTATATTTGACGAAAGTTCCTACTTTCTTGGCCATAATTTTCATTTTGTTATATTTGTCTTGCAATGTGGAGGTGTCTTCCACACATGTTAAGTGTTTTGCTGTCAGGGCAATGGAACATGAAAGCAAATATCTGAGCTGATAGCATTGCAGAGGCGAGCTGCAGGCAAGCTGCATTATTGCATGCCACTAGTCCTGTAAGAGAGCCCTGTTAATGACAGTCATTTTTCAATCACTTTTGCAGTCAGACTCTTGTGAAACTTTTATTTTTAATAGCGTATTGTAACTAGGTCTCTTAGAATAGCTCATTATGTTTTAAACGTGTTAATCTATACTGTGAGGCCTTGTGCAAAATTCTCTCTCATCATTAGCACCATCCTCATATCTCCAGTGTCAAAATAACAGTAGGTGCTATGGAAATGTTTGGCAAGTTCTGCAGGAAGCCTGGCTGAAATTGGTACAGAGCTATAATTCTGCTGTTTAGCTGCCATTTATTTAATTATGTGCTTAGTCAGACTTCTTGGAACAAGAAGGGTGTTCCTTCAGGAACAATTTCCAGGAGCACAATATGGCAAATATATCTGGGGACCTGTCACTTATTTGTTTACTAGACATGTTCATAATGTGCCTTCAGAACTCCTTAAGTGCACTGAAATGTAGCAATGACATCTTTAGAAAACCCCGCGATGAAAGTGAGAGTGGTGGCAAACAGTGAATCCTGCTTACATGTGCGCTGCTGAGGATACAACGTAAGGAACTTCTGATTACAACGGGAGAACCTTCTATTTCCTAGTAAAAAACCACGCTATTTCCAGCAGCAGATGGCCATGACAGTAAGTCAAAATCCACTCTTGGCGTTCTTCCCTAGCATGTTGTAAACAGAAAATAATTGTAGGGAATGTTTCCTATCCTTAACTAACACCGGAATGGTAGAACATGAATGGAGCATCACACCTCCTACAGATAAAATGATATCTGTGATTTCAGACTGAGTTATCATCCAGAAACAAAGTAAGCCACAAATGAAATAATTGATTTTTGTTCAGAGAATAACAGTTTCCCAAGGAAGTTTATAGGGAAATCCATTTGACACGCCTATGGGCTTTACAAATTTCAGTGATTAAAATAAAATAATTGAAATGAAAAACAGATTTGTAAGTCTGATTATATATTCAGGATATATAAAAAGACTTTGTTGATAGTTTTGTAGGGCCATATTTCTTGAACTTTTGGGTTCTTTTTCTTTTTACTGCTATAACCATTACATGGTAGACTTGAAGAGGGATGTCTTGTAGTTCAATCACAGGACTTGATCCATAAGGCCTCTTCTTCTGGTTTTGGTGTTGGTGTGCTCAGAGCAAGCTTAATCTCTCTGTTCAGTTTCTCATCTGTGAAACAGAGATGAAGTATTTCCTTCTTGTATTCTTTATCCACTTGCTTTTGTGAGCTCTGAAGAATAGCGAAGGTCTTTTACTTTGTGGATAAGAAACATGCTGTACAACACAGCCTTGAATTTAAATGAGTTTCTTGCAGCTCAGAAAGTTCTTGTGAAGTGAGGAAATTCATTGGCAACTGCAATTCACTCTCTTCAAAATTGAAATAAAAAGTATAACTATAATATAAAGTATAATATGGTTTTACTGACTTATACAGCAATGCAGTTCAACACACCACAGGAATTTTATTGCTGCAGTTCAACTTGATTTCCATAGGCAGATGATTCTGTCCACATGCAGTTTAATCAGAGTAAAACAACTTATTTACAGCTTTGTTTCTTGAGTAAATTATTTTCTTCATATCGTGAATCCCACTGTCAGGTCAGGTCAGGTGCAGCACACATGGAGACAAATATTCGAAAAATAAATAAATCTGTTACTTACTACAAATTCATGGATCATAAGAGAAATGTAAACTAAACTTTATTTATTCCTTTATTTATTATTTTGTTCTTGGATTATTTTTTTTTTTAATTTATTTTTATTTTTTATTTCAAAGAGAAGGGAAAATTATTTTCTTTTTAACTTAGGCTCCCTGGTAAAACTAAGTACTTTCAGACATTGTTGTGTGACTTGCAAGGCTAATATTTGCCAATGGCTAACTGGCATATAAGCCTCAGGAAATGGAATATACATTCTTAATTTTTTCTTCATTCTCTTTGTCAGAGTTCAAGATTTCTCAAAACGATTCTGTCCAATTCAAATGACAGATTGGATTGTTTGAACAATAAGACATTAGAAGGTATGAAATGGAAGTGATTCAAGAAACAGGATACACTTTAGAAGAATACATGTTATTTCGTGAAAACACATCACAGTATGAATCTTTAATGCAACCAACCTTAAGTCTAGTGTATTGACAGAGAATCAACCTGCAGTTCAAGTTGAATGCATAGCAGAAGAATGGGCCTAATTCAGAAGTCAGACATTTAAGTTTCCTACAGTCTAAAAGGAGAGTAATGAACAGATCATTATGAAATTTGATTGCATATTGCCTTAGTATTTTGGGAAAATACATATTTATGAAAGAATTGGTCTTATTAATAATGAACCTATAATTG
This sequence comes from Nesoenas mayeri, assembly GCF_963082525.1. Classification (NCBI taxonomy): domain Eukaryota; kingdom Metazoa; phylum Chordata; class Aves; order Columbiformes; family Columbidae; genus Nesoenas; species Nesoenas mayeri. The sequence continues at coordinate 12,965,501 of NC_137542.1, read as the reverse complement.
GTCATACAGATTTCTGAATACAAAATCAGTGATAACAGATTATTACGTCCCTACAAATGAGACACTGGGAGCAATCACTAAGCAACAAAATCTAATAACATTGGGATTTTTTAGATTTTTGTATCTGGCATGCTTACTCTATAATAGGAATATTATCCCATAATATGTCCATTCTCTGTGTTAAAAAGAAAACTATGGTCTGTCATTTTTAAGTATACAGCAACACCATTTGTCAAAATGAATCAACATACAGAACCACTATGTTGTGAATTTTTTTAAAAGAGCAGACCTGTGTAGTGGAGTCTTTTAATATTTAAGGCGTAATCAATCTCATCAAAAAGGAGAAGTTATCTTTATGAACACTGCGTCAGTGCAGGACTCATCCACTAATGCAGCTAGTATCTAGGGATGAATTTGCTCACTCACAGCGCTGTTCTCTTGGAAGTATTAAAATTAATGCGGAATTTTCACTCAATGAAGCTTCCCAACCAGGAGACTAGTTGCTGTCAGCCTTGTGTTTATTGTTTCTTCATATAAACACTCAAATTGGATAATCTGGGGACTTATTTTTTTTCAACATCCCAAATAAGCATATTGTGTATAGCAATTTTTCATATGTTCTTGAATCAGCAGACTGCCTGTTAATTGCCTGAAGTATTCCCAAACTGGCCATTAGGAGAAAGAACTTCTGCAATATTTTCATTTCTCCCCTTACCTGTGTTCCATGTCACCAGCCCTTAGCTGAGAGAAAAAATGACAGAATTTTCTCATTTTGTGGCACCTTTTGGTTCTCCAACTGGCAGGCCAGACACCAACACATTAGGTGCCTTTAAAAGACTCTCTAAGATATTTTTCCCCAATGAGTCTGTAAAAAAATGTAGTGCCTTGTTAGACACTAATGGTATCTGCCATGTAACTACACTGTTGAAATTTGCCAAAAAACATTACCCATATGTCAAGGTATTCCCTTAGCTCCCTGATTAATAATAAAATCTCTTATTACATCCTTGCTAATTGAAGATATTGTGCATCAATACAAATGTGGTACTGACTGGAGGCAGATTTCAGAGGCAAGATCCTAATAACCCACTTACTGTCTTGCAAGAATTTCATTGCTTCTTCTTTGATTAGCATTATATGGGTCATGGAGACTGTATCCTAGCTATAGCTTTTAAGTCACTTTGGGGACAGTAACTGTTTGTGGCCCTTCTTAGCTGTACAGGAATTGTTTCAGAAGAATGCATTTTGTCTGAGGTAGCCTGATTTGAGTACATGCCTCCAATACATGCAGGATTACTATGGTTAGGTCCTGTTAAAAAAAAACAAACAACCAAACAAACAAACAAAAAAAACCCACAAAAAAAAGCAAAAAAACCCCCAAACAACAACAACAACAAAAACACAAAAAAACCCCAAACCAAACCACAACCAAACCAAACAAAAAAAAACCCAAAACAAATACAAAAAACCACATCCATTTTGCTACAGGCAATACTGTGTAGCTTCAGCATGGAATGAGTGTGAGCATCAAGAGAGAATGGCAATATTGAGAATACTAATTGCAGCCACCTGGTGGCGTTTTATGGTCCACTTCCTCTCATCCTGCAAACAAAATACATAAAATCAGACAAAGTTTTGCAGCTGCCCCGGTCTCTCCCAGTACACCTACATTACTGCCATTGCTGACACTGCCACAGCTAAAATAAGAGGGGTGAATCTATAAAAAGGCCTGCTTTGTTGTTGTTGTTGTTCTAAAAATTGTTCAGTTTAACCCCTTTTTCTGTCAGGTTGAAGGATGCCCTTATAATTTTAGCTGAAGAAAAAATACATTTGATGCATTCATGCAATTGTGTGCTCAGCAGCCTGATGTTTCAAACTGAGAGTGGGGACTCTGAACCTCTGAATCTTGAGCTATATTGAGCCTGTTTGTATAACATGCCTAACTGATAGTCACACAAGTCACACAGTTTGGCCTTAATGTACACACTGTCTAGCTCTAGGGGACTTGTGTGAGGCAGAGACATTAATGTTCTCTAGTAACAAAGTGCTATTCTATTCTAGTTACATCAGGAGAGACATCGTTAAAGTGCAAATATCTGTATAATAAATTCCCCAGGATCTACCTTTAAACCGTAGTAGACAAAAATTTACTGGAGTTGAGCATTCAGAGAAACACACTTGCATCTTCCGGAGGGAGTGATGTTTTACCGTCGCAAATTTCCTTGGTAACAATATATATCCTCATGACTGAAAAAGAGGCAAATATAGGTATTTGCTCCCCAGTTGTTGCAAATTTGACTGACAGTAGTTGAGACTCAAGGTCTTAAATGTATTCAAAGTAACATCCAAATTAAATAACTGTACCTGAATTTTGCAAGGAATTTGGGACCACTGGTTGTGCCCAATTGTCACTCAGATGCATATTACAGTCTTTGTTAGTTTACAGGTGAATGCAGCTGGACTGCCCCTCTGTATTAGTACGAGTACACCATCCTAGTAAGCATTGCTTGTGGAATAGATTGAACTTTCAGCTAAAGACTACTTAATATTAAATTTAAATGATCCAGTTGTCCGTGGGTGTTTTGTTCAGAACATTCCCATATTGGATCACTGATGTAGCCTTATCTTTCTTTTAGAGACTGAACTTCTAACAGCTCAGTTAATTCTGTGTGTAAGATTAGGGTAAATTAGTTTGGTTTGTTCATGTAAAAAGAAATGTTAAACCTATTTAAGTATTTTTTTAAAACATGTTTCCTTACTTTCAAATAAGACTTTAAAGTCCATCTAAAGTTTGAATATCAGCATAGCTGAAGAGTCCATAAACTCTCTAGGGAACCTGTTCCAGTATTTTATCACTTTCACAGTAAAAATCCTGTTTTTCTCATGTTCAGATGGGATTTTCCGTGTTTCGGTTTGTACCCATTGCCTCCTGTTCTGTGACTGGGAACCACAAAGAAGAGTCTGGTACCGTCAGCTTTACTCTGTCCACCAGACTTTTATAAATGCATGTATCATGAGGGTGCATTGGTGGCTCATGGTCAGCTTGCTGTCCCAACAGAACCCCACCTCACATTCTGCAGACCTGCTTTCCAGTTGTCCAACATCCAGAGCACAGTTGTGCCTGGAGTTATTCCTTCCCAGGCACAGGGCTTTGTATTTTCCTTTGTGGAATTTCATGAGACTGTTGCCAGGTCACTGTCCAGTGTGCCCAGGTCCTTCTGAACACCTAGTACACCTGGTGTATCAGTCTCTCCTTCCTCTGCAAACCTGTTCAGGGTACATTCTGTCCCAGCTTCTAGGTCATTAATGAAGAAGTTAAAGAGTATATGAAGCCAGCATTAATCCATGGGATATACCAATAGCATCTAGCCTCTGATTAGGATTTGTGACACTGATTGTAAGTTCAGCTAGTATTCAGTCCATCTCCATGTCCTCTTATTTAGTCTGTCTGACATGAAGATGTTATAAAAGACAATGTCATAGCCTTACTAAAGTCCAGACAGACAACATCAACTGCTCTCCCCTCATCCAGCAAGCCTGCTTGATTGTGAAAATCTATCAGGTTGGTTAAGAGCAATAGTCCCTTCCTAAATCCATGTTGACTACACTTGATCACCTTTTTATCCTTAATGTGTTTGGAAATGTCTTTCAGGATTAGATCTTCCATCACCTTCCCTGTGATTGAAGTCAGGCTGTCAAGCCTGTAGTATCTGAGATCCTACTTTGCCCTCTTGAAGATAGGAGTGACATTTGCTCTTTCCCAGTACTCAAGAACGTCTCTTAGTCACCAGCTTCGTTTCAAAGTAATTGAGAGTGGCCATGCAATCACATTGGTCATCTCCCTCAGCACTCATGTGTGCTGTTCACCAAGCCCCACTGACTTGTGGATATTTGCTTTGTTGAAGCACTACATAACCTGATCCTCCTTCACTGAGAGTAAGGTTTTCTTGTTCCAGACTTTCCTTCTGGTACCAGAGGTCTGGAGTTATTGGAGACTGGTCTCAGCAGTAAAGACTAAAGAAAAGAAGGTACTGAGTTTCTCACTTTATTCTGTGTTGTTTGTCACTAGGTTTTCTGCCCCATTCAGCAGCTGGTCCACATTTTCCCAAGCTTTCTTTTTGCTGCTGATGGCCCTGTACAAGCTTTTTGTGTCGTCCTTCACGTTTCTTGCAAGATTCAATTCCATGTGGGCTTTGACTTTCCTAACATAATTCCTGTGATCTCAGACATTATATTCCTTCTAGGTTACATACCTTTGCTTCCACGCATCCGTCTCCAGCTGGTCCTTCCTTGCTATTCGTAGGAGGTCCGGTAGGGTTCTTCTCCACATTAGCTCCTCAGGAAGTTGTCAACAATGCAGCCCAGAAACCTCCTCGACTGTTTGTATTCTCCTCTGCTGTCCCTTCTGCAGATATCAGGGTGGTTATAGTTCCATGTGAGGACTAGGGCTTGTGACCGTGAGGCTTTCACCAGTTGTCTGAAGAAGACCTTTTCTACCTCATCTTTCTGATCAGGAGGTCTATAGCAGACAGCCACAACAATGCCACTCATGCTGGTCTGCTCCCTAATAGTGACCCTTGATTGCATAAATGGTTGAGTTATACATATCTGAAAACTGTTTCTGTTTTCTTAGTAGGTAAATGTTAAAAGCTGCACTAAAATTGTATTCACAAATATTTTTCTGTTACTTTGGATTAACTTCCTGGTTTTGCAATTTTTGAGTATGATTATTGGGCTTAAGAGGAGAGAGGGTCTGACAGATCTGTCTTTTATGCCAAATCAGAGAAGCAACCTGAGCAAAGAGATACTTATGAATCCAGACATCTGTTCAAATAGAAATACAGTGATTTCTCTTTCACAAAAATTTTCATAAATATTTAATTCTATGACAATTTTTTTGTTGTTGTTTTTTTCTCTAAGTTGTTTCAGTAAGTACAGAGTCAAAGAGCATTGATTGGTAGTTCAAATCAGTGCTCATAAAAGGTGTGACCTTCCATTTATTACTGAAATCTGTTCTGCTGCCCTGGGACAGCTTCTGCAAAGTCTTCTCAAATATTGACTAACTGGTTTAATGTTGCTATTTCTGGCATCTCAATCTTACTCTTGATTTTAGGGTTTAATTTTTATTTGTATAACTATCCTGTACAAAAACAATCATAGCAGAGATGCATGGGTTACTGCATTCTGATATTTTTGCCAAGTTGGAAGAGGACCGTTTATTCCCATGGGGGTTTTCTGACTAAACACATAACCTCACTGAATTCAAAGACAGAACTCTCACTTCAGTAGCATTCAAATTTCAACACCTGTTTCTCATTCATGGCAAAGAATTTAATCTTACTGTTTCTGAGCTGATTCAAAAAGAAAAAAATGCCAATGTTGAAATGTGGGTTCTGTGCCCTTTCAGAAGGATGCCTATCCCCAAGTTCCCTGGAGTTTGCTTGTGTCATTCTGTTTCTCCCATGTCTCCATTTGTCTCATATCTTCCCCTCATACAAAACATGTTTTGAGGCATACAGAACAGATGTTGCTTTCAAGCTGGCTCATGGCTGCCTTTCAAGAGGGTTGTAAGGGAACCTATTCCCCTGCAAACTTTCTGATAGCATCTCTGCTGCACAAATTACAGACTTCAGCCAGACACCCATTTCTTTGTGCATGGGAAGCACCATTTATGTTGTATGAGAATGGCTTCTTCATTAGAGACAATACATGTGCGTGGGCCTTCTTCAGCTTCCACTGTGCTGGGTGGTGACTACACAGCCAACAGCCTGAGAGACCTGTAAAACAAAAATTTGGGAGTAAGAAAAGGTAAGAGAAGAAATAGAAGTGAAATGAGATCACCTAACCTTAATAGCAGCTCAGTGGCAGACTGGGACCCTAGAATCTCCTTTCAACACCTCCTCTTACATCCTATGCTCTTTGCTATGTTGTGTCTCTCTTATTCTGGTCAGCTCCATTGGAATCTGGAGTTACAGATACCCAAATTTATTTGGACCTTTCGTCTACGAACCAGACTGTTGCAGTGTACAGATACGCTGTCGGAGAGTGTTTTTCTTGTCTAAAACCCTCATGAAAGTTTTTATCTACCATTTCTCACTTTGTCTTTTTCAAGTTTCTCTCTGCTCTTCACTTGATGCTGACTGTATTTTGGTATTTTACCGATAGGTGTTTCAATTATGTGGGAATGAGATATATTGGCCCTTCATTTACCAGTTCAGCTTTGTATAAGAAAAAAGCTTTCTACTGTATACTCACTCCTAATGGGACTTCACCAGCTCTGTTTTTATTTCTGAGTTGTGTCACCTTGAATTTATCAATCATTTATAGTGAAGTTTTATATGTCTGTAATATAGCTTGGTTATATTTGTTGTTTATAGCTTGTTTTAGCATGCCTGAGTAAAAGCATTATTAGGACACTTTTTGCCATTACATAGAAATACTATAAAGTCTTCACACTGACCTCAATGTGCTCTTAAGGGCTCTTCTACTTGTGTATGCCAAAGAACTGTACATGTTTTCAACAACAGCTACTGAATTCTTTGTCAGAAATTTTTGCTATGGAAGAAGCTCTCTTTTTTTAAGTGAAGAATCTCCATTCTTAAGAAATATCCCTCTTTCAAGTATCCACTTGCCAGTCCAAACCAAAATGCCTAACACGTTAGAAATGTAGCCTATCATGCTCTGAAATGCATAGGCCAAACTGTAGAACTCAATCTTGTTGCATAGACCCTCACAGACTGTGTAATTTTTATATTTAAAGCTTATTTCATTGGAATTTTGGCATAGTGTAACACAGGAGAAATGAAATCTCCTGAAGATGGTCAGTCACTGTATGCATAGCAACAGCGTTCTCTGCTGTAAGGCCTCCTGCAGACTTGTCTTCAGCTGGATCAGGAGGTACTTTGCACCCCTGCTTGGCTCAGTTCTCATACTCCAGCTGATTGTAGTTCTGTGTGTGAGTGCCAGAACAAGTATGTTCCTTCATTTTTGATATCTCTTGTTACAGTTAATCTGAACCACACGCAAAATGCCTCTTATATAAAAGATTATCCTATGCGATCGTTTCTGTTTTATTGGAAACATTTTCAAATGACTGTTGATGAATATTTTACCTCTGTACAAACTCCTAGTTTTGCATCAGGGACTACTGAGTGTAGCTTATGGAAGTGATCCTCCAGTCTGGGTGTTAAACAGGCTGGAGGAGTCTCCAGAATCATCTAAACCACCAAGAGGGCTCCTGCATCAACAAGTCGGGTGGCTAATGGTGAAGGTGACCAGGAGTCCAGTCAGCCATGGAGTTCCAGGTGGGTCCCTTGTCTCCAGCCAGACCATTGTCTTACCTCTGCCAATGACTTTCTGGGGAGCTTCTGGGGCACCCCTGAATTAATGGCTCAGGTATACTTGGTGTACCTGTGGGAACAGTCGTGATAGCCGTCTGCATCACAGTTATCGCTAAATGGCAATCTTGATCTTCATACTTCTATCTCATTTACAATTTAAATTCCACAGGTATTGCCACAGTATTTTTGTCAGCATTGTAATGTTTTCTCTTTCTGTGGCTGTGCCACACCATGGCTTCATATGGGGATTCTTTTAGAAGTCGTGTTCAGTTGCTATTTTGAAATAGCTTGCTGAGCATTTACACTTTCCTCATTCCATGTAAACAAGCTAGTTCTCCAGAATTTCTAGGGATAACATGTTATTCCATCTTTGTCTGGCTCTGATTTAATCTTAGCTCATTTTCTCGTTTCACTTGCAGTTTCTCATTTGGCATATGTGATCCCTCATCCATTTTAGTCAGTATCCAGGTCTTTTCCATCAATATCCATTGAAAGTTGTACCTCTTCCAAATAGTGTTGTCTCATAGTTTATTACTGTGGGTGTTTTGGATTTGAATGCAGACAGAAATGTCATACACATTTCATTGCAGACTGCATTCCTGTAACATACAGGAAATCATTCGTGTCCCCTGTCAGTTAATTTTGTTGCGGTACTACCAGGGTTTCAAGGAATTCTGCATTCGAAACCTTTTCTAGCAATAATTTTTTGCTTGGGAACCCATAGTCTGCAGCGGGCTTTCTTTTCAGTCTTTCATATCTAGCTGAGGAGGTAAACTAACCAGGCTGGATTATTTTTTTTCATAAAAATGAAGATGTTAGCCAATATTACTGGAATTAAGTAGAAAATCAGCCAATCTGTTAAGCATCATTTCTCCTTATAAATCTGTAAGACAATGGAGCCCAATCTCACTGTGCTTTGTGAAGGAGATTTTAGCACCATGCTATGTATGGTCTACCTCTCTATTTAATCTTTATTTTGTCTCCCCATATAATTATTTTATTTATATACACCTTACTCTTCCTTTTTTTTTTTTTTTTTTTTTCCCTATACTACAAACACCTTTACAAATAGAGCAAAAAAGACTTTACTGGGAAAAATGTTTTTGAGTTTAAAGTCTTTGCAACGCTGTGAAACTGCAGAGCAGGTGCAGTCAGCTGGATCTGCCTGCTGCTCTGCCCTTACACAGAAAGAAGCTGTTTTATGCTATTAAAGAGGCCTTTCTCCCTAAATAGCAGGACATACCCTTGCACAAACTCCAATCCACATGACCACTGTACCTCCTTTGTGCCATTGCTTCTGGACAAATAATTTGTTCCTGTTGATAGGAATTTATACTTACTACAAACAAAATACTAGATTAAATCATGCACATATCAGCAAAAAGCTGTGCTTTCGAGTTCTTGACTGCAAAACTGAAAAAAAAAAAAAAAAGAAAAAAACCCAATCAAACACAGCATAAGAGGAAAGTAACAAAATGAGGTATATTCTTGAAGGATAGCTAACATTTAAGTCTTTTTTTATTTATTACTGTGGGTCTCTCAGGCCCAGCTTAGGGTCTGACAACTAAACTGACGCTGTTTGCCTGGGTGTTTGTGATAGGAATCTTTGCCTTACTGTTTTCAGGGCACCTCACTGCATTAAAGTGTTTCAAGGAAAGTGAAACTTCTAATTGATGTGACAAGAATATATGCACTCAATTAATATCTAATTTACAGACCTTATTGTACTTTTATCTTTTTGGACTCAGAAGATTCAAATGAGGTATCTGAGAATAGTTCTCCTTTGATATACATGAAGACTGTTTGTTCATGTTTATCTTTTTGCTCAGGGAGTCAATTAGATTTTAGCTGTAGACTTACATCAGAAACTTTTCTAAATTTATACCAGATTACACAGTAAGTTACCCCTGTACAGAAAAATGTTTAGATGCCAGACATGCACTATAATAAAGCAAACATTGGAGGTATGGACACAGTATTTAAATGAAGAAAATTTTGTTCCCTCCATTCTTGTCCATAACAGGGACTGCAAAACTTCATGGCAAATTAAATAATAATTGTAGTAGGGGCAAGAACAATAGTCTGAGACACTTAAATAGAATACGGTCTTCTCTGTTTCTGCTAGATACTGCGAGCAATACTGAGGGCATATCTTAAACATATCTTTTTATAGTCTCGCATAGGTCAAAAGAGATGTAGGCACTGCATTATTTTCTCTTTTTACATGCTGAATGGGTTAGAGCATTCTTATACTTTTTCTTTTAAAAATTTCTCATGCACAATATGGCCTAATCAGAGCGTATATTTCCCTCATCTCACATATTCCTGTAGCTGCTATACCTTTGCTTACCTTATAGTAAGTGCCCTCTTACGGCTGATATATTAGATTTCTGATCCACAGCTTTCCACACAAAGGGTAAAATTCACTCTTGCTCACATCACTGACCCAAACCTTAAATGTCTGCAAGTGATATGCTGAACACTGAAGTGAAGAACAGGTTCTGTGTTGGTCTTCTCAGAGGAGTGAATTTCACCCTTCAATGCTTCACAGATCCCAGAAAAATCACTTGTGTTGGCTAGTAACGGCAAAGTTTACTAGACTATCCCAGCAACCATAATAAATACAGCTTGAGCTAATTTTCCTGCATGTTGAACTGCTACGCTGCACAACAAAAACGATTCCTAGCATATTAATAAAGCAAAATGAGAGTAATGCAGAGTGATCTTATTATAACCTTAATGACTATAACATCTGAGAGGTGTCAAATGCCATTCTCTGCATGCTTAAAGATCCTTTTATGCTGCCATAACTCCCCAAAGAAAATGAGTTAAATTTCCATAAATAAATAAAAAAAAGTACGCAAATGCAAATCTTTTCAATATTGTTACTGTGTTGGACTACAAGTGAATAAGATAAAGTGCACAACTTTATGTTACTCCTTTAACCACAGTAGTTAAGATAACAAAATATTTTAAGTAGAAGAAACATTGTAAAAAAAATTCTTGTATGCAGAAAAATGATTTTTCTTATGACATTTTCTTAACAACACAGTGACTGTCAAATGACTGTTTGGGGAAAAGTATTTTATAGAAGCTGAAAGCTCTGCAGACTCATAAAAATTAGTAATATTATAAATAAGATCTACACGGTGAGAAGGGTAAAATAGCTAAAAATAAATCACACTAATCCTAAATTAGTCTCTTTTTCCAGGATATGAAATCTCTTCCACAGAGAAAGCCTGATTCAGTAGAAGGCAAATGACTGGTTTATAATAGCCTTCCTGGAGGTCTAAGGGACATTTTCATTTTTTTTTTTTTTTCTCTCTCTCTATGGCAGGCCTGTGATGATTTAAATCCCTCATTTGCATGACTGAATTGCTCTGTAGCTTTACTGCTAATAGTCCAGGCAAATGGTAACTCCCCCCCAGCCTGTGGCTTTCACTTGGAGCACAACAGTATGTGAGGATACTCAGACAGAAATTTTCATGTTTCTATCTTAAAATTACAAATGCGTAGCGTGTTATTATGTATACTTGTTCTTTATGAATACTGTTTAGATTTCATAGACCTAAATGTATGCTTTTGTAGGAAGAGTCTCATCTGAAGTAGTGCTGAGCACCCACAGATCCACCCACAAACTACTTCTGAGGAGCAGTTACGGCAAAGCTTTGAATTCTTTCTACAAACCCTTTCTACTGATACAGCTGGCAACAATTTTCTTCCTGAAACAGAAGTCCTCATGTTGAAGTCTGTCTTCATTCCCTGCCCTGTACAGAATGAAGTTCAGGACTTTAACCATATAGCTTTTAAGGTTTCACAAATGTGCTACCCTATCTTCTCTGCTCTTTTTGGAGCTACCACATAACAGTAATAACAAAAATGGCTTCTGGCATTCCCTTGAAATTCCTTGTCATTCAGTGTCAAAACCCAAATTCCCACTCTCCCTCTCATTTAGATTCATAAACTTAAATCTGCAAATCCTTCCTTCCCTCTCCAGGTAGATGAAATCTAAATGAGTTCATTAAAAAAAAAAAAAAAAAAGAAATTTAGCTGAAAGATATGCTAAGCTATATGCCAACAGCTATGCTGGGACAGTTGGAATTTTAATATTTTAGCTTTATTTTCATTAAAACCTTTCATACTTTCTCCTCTTTTTCCACAGTTTCTGTATGCACTTTCTGTTCCTGTGCTCATTTGCCTTCAAAGAAACTTGTTCCTTTCTTCCATTTTGCTCTGTAGAAAAGTCCATGAAATTCAAAACATTATCCTTCTTCAATGATTTATTAGAATTAAAAGGACATACGTAACTGCATAATTACAGAGGAAGAATCTGGAATGCCTTTTAAAAAAATAAGTCAATTTTCTGTTCATGTATATTGTGTGTATTTTATTTTATTTTAAATATATAATTTTATTTAACCTCTGTTGAACTTAGTGGAAACTTTCTAGTTTATATGGTCCATTATCCACACTTGCACATAAATTAAAAGTTCTTCATATTAATAGTAGCATTTACATGTCAGTCATATTTTAAAATACAGATTGGATTTTGTTATGACAGCTTTTCCCTTTGTCACTAAATTATGGCCTATAAGATCTGATTCACGCCTGTCCTTTCTGTCCATCTAAGCCAAGAGTCTCTTTTTTTTCTCTCTTTGATAACTTAGATCTATTGACTACATGGTGCATTTTCCTTACAACTGATCAGGGAGCAAGACTGACCTCTGAAAACCAGGCTGGTTTCTCCTCAATTTTTTACATATTTAGCAGACACCATGGTTATTTTTTCAGTAGCGTCTTCTTTCCTGCCCTCCTGCCTACACTGGCCATAAAAATTTTTACAGCCTTTCTGGCACCCATGTTCCTGTTTTTCCCATTTTATATCAGTGCCTGCCTGTGAGAAGGGTCTGTGTGAACGTGGGGAACGACTATGTTGGATCAGGAAGCAGCATCAGAGCAGACTTGTGATGAAATCTGACTCTGAAGCATCTTAAACTAATGTTGGAGAAAAAAAAGGCATGTAAGGTAGAATGAGTCATATCTCACTAAAAAATTGTCCTTCAAGCCTCTCTTCTTCTTAAGCTTATGTATATATATATAAAAAAAAAATATTATTGATCATATAGTTTTAATGTCTATAGCTGTATTTTATTTCTGTTGTCTAATCAGAGTATTGACATGGTTTTGATGGCTGCTCTGAGCACTGTTTGAATGAAGAAAAATAGTTTTTATTAAATCCATGATGGAAGTTAAATTCTATATTTTGCATTTCCTTCTCTTGGAAATCACTTATCAGACAACAGTCCAGAAATACTGATTTTTAAGGTATGTATTTTGGAAGTGAATGAAGGTATGTAGTAAGAAATCCAAAAAGTATTGATGAGCAAATGCAGGAACAGACTCTTGAAATTGCTGGGACATAAACACTTCCCAAAGGGTTTGCCTGATTATTTTATTAAGAACTCTTGAAAAGTTTCTCACTTCTACTTCCCACCTTTCCATATCTCGATTTTTGCTCTACCTGTATCTTTTACAGATAGGTATGTTGAAGGCTGCATGAAATTTAAAAATGCTGTCCAGATTCATCATTAAATATAATTTACTACTACCTTCATGCTTAAGTAAAAAACCACATACTCATTAGAAGGACTCAGCAATTCCAGCTAAAATAAGAAATGTTTTGTAGAGCCGTGTTAAGCCATTTATAACATATCTAGTTATCTGTCATACTTCCAGAAACAGATTGACTGCTACAGACAACAAAACCATTGAACTTGAAATAATTATCTCACTCTTTGCATGAAGGTTTCCTTGAGCAGACTTGTTATATTTACGTGGCCTCATTCTTCAGCCAGAGGCTGACTGTGCCTAACTGTGCTTTGGGAAGGTTTAAGGCATATTCTGTCTCCAGACTGTGCACCCTTTGATCCACTAGGTTCTCAGTATTCCTTTCATCTAGCAACAGGAATATGAAGGTTCTATACATAATAAAATACAAAATATTAAACTAAGGTATTCTATACTTTTCTGCTTTGCTAGCCTTTAATTTTTGTAGCCATCTTTTTCAAGTTGCTACAGTGGATTACATGTTTCCTTGGGCAGAAGGCAAGGCTTAAAGGCTGCTTTAGTTATTAAAGTTAGGCTAAATACAAGCAAATAAACAGACAAGCAAACATGGAAGGTTAGACTGTGGAGCACATTTCTAGTGAAGAAAGCTTTATTTATTTGCTTGCTTCTCTACTTGTTCATTTGTTTAATTATTTTGCACATACAGACTTGGGCCACTGGTAAATTACAAAATAGGTAGGAAACAAAGGTGGGCAAAACCATGCTATCGCAGAACAGTTATCTAAGTCTGGCTTGTGTTACCTAGCAGGTTCTGTAGGGTTGTACACAGCTGGAACTTCCGTGGATTTGTCACGTGGGCTGAAGCTTGTTCCCAGACCTCAAGTGCAGGCTCTTCTCCTGTCTTCCAAGTACCTTTCTCATAGGGAGAACACAGTCTGAATGAATTGTTGGCTGACCTTAGGCATTCCCTAAGTGTAGCTTCATAAGTCTTGAGGAAAGTAAAAAAGCTCAGGATAGAATTTTAATTTTATTTTTTTCTGTATTTCTTCTATTTTTTTTCTTACTTGTTAAGTGTACTAGGAACAGAGCAACATGCAAGTATTAATGCAATTGTTTCCTACTACAAAGGGGAGATAAAAGCTGTTAATTTGTTCAGTCCTTTATTGTTGCACAAAATCCACTTCAAATACAAAATTTAAGAAGGAAAGTAACCAAGATTCTTGAAACCAGCAAAATATTCATGTTTTCTAAGAGCAAAGTGGTGAGATTTCTTGTTGTTTTTTTTTTTGTTTGTTTTGTCTTGTTTTGTTTTGTTTTGTTTGCCTGCAGCATTTACTTTTGCTCTTGAGAGTATGTGTGAATTTAAGTTTGCACTACTGTTCTGACTATACAATTTCTGGCAGAGTAAAATGTGAAAATAAGGTATGCATTTGTAGGAGGCTAAAATGAAATCTGTTAATAATTGCTTTGGGTTGAATTGTAAAGGAAGGCATTATGCTGCCAACAGTAAGTGAACAATTTGTGCAGATGGTAGTTCAGGGATGACACAATCCCAATGCGCAAAAGGTTCGTAGCAGCAGATGTCGGAGACTGAGATACCTCATCAGGCACTACTTACTTCTTTTCCCTGTTCATTACTTTGGAAATTCAGGATCTCCTTTGTGCTGGTCTGGGTTTGATGGTTTTCAACAACTCCATTACTCAGCCATTAGTGACAGTGCACTTTATTCTGCCAATGTATGTCTTTTAGAGGGAAATGTGTTTTGTGTAAATACACAGATGAAGCTTTCACATCATCTGTATTTAGTTGGAAAAAAGGCCTAGTGATGAAATGTGAGAGGCAGCAAGCTTCCTCATGTCATGGCAGAGTAGGTAATGTCATTCAAATTACAGCAAAGACTATTTATACAAAGTCTACCATGGTTCTGGAAGGACACCAAAGTACAAATACTCACATGAAAATGCTATTCAGAGTATGTTGTCTTAACAAACAAGGATATTTTTACAAGGTCATTTTACTGGTAATAATCAGTGCTTATTTGTTTTTCAGTTGGATAGGTAAGCATAATGTCATTCTTACATTTTTAATTCTTTTGGCTTTATCAACTCATTGACTAACCCCCTTCTCCCTTCCTAAAAAAATGAAAGAAAAAAAAAAAACACAAGAAAAAACAAAGCCAAACCCCAAAATTATGTTAACCCAAATAATTCCCTGGGGGAGAGGACAGCAGAGATGGGCACATCAGACCACCACTATTTCTCTGTTGTTAAATCTTCCAGGGAATATTTTGCTTCAGTTAGGTGGGTTTAGTTTCCAGATGCCTGAATTTTCTTCATTGTCCAGCAAGCTTGTTCCAGTCGAGCTTGTCTGGGATGTTAAGGTAAGCACCTAAGCATAAAAAACACTTTTTGGTTTCTGAACTTGTGAGCACAGTGCAATGGCCTTTCTTTCTTAAGGAATCAAACCTATTTTTATGATGATCATGCCCATGTAATAATTCATTCTCTAAAAGTTACTGCAAATTCTCCATCAGCAGAGAGAAACTGTCAGTGCTTTCCTTACAGAGAACTGCATTTAAAAGTTTTGGTTTTCATTTTTCATTAAACTGAAATGATGATTTAATGAAGTTTTTTAACAATAGGAATAAACACAATTTAGGAATGGACAATGTAGGCTCCCGAAGTGAATGTATAAATATATGTATGTTTGTATGTGTTAAAGCACGTATGTGCATATATACATTCATATGCATGTATATACACAGATATATGCATAAACATAAGTAGAGAGGAGATATGTAATTCGAAGAAGGAAGTTAGTACACAAACATGTCCATGGGATTTCAAAGTTTACAAAGGTGCTACTGGTCAACCAACATGCTGTTATTTTTCACAGAACCACAGAATCACAGAATGTTAGGGATTGGAAGGGACCTCACAAGATAATCTAGTCCAATCCCCCTGTTATTTTTCCATGTGTTATTTAGTGAGGATTAGAAAATTAATCCTGTAATAGGAATTAGATGCTAAATCACTGAAATGAAAAGAGAGGAGGAAATAATACTGACTGGCCATTTTCAGGTAGATGAGATGACAAGACGCCTCCCCAGCCTTCTGTCTGACCTTCTGCTGGTCCTTGGACAAGCTGCATCTCATTGCCAGTTTGCCGTTTTGCATGATGATTTATGAAGTGGCTGGAGATTTCTTAGATGGAAATCCTGTGTGTTATGAAGTTTCCTGATCCAGTTTAGATTGCTATCTCCTTTGCACTACAATAATCATTGCAATACAGTATGTCTGCAGCAGACTGGGGGTATATCTTAGAACAGGGAAAATGAATAATGAAACTTTGTGCCCTCCTCACCCTTGATCCCAGTGGACTCAAGATTTCAACTTCTATTTCCTACAGGAACCATCTCCTGTATTTCATACAGTTTATATGGGCTTGTAATGTGCATTCTTCGTCATCCCCCCTTTCACTCAGAGAAATTAAACTTCTTCATGTACTTTCTTTTCTAGCAGATTCTTTAATTTGGTCTGCTTGCTGAGTAGATTTTTTTACCTGAAGACACATCTTTGCAAAGAATCACATTTGAGGACATCTGGAAATCTCCGTCATCATGTCCACTACTTCATTTCTGTCAGAATTCTTCTAAAGAATAAGAAATGTACTGAAAACATTACCAGCATCCTTGTGATTAGTAGCTTGAAAGGCTATTCTAGTCACATATTACTGGAGGTCTATGCTCAGATGAGGCTTGTACTTTTACTGAGAGAAGACCAAGGGCATGCCAAAGAGCTTTTGCTCCCTCATGGACTGGGCAAATGAGACAACAGAATATTGCTGTTTAGCAATATTTGTTTAAAAGTCTGTCTTCCGCAGGCTGCTGAGGAACACCACCATTGCAAGGAGATATGTAAGCATGGTGAAATCATATATCTGCTAGTTCTGGAAATCAGTGCACCTCTAAGTACATCAGGTAATAAAATAAGATTAGAGAGACAATTTGCACTCACTCCTTCCATGTCTTATAACATATATGTTCTGTATTTTATAAAGACAATAGAGTCTTTCATATGTTTGTTGCAGGAGCTCACTGTTGTATTCAAGCAGAGGATAGGCATTGCTTTCCAGGAGAAATATGATTGTTCAGATCTCTAACAGAACTGCATGTTCTTGAATGAGACTCGAATTGATGAAAGAAAAAGCTCTAACACTGACACGTTTAATGAAAAAGAAGACATTTTGGTAGTGCAATTGAATACCTTGCTAAAATTTCAACAGTGCAGTATGCTGCTGGTTAGGTTTTTCCACATGGCAACCTTATCCCACAGGTTCTGACTGGACTTTTCTCTGTTTTGACTACTCTTTGTGTACTTGGACTTCATACAGAATTACTGGCAGTGGCTACTCTTTATGCCTGTGTCTTACCAGAATTTAGGCAAAAGGCAATTGTAACCTTAGTGCTAGGAACTTTGAACTGCTAGTTGCACAGCTAAAGGGGACAGGACATCAATGGATGACTTGAATGACACCAGTTCCACTGAGAATGCTCATATCAGTGATGAATATGCTCCTTGACAAAAAATTGATACATGTGTGGTATTTGTAAGCTCAACTTGGAAAGCCAGTGGGCTGAATTCCATTCACCTGAAGACTCTGTCACCCTTTCTGTGATGCTTTTCCTGCCCTCTGCACCAGAAAAAAATCTGCTTTGTTAGCACCAGAGTAACTTGTCACAGCATTTAGTGAGCATTCGAAATGCAGTCTTATTAAGGAGAAGATGCCACACTGTTTTTGCAGCTTCACCTGTGTTTTTATGGTTTTCTTTTAACCCTAGGCATTTTGAAGGCATGTCAGAGGTATTGGCAGTGTCACTTGGAACAGGGCTACACTCAGTTCTGAGATGAAAGGCAGTAGTGGACCAGTGTGTAGATTTAAAACACAAAGACTGTCACAGACTTTATTAAAGCAATGGATTGTGCAAAGCCCAGATCCTGAGGTTTAAAAGAAAATGTGATCAAACCTCTCTCAGCATAAACAAGTTATTGAAAATAATAGTTGGAGTTGCCTGGAGCCTGGTAGGTCAGAGCTAACACAGTCCATTAAGCAAGGATTTTCCCCAATACAGGACAGAGAAGTCATCAGCTGGAATTCATGTTTGTTGGACAGAAAAAAGTCAGAATTGAGAACTGCAAGTAAGAGCTTGAATGGATTTTTTTTTTTTTTAAAATAATTCCACCAGAGAAACCACTTTATGGAGATATTCTGAAATGGGTAGAGGCCTGAAATGTTCCTGCATTCACTCTGTACATTTCAACCCCATGGATATCTAATAGGTGAGTATGGCACAGGTCTGGGATGATTTTCAATTTTTTTTTCCCCATCTTGTTCTTCAAGAACTGGGCAGGAGTTTTGGTATGTAGCTGGACTGGGTTTAAGTGTGGATAAAGAATTAGCTTTATTTTTTGTGGCTTACTTTGATATTTTGAGGGCATTTTTCCACCTCTCAGGAGGGCAGGCATCTCTGAGTAATTTGCTTATCATATAGGTACCACTGAAATTTAAGCATACTACCTAGGTGTGCATGCACATGTTTCATTTGAAGAACCTAGTACTGACAATAGTGATATGGCAGTGATATCACTAGTAGTAACTGAGAGAGCTGCTCTTATAGCCGTGATGAAAATATATCTTCATAACAGATAGATGAAACAAATTTTTAAACAGAGATTCCATAAAATATGGTAAGCCATAGGACTCTGTTCATCTTTTTGCTATTGATTTCTCAGAGGAGAAGCTCAGACACTCTGCTAATGGCTTCAGCTTAAAACATTAGAAATATGCAAATTTGGAGAGCTACTCTGAAGGTATTGACATTAGTATCTAAGCCTGTCATTTAGGCCTTTAATGAAGTACAGGTATTGAAAACAGACTAGGCAGGGGTCAGTTAAAAGCCTGGTTTTAATTAGTTCATGGGCTTTTTTAAAAATTTAAATCCATTTCCATCCACTGTAGATGCAGATGGGCTGACTGTCAAAATTCCTTCACAGATGTAAAAAAAATACTGTGTACCAGGAGTGTTTTGTAGAGGATATTTACAATCATAATCTTTCTGATAATTTAACAGAAAATTAGTTGTGCAAGAAGACAAAAACTGTTGGAATCAGTCCTCTGTCAGTCCTCTGAGTGAGGACCACTTTCCATCTCTGGACAGTGCTGCAGTGTCTCCTGCACTGCGCAGTGACAAGTGTGTGTCACTGTCACCAGACTCATGATGCAGCTCTCCTCTAACACATTCTGACTTACTGTGGAGTGAAAAGGATGTCTTATTAGAAAATATATTGATTTCATGAGTTTCAATCCCATCTGAGAAACAGTAGGAATCAGTGCGCAGTTTGGAGATAGAATTATTATTATTATTTTTTTTTCTTCTTCTTTTGGTAAGGGTTGTGACTGTGTTTTCTCTTATCAATGGAAGCAGCAGGAGAAAGAGCCTTTATTTACTCTGATTTTTTGTGTGTACAGCTGCAAATACAGGTCTGCTTTCTTCTTATAACTGCTTTTTTCAGGGCCAGTCTCAGTGATCAGAATCATACCTCCGCTAAATTTTCCCAGTTTGAAGAGAGAAACTGCTGTGAAAAACCCTAGAGAAATGCTGGTACTTATCACAGATACATTTAAAATAAATTTTTACTTGTATTAATTTACTTTTAGATCCATTTTGATCTGGAAATTAACAATCACAAAAGATTTGGTTTTAGGTATCCAATAAATCATCTCTAAAAGATCTTCCATAACCTGTCAGATGTGTCTGTCTTGGACAGATCTTACAGACGAGCCACTTGAAAAAAATTCTATCTATTCATTATATGAATTGTTTAAAGATAGCGACAACTTTTTCCTTTCCATGCTACAGGGATTATGGGCTGCTAAAACCACCAGAATTGAATCAAAATCCTTAGGTTGTCCAGCCTGCTTGTAAAAATCCAGATAATGCATATTTGCTTTGTTGGAAGTCTCTAAGGAGCCATGTTTGTGGTATTAGGCACTGAACACATGCCTACACAGATACAGGCTGAGCCTGAGGAGTTTATTGACTTCAGCTTTAGAACAGAAAGACAAAAGGAAGGAGAAGATAAACACTGTCATTTATACTTTATACAGTAGGGGACTGGCATCTTCCTGGCATGTAGACTCAGTTAACCCCCTTGTCCAGGGGTCACATCTCCTGCCTGGCTTCTTTGAAATGGCAAGTGTCAGGTGGAACAGAAACTGTGGGATCCTTCCAGGCAATTACTAACCAGAGCTGGAGGGAGATTAGCAGCTCTCTGGCTCCAGTGAGATTCACTGAATATATTCACCGGTTACGTCTTCTCAGCCTTAAACCTGGACATGTTTGTCAAAGTGCTTTTAGAAGATGAACCTCAGTGAATAAGCCAGGAAAAAAGATCTGGTTGTCCTTTCATTATTTTCAAAGATGAGTCTGAAAAACTAGAGACTTTGAGGCAAACTTTATTTTTTTGTAGAGCCCCCAGTGTCCCAAATATTTGGCTTCTCCTCTGGGAAACACTTCCATTACAAAGAGAGGTGCTGAGAAAGTAAATATGTTAGCAATGCTGATACATAGCTCTGATTAGTACCATAAGAATATCTATAGAAATTACTCTGGTTAATAAACCTTCCATGCTGAAGCTTATACATCCTGCTGTTTGCGCTTTATGCTCACTTTTCTTTTTTCTAAAGTTGCTGTGTAAAACATAATACCACCACATATTTCTGTTATTGTTAACTTTCCATTGCTGCAAGGCTATTTTTGTTTGTTGCTGTGGCATTACTACCCACGCCTGAGCTTTCCCACACAACTGCATCATTTCTCTACAGCACAATAATGTAGAATGTGGAGCAGGAAAAGACACTTTTGAAACAGAAGCAGAGATGATGATGTAGAACAAGCTTGCTGCTACCCTGCAGACTTTTTTATTAAGAGAATCGATCACTTCTTGGAAAGGATAGAGGGATTTGATAGAATTTAGGGAGAAAATACCTCCTTTTGAGGGAAGGGATAGCTCCTTTCTGACACTCCCACTGCTTTTTTAAATTATTCTCTGCTGATCCCCACAGAGGAGAGAAAAAATTATTTTTATTTTTTCTTTTTTTTTTCTTTTCTTTTTTTTTTTTTTCTATATATATATTTAGAACCTCAGAGTCTCCAGAATATTAAGTGACTTTATGACAGATTCCTCTCGGGGGATGAGGTCTTCTTTGTCAAACTGCTACTTAATGCTAAAATGAATTAATTAGTTAAATATCATAAATAATACATGCTGTTTCAAAATACATTTTAAATGTAAAGTGACCACTATACATATAGAGATACATGCAGACATTATAAATATTCTCTAAACAGATCTTCCATGTTAGAAATATGGTATTGATTTTTACATGTAACCCACCTCGCTTGTGACTCAGGAGAGTTTTGAATTAAGAAAAAATGTAGTTAATACCAAAACCATACGTATTCTTGTTCTTATAACAGAGATGGTAGCCACTTCTTCAAAAGTCCTTAACACCTGCTGAAATAAGTGAACTCTGGACCTTAAAGACAACTGCAAACCTACTGCTCTTCATGGATTACTCTAACAGCAGGATAGTGAAATTCATGTAGGTCCATTAGATTCATATAAGTGCATAGGTATTGGTCCAGCCACTACAGGAGTCAAATTGTTTATGTGGAACACGTTATCCTTTGCAAACCAGACAGGTAAGCGAAAAAATGCACTGAAACTCATTTAAATGAAGCCTCTGCAAACCTGGATTTGTTGTATCCATTTCATCCTTAAGTAAGCTCGTTATACTACTCATGACTGCACAAGTTGAGGATTAAAAATCAAGTTTTATGTCTTCTGTCATCCTCACAAATGTGGAACTGGAATGTCAAGAACACCTGATATTTATATATTTACCTGAAATGGAGTTTGTCTTGTTGTTTCCAGTTTCAAAAATAAGATAGCAAAATTGTATATAGAGTATTACAGATAATTTTCTAGAAGCTTCAGTGGTTCCAGAGAACTAAAAATGAGGAACAGTTGCAGCACTTTAGTTCAGATCCTTTGCATAAATTATGTATTTCTTAACACCTATATGTTTTCAGGAAGCAATATTAACCTCATTGTAGGGGTCTATACATGTATTCTTGTATTTCTTTTTCCTCCAGAATGGATGGGTATCTTTGTCAGTGCTGATGTGACATACAGATCTACCAGCCACTTCAGCACTGAGCTGAATAAACTCAGCCTCATTTTTTTTTGTTGTCTGATACATGCAGTACTAGAGTAGTTGCTTTTATTCATAAACCAAAGTATTCTCAGTGACAAGCCTACACAATTTTGAGGTTCGCCAGAAGGCAGAAAATAAAAATGTTCTTTATGTTTAACAATTTTACTTGTAGAAGAATCAGACCTCCCAATTCAGAAATAGAAAAATTAAATAGACACAGTCTTTTCCAAGCAAACTCAGGTTAAAACTATGTTTCATAAGAGATGCTTGAGTTTTTTAAGGTTTCTCCCCTGAATATACAGCCAGCTCAATAATGCTGGTGTCAGGAACAAAAGCATACTGCTTGGCTCCAGCCAGGTGCGGTCACATGTAATTAGTATGGCTGGGTAGAGTCATGAGCAAGCTCATCTCTACTACACCCAGCTGGGTGTTGCCAGCCTTTGTGCCTTCACCCACCTCCCTTTGGCTAGACTTAGAAGAGTGACAGCCCAGTCCTCAGGTCTTAAAGGCTCCCATTAAGCATACTTCTGAAGGTTGCTTGGGATGATTTTGCTCCAAACATCATTCATGTTTCCTGATGTCTCTCAGTGCCTGCTGACCTGAGCAGGCCGCTGTTTCAGTCTAGGGTGATATTTCTGTGTCTGGTGGGGCAAACTAGAGATATGATGATTTGCCATTGTACTACATGAGCAACAGAGAAAAGGGCATGTAGCAACGCCTTCTGCTAGATTTCATTTTTAGTTTCTTGGTCCAGTCTGGGGAGGTTTAGGCTTCCAAAGGGATGACCCAGACCACTTCCATCCAAGCCATGACCTTATATTGCACAGTTCACAGGACAGTTTCAGAGAGCAGCTATCTGCAGGCAGTGATCAGTGAGCAGCCTGTCATGTTGGCTACAGGAAGCCCCTGACGTAAAGTAATGCAGCTTAAAAGCAGTCATAGATCTACAGCATTAACCTCGCTATACTGTCTTATGTATAGGGAAAAGAAAACAAAATGTTAAGACTTTCAAAGCTAATTAGATAGTAAAGGACAAATTTGACTGGTCCCTCACAACAACATGGCATATTAGGGCACAAATAACCCTTACACATGATGTTGGCTTAAATTGGACTTTGACTTTGCAGGAGTTTATAATCATCTAATAAACCTGTTCCCCAGACCTTAGATTTTTAGCTTCCAAAAATAAACACTTCAAAAAAATTCTGTCAAAGCTTTCCTGCAGCACTCCTTTTACTGGCCCGTGCCTGAAGTTTCTTTCATTGAATTTCTAATAAATAATGTATTTTTAATTGTTTACCTCTCAGAACTGCAGGCTGGTTTTATCCTATGGCAAGAAAGTAAAGCTGAGATTCATCAAACGGCAGAATTAATGGTGTGCTAATGCACTACATTTTTCACTCTAAGAAATCCAGTTCTTGCTCTGTATTCTTGTATGACCACTTATTCCATGAAGAGGAATGAGAAAAATAAGAAAATCTGGGTAGAATTGTGTGTTTGATGGTGCCGGTTTCCAGTGCTGTGTCTTACACAGTCCCTTCCCAAGGAGTACAATGACACACTCGATGCTGCCTGGAGGCTTTCATGTGTTTCCTTCATTCTTCTACTTTACCCTAATGCTTTATGCAAAAGAGGTGGCAGAAGTGTAAATAGCTTCATGGGGTATATGACAATGACTAATGGAGCTCTAGTTTACTAGGCTGCAGGAGGTGTCCAGCTGATTAAATTTCTTCCATTAATTCCTTGCTATTTTGTTCCCAAATTTGCAAACTGTGTGATATAGTTTGCACTCCAAATGTTTTACAAGACAGCCACTAACTACAATGACTGACTTATGAAAAACTGATATGTTCCTTATCCAGCATGACTAGCGGCCTTTGCACTTTTGGTTTCCAATTTTGGTCTCTGCTTATAGGAGAGAAAAGCTGCCATGTTTAGCTGGAAAACAAATTCCTCAGTGTCTGCTGTTAAACCCAGTTCAAGGCATTGTGGATCTGAGAGGATGTTCATATTTTTTGATAGCTATTTAAAGAAAGCTTAGAGGGGAACACGTTCTACTGCACACTAAACATAGTCCAAAATTGGGTCAGTTTACCTGGAAGATTGATACAGAAGAAAACCAAATAAAAAATTAGAACAATGAGATTTATTTGTTCATTTTTCAGTTGGCTTATTTTTAAATTTCTTTTTTTTTTTCAAAGTTACCTTTAATTTTATCTCATTAAAATACATTAATAAAATAAGATGATACCTGACTTTGCCACACGAAATCTTCTAAGTAGCAACCATTGATTAGAAAAGAATAGTTTGGTAAGTTTGAAAATTCATCTTTTTGTCTGCGTTTGTAAGAACTCTTCATGAAAATGACACTTGCCTTCCCTTTTGCTGAGTAGTAGTATTTTTTTTCATTTTTTGCTAGTAGTTTTTTTATAGGAAGAGTGCAATGCTATAGCATCAGTATGAATGAAGACTGAAATCTAAAAGGGCTTCTATTCACAGATTCTATTTGATCTTCAGATAGTGAGCTGCAAAGATAAAGAAGAGAATTTGAGTAGGCATACTGAACTGGCCTGCTTAAAACAAGTGATTAAAAAAACAAAGAGAGAGAGAAAAATACACTCAGCAAAAGAGAATACACCTACCCATTTGTTTTCTGTACAGAAGGAAATACATTCCTCTCACAGGAGCAATCCAGAATACAAAAAGAGACTCAGCAGTGAATGCTTTTAACTGCAGTATGATAGCAGAAAGATGCTTATAAAGGCAGCCCAGCAACTGAACTTTCAGAATGGACTGTTGAGGTCAGCTCTATGAAAACATGGGCAGAAGATGCAGGCAAAGAGTTTGCCAAAGTGTGTATCCGTCAAAAGATTTATAATTGAGCTAACACAAATCCGTCATCTGTAGCAAATCAACCTGAAAACATCTTGAAAGTCTGACCTTTAGAAAAATGGTATTAAGGGAATTTGAAGATGAAGTCCCATTGAGCTCTTATCTAATTCGGTTAAAACTGACGTTTTACCTTTAGTGTTTGACTAAATAAAATCCTGTTAACTCTGTTATTTGGATGGGCACAGAATGCCCTGTCTTTGTAGTAAATCTCCAAGGCTTGCCTTTTGCCTGCTGTTAGGACTACGTACCATTTGCTGAAGCTGCAGATGGACTTGCGTATGTGCTAAAATGAAAATGAAAAGGGAGTGGGGAGAGAGTTATGCACCAAACAGCTTAAATCTTGTATTGGTTTATCAGTTTCCCAGGCTAAAAACATTTTTCATGTAGAAAAATTGTATGAGTCCTTCATTTTTAAGAGCAAAAAGAGAGCTGATTTACATTTAACTCAAGTGTGAATTTCCTTTACTTTCCAAGGGAGCATTTTAAATTAGTCAGTTGACTACACAGTAAAAAAATATTAGAAGAAAACTAGAAATCTTTTAAAATCTTTTTAATAAAAAAGAAGCAGTATTAAGTAAAAGACCAGATTATTTAAGTCAAGACAATTTACATCTAGACAGCAGGACAGATAAAACAAATCCTATCTACTATAAAAGATATGTTTCCAGAAACTGTTCAGTGAGAATACTGAATGCATTGAAACTTGTTAGTGTAAGAAGAGACTATACAATATGCCCTTCTTCACTTTATACACAATAAAAGAGTGAAACTTCAGCCCTGAAAAAGTCTAATGAAGTAGGAAACATCACGAGATTTTTTCAGGTGAAATATGTCTCAATATGCCCTGTGATTATTCAGACTGTTGGTCCATCATGAAATATCTTTTGAAGGTGTTTGGTTTAAAATCAAAAGAACACCATTTTTAATCAGATATTTTGTCTCAAGAGCAGAGGTTTTCTGAAAGTATTGGAGTATGACATTTGAATTTTACTTCAGTATTTCAATGTTTCTTGCTGGAATTGATTGTTAAGGAACTCACATTTTTCCACGTAAATAGAAGTACTCATCTGAATTAGGTTCAATCTATATGTAATAAAATGCACCACAATGAAAATTTACTACATAGCCATAAACAGAAAATGGCCATAATGTATTAAGATGTAAATGTTATACGACTTAGCTTAATCTAGTGTGACACATAAGCAGGCACGCTGGAAAGCATAACTGATCCAGTTGTTTCCCACTGAAGTTCATGGCAAGAGCAACATTTCCAAAGTCTTCTATATCGTGCTTTCTAAAATAGACAAAGCTTTTAGAAGACCAAGTTTTACTCTGGGTTGCAAAACTTAGACTCAAATGTGAAGCTACTCTGCAGTGGGCAGAAGGCTGAATATTTTGAAGGGTAAAGTGGCTTCCTGTGGTTGACAGAGAAGAACCCACTGAAAGCCAGAATACTGGACCTTAACTAGAACCTTGACATCTTGTGTCATGCATTTCTACTAAGTACCACTAATTTAAAATAGTCACATGTTGCACTTTGCATTTCACAACTATGTAGATGACTTGGCAAGGCACAAGAAAATATAAAAATCAACTCCAGCTTTCCTACTTCTGTCAACCTTTAAATAATACTTACAACAGATCCAGTAATCACATCTCACCTACTACTGTGGGGTGCTACCCATTCTCTTTCTATCCTACACGTCTTTTGCTTGAAGCCTCTAGCTTTTGCTGAGTACATTTATTTTCTCACCTTTGTCAAGAATTGGTAACCTGTGGATTACCATCCAAACAGGACTATTCCAGAATGTAATGAGCAATCCCTTTCCTCCAGTTTCTTATGAGATTCTAGACTCAATTTTCTTTTCTGCTTAAAAACACCCAGACCACCACACACTAAAATGTCTAAATACCTTAACCTGCAACAATACCAAGGACTTCACAGCTGTCAGTGGAGTGGTAGAAAAGTGCAAGAAATATTTTGCTGTCCTAGCAGACTTTTAGGAGCGTGGAATCCTATTAGGCAAAATCTGCTTATTCTTTACTGGTTTCAGAATTTTTTTTTTCATTACTGTTGTGACATAAAGACAGAATCCAAAATACATCTTCTTATCTGTATCTAAACTCTTAGTTATTATAGACCTTTCATTTGTACAGGCAAAGAAAGGTAGTGCCCTCCAACCTGAAGATAAATGCATTTTATAGATATAATATAAGAAATCGGTAGGTTTCTCCTCAGATGATTTTTCATTAATACTTCCTCTAATATAAAACAAAATTAAGAAAGAAGTCCCTACATTTTCTCCACAAATTAATATGAGCTTCTGTGGTTTGTGATATACAAGATTTCAGTGTAGATGTTAATTTCTTATCTAAAAATATTTGAGCTTATCCTCTGATTTTGTGAGACTCACCAGAGACCTGTTCTTGACACGTACTTCCTTTCTATAAAATAAAGTTCTGCAAGTGAACCGGGCTTCTGTGTTTGCTGTCTCATAAATTTTACCTACCTTCAAGAAAACTACAGGGCTTAAGAAAAGGCCAGTTAACAAGAAAGAGAGTATGGATTTGCAAATGCTTCCCTTCAGAGAGGATTTATCTGTGATAAAATAAAAAATAGTTCTCATTACAATATTTCTCTAACATGATATAGCCTCCCAGGAAAGACAAGCCATTAGTAATGAGGAAAGATATGAAAATCTAGGTATATTTTTCTTCCAAGACAAGCTATTTTTTCATTACTAAAACTGGTGCCTTTCTGGCCTAGAATTACTGCAAAGCAGAATATTTCTAAACAAAAATCTGGCCTCACTTTCAGAAGAAAAAACAAGAATAATTCATGTTTTATATATATATATATATATATATGTACATATATATACATATATCTATTTATGTATTCTTCCCCCCACTCCCTTCCCAGGAAAGGTGAAAAAATCAAAGAAACCAAATGTTTGTTGGTTTATGATTTTTTTTTTTTCTACAAAAATACAAAACCATGATTTTCTGTTCATTTTTTCACCGAAAAGAAAATTGCACATTCAAATGTTGCTTCAAGAACAATGATGGATTTTTGCCTAGTTGAGTGGTCTTGGTTTACAGGTTAATCCTTTACTTACTTCACCAGCAGAAAATAACTTAAGACTGGAAAACGATATTAATAAATCTGTAACATATTTTTGGACTTTTATTTTCATTTAAAGAATATTTAATTTTAGGTCATGTTAAGAATCTAAAGGAATTTAGTTGTGTGAATACGTTCTTTGATACACTATGGTCAAGTGTGTCTGAAATACAGCTTACAAAATGGTTTGAGGAACTGTTTGTGTACATCTTCTCCAGGGTATCCATGCTTGCAAAAGACAGCCAAACCTGGATTCACAGAGTTTTCAGCTTCTGGTCACAGGGAGAATATCTTTACTAGTTGGCAGTTAAATTTCCCTATTGGATGATAACTGTGTCCCTTTTTAAATATGTTTAATACGTATTTATTTTGGGGAAGGTTGATTGAGAAAGTCATACTGTTTATATTTATTTATGCAAACTTGATAAGAGAACCATAATTTAGTCCCCCATTCACTGTTTCGGATTGAAAGACCCTCTTATTTCTAAGTGTGTGATATTCAGAGTTATCTTATCTTTCCAGACACCATCAACCAGCAAGTTCTTCACAAAATTCTTTCAGTGACTCACATTACCTGGAGGGGGCGTGAGTCTCCATCCTTTGAAAAATTCCAAAGCCAACGGAATACGGACCTAGGCAATAATCTGTATGTAGCCCTGTTTGAACATGGGGGTTAGGCAAAATGACCTCCAAAGGTTACTTCCAACCTCAACAATTCTATGATCTTCTAAGTTTACTTCTACAAATTCTTGGAGTTTGACAAGTTAGAAGCAACTAGACTGGAAATTTTCAAAGGAGTTTAAGTAAGTTAAGCACCACATGCTCCTGATAACTCCAGTCTGAGTTGAGCAACTTCAGAGAATCACATGAAAAGTCCATGTCGAAGCTAGAGTTACCAGTGGAAGGCACAATACCTCCTGTCTTCACAGATCAGTTTTTCTTCGCACATGTGCAATTCTATTTCCCCTCCAAGTGAAAGAAAAAAAAAAAAAAAGAAAAGAAAAACAAACATACAAATAAACAAAAAACTTTGCCCCAGATTCTCCTTCCTTCTTGGGTTTTTAAAGTGAGGTTGTTAAATACTTATGCAGGGCATAAGAAACAAAATCTTGTTTTCAAATGTGTTCGCCATGCAGAAAAGAGCAGGAGCTGCTGGTTGATTGACACTTCTGGAAGTCTAGACTTTTATGGCAAGTGTTCAAATATGGATTAGGAGCTGACTTTTAACAGCTGGGTTACAAAATCTTCATCTTTAGTTTGTAGGAGTAAATGTCCCTTTATACTCTATGAAAAATTGGCACTGATATTCAAATTTTCACCTGCGGACTATGAGCTACAACTATATCAATTTCTAAATCTATAGGTGAAAATTTCCATTAGCTATGCTTTGCTTTAGCTTCCTTTAAGGAAAAAGCAGAACAAATCCAAACCAGAAAAAATATCCTCAAAAGCCAACAACAACAAAACCCCCTTGTCTATATCACAGGCCTTTAAGGCATGTAGCAAATTACATCTCCTTTTAGTGGAGGGATAGTGAAACAAATGATGTTATTGCCACTCTAATGAGGATTGATTTTTTTTTTTTTTTTTGGAAGCTAATAATAAATAATTCATAAAAAGAATTTTTTTTAACACAATGAAATTTTCTCCAAATTTTCTGTTTTTATTACTGAGTGACACAAATGTCTTCTGTATGTATTTCACATCAAGGGAGTTTACATATTTTCTGTCACTATGTGTTAGTCTAAAGCAATCTAGCAGAGAAAACATCTTCCTACTGCACTTACAAAGAATAAACTCTATTTTTTTCAGGAAAAGAAGAGTAAATATTGGATGTAGAAAAGTGTGCATCTCTTTTATACGTGAAATAATGCTTAGAGGTTTGTTTTTATACCTTAGCACCATATGGTTCAGTTGTGCTATATAGATGCTGCAGAGATCATGTAGGAAAAATATACCAAACAAAGTTTCTTGGGGTGCAAATTCAGACTAGTATGAAGGATAGTATGTGCCCTCTGAATTCTGGAGCTTGACTGCTGCCAGAATGGGGGAAACTCAGAAGTTATATGGCTCTGACATCCAGAGGCCTTTGAGACACAAAGAATGGAGTGGAAAAAAACACTCACTGTCGTTGTATATGTTACAAAGTATATTGTCTCTGTAGAAAAATTGTGTATTGTTTTTGCATTGCTCTTGTGCTTTTTTTTTTTTTTCCCCTCTAGGTGTTTGCATTTTTTTTTTCCTTCAGGATTTTGCATTTTTTGACAGGATAGGGTTCTCAGCCACCACCTGGGTTCTGAGGCTGACCAGTGCATGTCAGATGAGTCTGAAACTTGAAATCTCTCTAGGTAAAACTACATGTTTTTCACAAAGCTTATCACCTACAGCAGTTGCACAGGACAGTGTCCACTCAGGTTTTGAAAACTGTAGACTCACCAGCATCTTGGGGCTCTCTGCTCCAGAGTTTGATCTCAAAGTAAAAAAAAAAAAAAAAAAGTGTTTTTCCTCACAGGATTTCCCATATTTCCACAAAGGATTTCCCATATTTCAATTTGTGCCTATTGCCTTCTGTCCTGTGACTGGGCACCACTGAGAAGAAAGCCTCGTTCCATCTTCTTCACGTTTTTCCCATCAGGTATTTACGGAAATGAAAAGGGTGTCCTGGAGCCTTCTGTTCTCCAGGTTGAAAAGTCCAATCTCTCTCAGCCTCACCTCATGTGACAGATGCTCCAGTCCCTTCATCATTTTTGTGGTGCTTCATTGTACCATGTCTCTCTTGTAATGAGCTAGCTCAGGGCTGGATCCAGCTCTACAGGTATGGGTGGCCTCACCAGGGCTGAGCAGAGGTGAAAGGACAACTGTCTCCACCTGCAGACAACACTTCTCTTGTTACAGCCCAGGATACCATCAGCCATCTTTGCAGCAAGTACAAGTTGCTGGCTCATATTCAATTTGGTGTCCACCAGGACCTCCAGGTCCTTTTCTACAAAGCTATTTTCCAGCTGGACAGCCCCCAGCACATACTGATGCCTGAGGTTGTTCTTCCCCAAGTGCAGGATCTGGAATTTGTTTGTCTTGCTGATGATGTAGCAAGGGAACACAGACCTGTTATTGTAACCACATCTTGTGAATTACAGCTAAAATGAAAAGAAAATAGAAATGTTTGTTTCTTGCTTTAAGTGAGACACACAGTAGTTATTAGTACTTGATAGAGATGGTAGCTGCAGACTTCCATATGTCTTGATACATTAACCTTTTTTTATAGTAGAAGCTTGTCTGAACAGCCTATACTGCTGAGAACTGATAACCCCTTCAGGCATGATAATAAAACCTGATTTTATCTTTAATTGTCAATAAATCAGCTATCATTTTGGATTCATCATAACCCCACCTCTAGAAATGGCTGTAACATTTCCAAGACCTTCTGCATAATCAAATTATGTAATGAAACTTATTTCCCCTGAAGCCATAAGCCAGAAAAGAGACAGAGGTGATATAAGTCTTACCTGCCTCTTCACTATTGTTTTGTCTAGCTCACAGTCTTTTTCTAACATATTATGTAAAATCCACCTACACAGATAGAATTATTGAGGTTCAGTGTGCTTCTTTGAGAAATTATGAAATTGGATTTGCTTATCTCTCCTTGCAGTATGGAGAACCATGACATGGTATTATCTAGCTAAGACAATTTAGCATAAAATGATAAATTTATCTTAGAAACCTAAAGAAACCCATATAATTCAATGGAATGGCTGTGTTGCAGAAGACAATAGATCATTGATGGCATTCAATTAAGTATCTTATACATTTCTGATGTCACCATTGTCTGTACTTCAACATCACATTCCTTTGTAGGTTCAGGTATCTGACAAAGAAGGACTTGCCCTGGTGAATCCGTGTAAGACCAAAGTAGCGTTGGAAACTGTGAAATTAAACTCAGAAGATATCTCTCCCTCTCTCATTATTGACCTGATGCACAGGGACAGAAGGGTCCATGAAGCTTTCTAGGCTCTTTTCTGGTGATTTCACATAGACTTTTCCATTTTCATAGAGATTTATATGATTTTGGTCACAATGTTCTAATGAATTTTAACAGGAGAGAAACAAACATGAGAATAATGGGAGTAACAGTGATTAGGTTGACAAATCTCTATGTTTTTGTTTTGTCATGCGAACTTCATCCTTTAGAACTAGATTATGAACATTAATTACTCTAGGACTCTGAAAAAACTCAAGTGTAACCAGTGAAACCAGTACTTGGAGTGACTGAAATTCTCATGCATAAAGAAAACATCTGATGTTATTCAGACTGAACATCAGTTTAACTTATATTCTGTAAGCTGGGCAAATAGAATAGAGTCCCATAAGTCAACAAAATCTGTATATATGGAATGGTATCCTGTATGCAGGTTGGAAAAAAAGTAGACCCAGAGAAAATAAAACATTGTGTGAAGATAGCTGTCCTGGTTTTGTTAAAAACAAGTTTCTCTTTTAGTGAATTTTTCTTTCAGCTAAAGTCTTCTTACTAACTGCACTTTTCTGAAAGATAGATACATATTTTGGTAGACATAGCAACGGAATGCAAGGTTTCTGATAAGGATGCACATCCCGTGAGAGGGGCAAGGAGTAGTGAACTGAACAGGTGTCTGAAACTGACCAACTAAGTAACCAATCCCATTCACGTGATACCTCATATAGAAATGGGAGATCATGAGGATCTCATCCCTTTTATCTACGGCCAACATTAGGAGAGGACATTGCGAGTCATCCCTGCGAACTGAGGCCTCGTGACAGACTAAATACAGTTCCGGTTGACTGCAGAGTTCAGTCCAGGACTTCTGGGTGCCGGCCCTACATCTGCTGGAGCAGTTGCCAGGATTTTCAAGACTGGTTTTGTATATTTTGTATTATTTTTCTCTATTTTATTAGTAGCATTAGTAAAACATTTTTAATTTTTTCCAACTCTCTCTCTGTCCTTCTTTGCCTTCCAATTGCCTGTACTTAGTGGGGAGGGGGAGCTAAAGGCGGGGGTTAAGAGTGGCTGGGGGGGAGAAGGGGTTAACAAAGCATCTGCCACAGCTTATTATCACCCTGCAGCCAAACCTTGACAATAGCACAGAAAGAAACTTGACACCTCAAAACAAATATTTTTCTTTCAAATAAAAATAATATCACAATAGGACAATCACAGAAAATTGTTTCTTCTATTCATGAACAGCTGACACAATTGTTACCTGTAATAATTCTTTTCCATGCTGAAATCACGCAATACAATGGTGATAGGTCTGGAATCAATTTATATCAGAAAGAAAACATATTTCTGTCTTTAAAAAGGGTTCATTTTAAAAGGGATTGCAATATAACTAGTACAGACGTCAGAATTATGCTTTAAGCTAAACAACAATATACTATTCATCGCTGTTAAACTACTGCAAAATATTCTCTTTCCCTAATTCCTAGACATACACATACACACACTAGTGTACATCTGTTTCAAGTCTGTTCAAAAGATCAAGAGAAAAATACAACATAACTGTGAAAAAATATTCTTCTCAGCAACACAAAACTTAGAAAATAAATTATACGGACCCTAGAATGGGAATGCGAAAAAGATAAATTAGGCATGTACATGACATAATAAAATCTGTGCAGTGCATTCTCCTTGTGAAACTAAATTGCCTTATTGTAGAACTGAGTGGAAGTGAGCTCTCAAAATGGATTTTGAAAACTAGTAATTTGTTTTGAGTACACTGGGCTATGGGTGTCAAAGCTGAGGTCATTTACAGAAACTGTTACCCTGGGACATGCTGTGTGATGTACACACTCTCTTCTGAATTGACTTAAAGTAGGAAACCACATATGAAGGTAAGTTGGAAAAAACTCTCTTCTCCAGATGGGAATATCAAAACCCTGTGAAACATTTGTACTGTCCAAATGTGGACGCTTGTATACAATGTGGCACGTATAGCATCCTTTGCACTTGCAAACTACTCCTGCAGCTTCAAATACCATTGCAAATACAACTGAGGCTACATTATTATATGTGAATTGTAAACTGAATGGTGGTGGATTGGACTTTAAGATCTGTTGTCAATACTACGTCTTTGCAATATTGTATTTATTATCATGACTTGAGCTTTCCATTTGAACCAATATTGATAATGATGTTTTTTTGGGAACAAAGCGTGGCTTCCACTTTTCCATCTCAGGAAAAAAAAAAAAAAAAAAAAAATTAAATTTATTTTTTTTTATTTTTTTTAAGTTAAAAATAAAAAAGGAGGGAAAAGGAAAGGGAAAGGGAAAGGGAAAGGAGAAAGGAAAAAATGCAAAGGGAAAGGGAAAGAGAAAAGGAAAGGAAAAAGGAAAGGGGAAGGGAAGGGAAGGGAAGGGAAGGGAAGGGAAGGGAAGGGAAGGGAAGGGAAGGGACATGAACTCACATTCTGAAATGACCTTTATTAAAAGAAAATACATATTTATAACGATAACAAATAGATATGAAGGTGATGTACCTGTAGTTGGTTTTTATCACAGCAAAGCAACTTCTTGCACTGGAATAGAAAGCAGTTTACATTTAATATCCAGGTAGCTCATAATATTTATTCATATCCATTTTGAATTGTCATTGTCTACAGCTGTTAGAGAGATTTTAGGGGAGAACTCCTATGCCCATTTTGTTGACAGCTAGGCCGGCTTTTTAAAGGTCATATAATTATTTACTACTACTTTCGCTCATCAGCATGCAATGGTCTGTCCTGTCAGTGTTCTCTTCTGCTTAGATTTAGTGTCACACAGAAGACTTGAAAATCTGACATTTTACTAATATATAGCAATTACAAGCAGAAAGATCACAAATAATATAAGATACCATGCAGGCAAATACCACTATGTATGACAAAACATTATTGAAGCAATAAATGAAGATGCCATTTTCTCTAGAAGCCCACGGATTTGTTAATTTGACCTTAACTGTGAGAATGTAAGTCATATTAAACTTAATTTGTTTAATTATTCTTGGATAATCTGTTTTTATTAGTTAAAAAACATTTGTGATTGACATTTAATCCTGACTTTATTGTGCTAATGAACAAAACTTGTGCACTTTGCATCTGCTTAACTATATATTTATCTAGTTTTTTTTCCCCTTGTTTTGTAAAATTAGCTGCCAAAACAGCTTACTGAAAAAGTAACTGTTACAGTGTTTAAATTAATTAGGCAATATCGATGTAAACTATGGTAAAAAAATTACTGTGCTGAGAGCTGCTGATAATTCATGACATTTTAAAGTTTTTGGTAAAGAAAAAAAAAAAAAGTCAATCAAGGGAATAAGGTGGCCAGTTACTGGTGATTCATCATTTGGCTGCCTAACTCTAAGAGCTTTTTGATAGAAGGAACTCATTACAGAGGAATTGCTTCAGATTAACTATTTCTTTTGAACTTCAGTGCCACTTTCAGATACATTTACAGCATCAGATGGAATACAGGCTCGGCAGTAGGCTAACTGCTGTCCTGAATTTTTTGATTTGTGTTGTACTTAACCACTTACTAGCTAGATAATTGGCTGGTATTAAAGACAGCAAGGAACTTTTGCTGATGAGGGAGCAGTTAGCAATCTTATGTCACCTTTGGAGGAAACATCTCCTGTATACTGAAGATCCCTTCGGGATACTAGCTGTAATGGTTTCCTTCCTGCTAGACCAGATGCATGCAAATCGCTATCAACAATATTTCTATAGTTTGGGTTTACTGCATCCAGATTGCTCTAAAAGCAATTTGACCTGAGGCACTGAGCCTCTGACTTTCCTGTCTTTCTCATTTGACTCTAGTAAGAAGATTTCTTTTTGACCAATGTTGGTCATGGACTGATGGAATATACAGGGGTTATCTTGAGCCTCTTTGCTATGAGCCAACTCGAGTATGAGCAAAAGTTGTAACTGACATTAGCTTATTTTACCTTATTTCAGCTTACCTATCTACTCACATGAGTGCTTGTCTCCCCTAAAAAAGCCTGTATATATATATATGCCTCATGTAAATACAGAGTCTCTCTATTTTCAGGATCCCATAGAAGACTGACTCTGCATCATGACAACCTATTACTGTAGCTTCTGGATATGGCAGGAAGTAAATATGTAAACTCACACGAAACCATTATCTGAAGAGAAAAAGAACACTTTCTAACCTAAAGGTTTCATGGATTTATTGCAGAATGGAATGTTAATACTGCTTTCATTTAGCAACAATTTTTGATGTATTAAGGTAGATCACAAGTTTAATATATGATTTCTAATTGCACTTAATCGACAGCTGATTAACAAAATAAATTAAAATTATTCAATGAGATTTGTTATAATTAAAACAGTGACTTGATTACAGATTCAATGATGTCAAGGGTCACACTGTATACACAAAACAGAAAGTTAAATCACATATAGACACAAAAACACAGAGGTGCATAATTGAAAACTTCCATGCAAATGTATAAATACACACATACTCATGCGCATTGATCTATTGATATTGGACTGCATTCACATGCACTAACCTCTAGCTTTGTGTGTATGTATGTGGAATATATGTGGTGAAATACCTATAAAATGTCCCTTGAGCTAAGTGAAGTACTCACTTTAATGCATTGACATTCCTCAATGAGTGTTTTGTTGAAACTTGAGATATCTGTCCTTGCCCATGGCTTCAGGGCATTGGTTCATTGTGAGGTGCCTCTGAGGGGCATCCCAGCTCGGAGGGAGATTCTGAGTGAAAGCCTGATGTGATCCAGGAGAGATCAAAGGGCCTTGTTTTAGGGTTGCTATTTATAAAGTCACAAGATTCTCAACCTTAATAAGTATTTTTCCGCTGTAGCCACTCTTAGGATGAGGTAGTACTCTGGCAGCATCCAGAATTCTCTGGAACTTATAGTTCTGGTACTGCTTCTCTCAGGCCAAGTCCCAGATATCAGATTTATCAGACTGTCAAAAGTGATGGATGGTCACTACTTTTCCACGCAGAATGTAGTCTATTCCCACATGGCGGAAGATTCAAGAGTATGAAGGTTGTGCCTTCATGTCATGACTCACTACAACTGCACTTCAGTTTTCGCAATTTCACTGCACTTATATAATGGGGAATTGTTCTTGGCAGGGCTATAGAACACAGAGGAGAGCCTCAGCATTCTGTCTCACTGTGCTTGCACAATGGGAATTGTTTTCCCCAAACCACATCTGACTGCCTTGGTAGCCAGGTAGTCCAGTGGCCCAGGATGGGGTGGGCAGGTTGCAGCTACCACAGTATTCAAGTTTAGATGTAATTGTTACTTGAATTTTTCTGTTACTTTTAATCCAGATCTGACTGACCTACTATAGTTTTAAATATTGTTATGCACTTATGAGACATGAAAAGCCATCCAAGAAGGGTGGGACTTTCCATGTTCTAGGATGAACCTCTCAGCTCTATTCTTGCCTGCCAATCACAGTATCCCTTCCACCAGAGAGTAACATGCAGGGAGAGAAGACTGATGTTCACTTGAGTCTCACCTCAGCATGAACCCAAGACCCAAAACACTTTGAATTGTGGCACAAGAGTCACTTGACATAAGTGAATCTTGTAAAAAGCTGAAGCAAATTACTTGGTTCACTATCGCACATCAAACTGGACATCATATACTTTCCACTCCTCTTGAAGGCTTTTTTCACAGTCTCTTTTAAAAACACCTTCTCTTTGTTAAATTCCTAACAAGTCTTCTCTGTTCTGCTGTTACTTTCTGGAGAGGCATCACAGATGAGGGGTGGAATACATAATTTAGGGGATGAGAGAACAAGTGAATCTAAGTCCCAGATAGTGCTCCAGGCAGTTGTACTGCTGTTTATGTTTGGTGATTATCATTACCAATGAACTTGAGAAAATATTGACTCTTAGACTCACAATGATAATTAAGAGAATAATACTAGGAGTTTTCTCTCAGTATTTCAAACTACTAAAAAAGTTGTTAATAAATCAGTGCCACCAAATTACTGTAACTTCGTGGAAGATCAAATTACAATCCTGTTTTGCAACATGAAGTTTTCAGCACCTTAAAAGAGGAAGAAAAAAAGCTATGATAAAAGCTACTAAAGGGACTTCACATAAAAGATGCTATTTTAATTTTGGTCTCTGTTTCCAAAATTACATAGTGGTATGTCCTAAGATTCTGGTTCAGAAAATTTGTTTGGTGGTAGTAAAACTTAAATAATACAAATTCTGTTTTCAGGTTACTACTTATGGATGCATAAAGTTTAAAATAAAGGTTTAGATATTGGAGCTAATTCTCTATTTCTTTCTCTTATTTTTTAATTACATATTTTACTATAACAATAAGCTTTTGTCTCATCTTCAGTGATGGGTTTTGGAGGATGCAAAAAATAACAATATATGGTCAACTTGGACTTTAAGCAAATGAGGATCTGTTCTTCCCAAACCTCTACTCAGCTGGGTTTGATGTCCTTTTTTTTTTTTAAATAAAAAACAACTTATGCTTGTTTGATGATTCTCTTATGTAGAAAGGATTTTCATTTATGTCCAGCCACATTATTCCATTGCTTTCAATTTCATTTGAAATCAAGATCTAAAGGGGTGATGCAGCTGTGCCTATAGAAAGTCAAGAAGTCTCAAGAATCTCAAATTCTAAACTAATGTAGTAAACTGAAAAGGTAGTGAACATACAAATTAAAGAACGGTTTGATATATTGTAAGAGAGCAATATAAAAAGAACAAACTTGCACATGCAGTCTTCATTTCTACATCATCTAAATCTTTGTCCTATGTCTATTAT
The DNA here is from genome assembly GCF_963082525.1 of Nesoenas mayeri. Taxonomy (NCBI): domain Eukaryota; kingdom Metazoa; phylum Chordata; class Aves; order Columbiformes; family Columbidae; genus Nesoenas; species Nesoenas mayeri. The sequence continues at coordinate 12,926,493 of NC_137542.1, read as the reverse complement.
GGAGGCTTACCATTTCCTTTAACATTAGTTATACTTGGTGAAGAGACTTTTTAGTTTATTTTGTTTGCTTGGTTGGTTTGTGCTTTTTTTTTTTTTTGGTTGTTTGCTTATTTGTTTTGTTTCTTTATGTACTCTGCTGTTGCAGGGTCATTTTAAATCATGATGCAGTGAAGTTGGAATATAATTGATCGGAACATCAAAACCTGTAAAATATTTTGAGGCTCCTCATTATTATGTCCTCATAGCAAAAGCCATTTCTCTACCAGATACACATTTTCCTCCAGAAATTACTGTGTATCTAGCAGGAAAGTGACTTCATCATAGTCTTTGGCTTCAAGCCAGTTACAGATCTAGTCCTAATGTACTTGTGTGTGCTTGTGGATAGGGTTTTCTTTAATCTAGTTTCTCACATTACATTCCTTAGTTAAAGCAGTAGGACAATTTAACTTGAGCAATACTTCTGGGTCAGAATGGTATAACTTGATCTTCAAAATTTCAAACTGGCTTCTGGAAAACTAGATTTTTACAATAAAGTAAAAATTGTTCATTCTGCTCAACTTAGAGGCTTTTCTTTCTGTCTTGATGTCTAAAATCTTTGTGCATGAATAACACTTCTTGCAATGTCCCTCTATCATGACTGGGCTATTTGAAGACAACATCCTATTACTATCGAAAACTGCAGAACCACAGTTTCTAGTTCCAAAGTTGGAAGACCACATTATAATAACACATTTCCAACATCAGCATTTGCTGGTGGTTGGTCTGCAAGTAGCTAGCTTTAATAACACGCTTCTTGCCTGAAATTCCCTCCTTCATAGTTGCCTGAAACTTAGGAGGAGCCATTGATGATTTTGGTCAGATGGCTTTCCCTTAAATGCAAAGCACCAATAAAGCCATAGTAATTTAAACACATTTTTCACTGCTCAACACACTTTTCAACAGTAATCTTTATTTTAAATCTCTCTCTACTGAAATTTTCTCTTCCTCTTTCTGTATCTGTGTCTCCTGCTTTCTCCATCTCATTGCAATCTCCTTACACTCACATCTGCATCTGCAGATCCTGTAGCAGCTGTGTAACTTTAAGAGGTAATTTCTCACTGTCTTACCATATGATGGAGATGGTTTGACAGCATGATTGCTACTGTGAGCAAAAAATTAATTGGTGGCAGTTTTACTGCAAAATTTCTGTTTCACTTTGTTTCATTCTGTCTTTTATATCCAAAAGCACTGTGTCACAGGTGATGGCCCAAATATTGTACGATATGAAGTGTGCAATCCTACAAGCAACATGTTGAAAAAAACTAGTAGGCAAATTAATTCCGTGCACTACTCCAAGGTCTGGGAATAAAAACTGCTGAGTTATTTGGCAACTGCATTACTTAAAAGCTCCATAACTAACAGAATCGTTTTAACACACTGACAGAAAATAAAACACGTGTGTTTTTTCTAGGTGATCAGTAACTATCTGAGCATATTCCCATGCTGCAATTTGCAATGACACAGCTGCAATGGACAAGCCTCTATAAAGCTTTTTGGTCAGGATATTGACAAAGAACTAGTGCTGAAGTTTCATTAGAGCTTTGCACATCTCCTACCCAAGCATTACCAGTATACTTTATTGACAGTGGCAATCCTGGTCCTGTAACTTCTCAAGTCAGAAAATGTTTTCTCAACTTACTTCAGTAACTGAGGTTTAGTTTTGCTTCTTTTGTTCTGCTGTTTCAGTTATGAAGCTTTCCTTTGGTCACTTAGGTAACTTGCAGAATACTTCTGTGGACATTTGACTTCATCACACAACAACAACTGGTGTGAATTAAGCCTGAATTCAGACCTCTAGCTGTTTCAGCTTCATGACGTTGCTAACAGAGATAATGAACAACCACAACTCTGTCTAAAATGAAAGGCAGTTTAGTGTTCCTGAAAAGTAACTTTTAACTGTATATATTGTTTGAATTGTAATTTCTCACCACTCTTCTCTTTAAACTGTTATTGTCATTGTGTCACAAAATGTTAGATCTAGATATAGAAATGCTTATTGTCTGTAACAATGTCCAGGCTGCAAGCTAAACTCCCTGACAGAAACAGTGTATACAGTCTAGCTGGGAAATTTAGCCGACATTTTCGGGTAAACTACTCTAGATAGAGCTAATGTGGATGGGTTTGTATCTCAAAAAGATACATTCCTACTTATAAAACAAGTGCTTTCATTTCTGTTTCCCCACTCCAAGCTGATGTAAACTTCCATTAGGATTATGTGCAAAATGGAAGCAGTTGGTTGGTCAGAAGAGATGAAAGTTCTTTCAGAACTGTCTTTTCAGCTGTCCCTTTGCCACACCGACCATGTTGCACTGTGAAATTTTATTATAAGCATACTTATCCTATGTCCATTATTGAAATCCCTTAGGAAAATAATTTTCTTCTCTTTTCCTGAAATCTGGTAGATCACTTCTAACTTAAATTCAGCTGCGAAAAAGTCACTTGCTTTTGAACAGTACAGACTTATTAATGTCCATCGTCCATGGCTGTACCACCACTTTTTGGTGTTTTATTGTACCATAGACTACTGGAAAATGGCTTTGCTGACTTGTTCTGTGTTGTTTGGTCATAGGTAAACATAAAATATTTCACATTTCAGTCAATATTAGTAAATCTTTACAGAAAAAATACTCATAAAAACTACTATTTCTGCAAATGTATCACATCTGTAACATGAACTATTTCACCTTTGAAAAAAGGTAGTTAATACATATGTACCTTTGTTTCATTTCTCCCTACTTTAGTTACATGATCAGAAACAATGGGACTCTGATGTGTTAATTTCAAAGTATAAAATAAACTTCAGTGTTTTAAAAATATGATTATTAGTAAAAGATTCTATTGGAACAATTTATTTTTAATACGACCTATATCTAAAGGTAAGTCTCAGGTGATGAAAACAAGCGTCTATAGTAGTGTTGTTCTTCCACAGTCTCTGATTCCTCAGCAGCCTGATAAGCCCTTCTACTACATTTGTCTAAACTAAAGTATTTGCTGTTCCTTACTTTTTTTTTTTTTTTGTGTAGGCCAGAGTAGTGTAATACTTCATCTTATGTATATACATAAATATGCAACTCTGCTTCACTAAGGAATCACATAGAGGTAAAAAAACCCCCAACCAATCAAACAAGACTTCATTCTTACCTATGCAGTTCTTCGGGCATAAACAACACGCGAGTAATCAAAATGCTTTTCTCTTTTTTTGTTTGTTCTCTGGTGTATTCTGTTACTTATGGCAAATGAATTTGAAGACTTTCCTATAGAGAAAGGCCCACAGTCTCTGTACACCTCTACAATTCCTACACAGACAGCAGGGGATTCTTGATCACTTGTACTCGTCCCTAGATCCATTCTTTGGACAAGGAGCTAATGTGGTTAAGCACAGATGATGGAGTAAAGATCTGTATCTGAAGTAACAACTTTCAGCCTCTGGTTAGGACACAGGAGTTACTGTTTAAAATAAATAAATAAAACCCCAACACCTTCACTTACCAAAATCTCAAATCCTTCTTCCTATTGTTGCTAAGGACTGTCAGTGCATAAGTCTGTTTTTGTCATCAGGTGATGACTCTTTTCTCTTTGGTTGCATCTTGCTGCAGCCTGGTGTACTCAGGCAAGGCCCCAAAATACTGAGGGGGAGCACAAGGGAAGAGAGCAGCCCCATCTGGGAAGTGAAGGATGAAACTATTCCTGCTTTTCTCAGCCCCTCTCATTCTCACACCTTGGCCCCAAACCAGCCATTGACTGCTGACAGTGATCTGCCAAAAGTTTGTGCTGGGAATGGCAAAAGTTGGCCTTGCCTTTCTTTCTTGACTAGCAAAACCAATTTGTTAAACATAATAATAGTTTATCTGACAAAAGCAATAGACCAACAAAAACTGATCTCTACCCAGGGTCCTCCTCTGAGCACTTCTGGCCTTGCCTTACCAGCACTGTTCCTCTGCAGTTTCTCTCTTTGCTCCTTATTTCCCCTCCTGAAAACAATGACCCTTCAATGGTCTTCCTGGTACTCATGCCCTCGACATGCCATGTGTTTCTCCAGTGTCATACCATAACTTCCTTTTATTTTAATTTTTCCACTATGATTATAGGTTCTTCCTTCAAAATCTTTTTGCCTTTTCACCCAGTTTCTTACTTTTTGGGATAAAGCTTTGCACTTGGAATTATTCACCTCATGGGAGGCAGCGATTTTTAAACACAGATGAAGTGCAGTTTCATTTTCTTTTTTCAATTTTTTTGACAGAGGGTCTGTCTACCTTGTCTTTTGCAGGCAGGTACACACTCACAGTTCTCATACACTGGCTTATTTGAAAAAACATTGTGCTAAGTCTCAGTTAAAGTAAACCACAGACCTACCTTGCATTTATTGTCAAGGTAACAGTAGTTATATGGACTTGGGTTGACTCTGATTGTGGACAAAATGAGGCAGGATGTTTGCCTGCAAGACTTTGTGAACATACTCAAAGGAAGCAAGACTTGCCTCTTCCTTTTCTGACTCATACTTCAGCTATCAGGTATAAATATAAGTTTGGTTTGCTTTGAAAAATTCTGTCTTTCTTTTAAGGTTGAGAAGATTTTATAGAAGCAAATCCTGAATGAATACAAAAAATATTGAAGATATGAGTCCAAGAGGATGCTTGTGAGTCTGCATGGCTCTTTCAGGGCTTGAAAATTGTGTAGCAAGCAAGACTGAAAATCAAATTGGCTTAAGTTCAATGCTAATGTACAATTTGTTCATGTTCTTAGAACCTGCCATCTGGAGTTGCTGGTATGAAGCAGGACAACGTGTAAGACAATCTGATTTCCTGAACTTTTAATTTTTTCCCTGTCATGTAGGACTTGACGAGACACCAATAAGAATGTCTTGAATGAAATAAACTCCATGTGTGTGATACTTCGTTCAAAAAAGGAGGCTGTACCCTTGGACTTGCAGAAATAGGAAATACAGTCTGGCAGAGAGAGACTGTTATTTGCACATATGTTAAGATGAGAGCTAAAGCTTAGCCTACCTTATGCGTAAGTAAATGGATCATCCTATTGTAGCCAAAAGTAAATTAGATCATAGAAAAGCTGTCAGGGGATGGGCTGAATAGAATGCATCTAATCCTGGTTTGTATGGGCTCAGTAGGAATGGCTGAGCAGTGTGCATAGCATTTGCTTTCCATTTTCCTTTTCCCTTCATCTCTAGACCTCTTCCTCTGCCTCCAGTGTCTGTTGTTTTTCTGGCTACCAAGAGAACTATGGTGAAATGTCCTTCCTGTTCATTGTTCCTTGAGGCAGGAAATAACATTCAGGTTTTCTGGTGCTAAGATCTTTCACTCTCCGTCACTAACCCCCACAGGATCAACTAGCTCCAGAAACAGCAATCTGGAAAGGACTCATCATTCATTGTTTTCCTTTCTGCAGGACATGCTGACCATGTGTCTTTCTATTCACTTGGCTCCTTATACTTAACAAAGATAAAACTAGTCTCAGAGTGACTCTTCCAAAACCGTTTGGCACTCGATGCATTAATTTATCTTGTAACTCATTGTGTATTCCATAATTGGTCTTTAAATAGAAGAAAACTTCTAGAAATGTCTGTGACAAATGATTGCCCTCTGATTCAGGTTAAATCCTAGAATTCTGCAATCTTTTTTCTTCTGTATGTAAAATATCTACCAGAACTCTTCATTATGGATTTTTTTTTTTTTTTTTTTTTTTTTCTGGATTAGATCTTATTGACTTACAGGAGAAAATAAATCAAACAAATATTGCAGAATCAGATTATGTGCTTCACAAGGTACGATTCTGAGAGCATTTTTGACAGCCCTTATGGTAGCCACTGAAACAGAAAATATGCTGGCTCCACTTATTACCTGTTAGTCAACCTAAGTAGGTTTAAGACCTATAATTTTGGGTTATTATTTTTCAACTTTATGTGAAAGCTAGTTTCTGCTTTACTGTTGCTTAGTTTTTCACTGTGATTAATTGATGAGGCAAACAGGTTTTATGTCATGAATAAAAAGATTACTAAATCTTCCAAGCTATGAAATCTAAGACTGTTCATATGCCAGCTCTTTAAATAATTGTCTAATATTCATGATCTAGAGACAATTATACTGGTCTTAATAAATACTAAGACTATAAATGTTACCAGAACTTTCTCTTAGCTCATTTTGATCTTTGATAACGTTTTAATTGAAAATAACATCTAGATAGAAAATATTTTAAGAGCCAGATATTGCTTTCAATCCAGATTCAGCTATGCATTTATTTCATGCATAAAATAATCTTCATTTTGAGACTTACATTTCTACTTTCCTGTACATTAAAAGGTTCATATTCTTAAAACTAGTGATCCCTTTAAGATTATTTAGTGATGCATGCAGTTTAGAATAACATTTGATTGACCATTCGATTGAACTGTCTGCTAGTACAGATTCACTGAAACATATCACAATTGTATCCATTTAACCCAAATGTGGACTTTTTGCAGAAAATACTAATTTACTGTAATTCTGATGAGACAGAATATGAGCATTTTATGGGGACTGACAGCTGGATTTGAAGGATTATTATCAGGGCATAATTGTTGGGATTCTGTGGACTGGATACTACAGTAAATTGTTCACTTCTAGTTTCAATTAATGATTTTTCTAGGGACGGTCAGATAGAGCCTCCACCAGTGTGGATCAGCATAGCTGCACTGAAGTGAGGAGAGAAATAACATTCATTTACACAAACATATTTTCTTACCTAGGGCAAACACCATGATAATGAAATCCACAGGATATAATAAATTGGTAAAACTTATGAATCAATAAGGATAAAGAAATAATAAAAAGTCAATCTAATGAAATAAAATATCTGAAAGGAAGTTTAAATGGGATTCTAGTCTGGAAAATACAAGCAAATATATCTTGGGAAAAAGTATTGCTGATGCTGAACTCCGGCAATAGAAAAACCGAGAAAGTGATAATTGTGTGCAATTTGGAGGAAATACTCAGACCGGAATTTGGCCCTCAGTGCTCATTAACTTTCAATAGGATTGGGATGATATCGCCACTCTGTGCATTCAAAAATCAATACATCAGCTGGCGGTGATATATGGTGGTGCTTTCAGGTATATTTTATTTGTTTGCTTTAAAAGATCTGGTGGAATATTGAGCTGCAAAATATAAGGTTTTCTTTTAGGAGCAGGAGAAAAATGAGTCCAGGTCTCTCTAGAGAGACCCTGTGTGACTCTGGAATTCTGCTTCTTCTTCTGGAGAAATTCCCTTATTTCAAACCAGTGAACTAACTTAAAAAGGAACTAAGGATGCCTATATTAAGAGTCAGTGTCAGTTTTTAAAGCAAGCACCTCGATGGATAGCCTCAGTCCTTTAACTTGCAAAAGGCTTTTACAAAGCAGAGAAACTTTTTTGGTTGCTAAGATTCCTATTTTTTGGAAAGGGACTCCAAATGGATGCAAAACTGAATTAATAGAAAATCTATTTAACACTACATGCCCCAAGAAATGATAAATTTGAAAAAATCTATTTCTGACAGATTTCTGATTCAGCCTCACCATGTGCCTTCAAAAATTTAACAGGTAAAGTTTTTTCTAGGTAATTCCATGAACTTAATGTAGAATTGCAGACACTCATTTGTAGCTTTCTGTGACTGTGTGTTGCCAGATCATATTATGTACCAAATAATTAATTTCTTCTTCTTCTCCATTAAAAAAAAAAAAAAAAAAAAAAAAAAAATTCTTTCACCTTCAAACATTTCCATTAGCTATTTCAAACGAAACACACACTTACACACACAAGTGCAAACCCCACCATTTTATTACAGAAACACGTCACCTATGAAGAGTATAGAGGATGAAAAGAAGACAATAGATTAGGATAAAACAGTAGTACTCTGTAGATTGCTGGGAATATTAATGCTTGTCTTTTTCAGTATAATGTGGACAGTCTTGTTGTAATTCCAGGAGAAGACTTACTATTCTGTAACATTTTTGCCTTTCTGACTCTTTCAGTACACATATATTTCTAGTTTTACTGTCTGCATGCTGCCTATCAGAGTTTTCCCTACATGGTTTATAATTTCTACCATGAATCTCTTACACATTTTTAAGCTATTGTTTCAGTGGCTTTCCAATTCCTACATCTAAACTATGTTTACCTCCCCTTCAAGCTACCCCCACTGCCGTCTGTCTCCATGCATACTGCTGGCTTTTGATCATTATAACTGTTCAGATGTTTTGCAAAATAGCTTGCAAATGTTTGCCCTCAGTAATCTGCTCCATTGTCCAGCTGGGTGGCAATAACTTTTTTTGTTGTTTGCTCAGGGAGACTGGTCTGCATATCTTGTGCACAGAGAACCTTCAACACTGGATCAGTTTGATGACAGCCAGAAGGGGAACATAGCGTCCTTCCCAGGTTTCATGAGCTGCAGCTGGTCATTGATAAAAATCCATCATTGAGTGGCTCTCAGTGATAATAATAAACCTACAGACTGAGGCAAAAGGAAGTTTTTTTGCTTGCAAAAACTTACATTCTCACAGTGAATCAATACAATAACCTGACTGGAGCTGCAGGTCTTATCTGCCTTCATCAAGTCAGACAGAAAAGCAACATCTTTGCAGGGACCTTTTTATCTCTTTTTCTGTGCTACCTAACTACCTCCAGGCTCTCTGTCAGAAACTCTGCATCCTTCCCTTTGCTTTACTCTGGAGGAACTGTCAGGAATCTGATCATCACAGATAGGAGAGGGTTGATTTTAGAGAAAGTGGAACTAAATGATCAGATTTTCTGAATTCATGTGCACTGAGGTCAGCCCGGAAGTGATTTGGGAAGGCAGATGCTGGCTTGTTCCTTATTCAGGTGTTAGCTTTTGAAGTTCTTCTAGCTAGCTGCAAAGTAGGACAAAATATCCCCACAGAAAAGAGCTTACCTTAAAGACAAGTCAGGTCCAGAGGCAAGACAAAATGTTCTTACAAGATATTGGGACATGAGCTCTAAGACTGATGAACCCCATGGGCAGTCCCAGGCACTCAGATATTAATGGAAGGAGTAGAAGGATGATTTCAGTGTGGGATGGCATGGATTGTCAGGGAGCCATGAATGTTCTGCTATGCAACTAACAACAAAAATACCTTAAAAAGAAACAGAAAAACAACCGTCCATAAAGCAGCTGTAGGGCTTATTTTGTTTAGTTTTTGTTTTTTTGTGGTTTTTTTGGTTTGTATTTTATTTTATTTTATTTTATTTTATTTTATATTTTATTTTATTTTATTTCTATTTTGTTTTATTTAACTTTTTTATTTTCCTCTATAGAAAATATGTTCTTCTTGTAGAAAATTGCATTTTTTCACCTATCAAACATTCAAAGCCTCATCTGAATATCAACACCTTTTGATTCAGATATTCATCAAAATGTCTCATGAGAGATGGCATTCAGTTTCTTCATTTCTCAGCTCTCACCTGGAATTTTCTTGAATTTGGGCTAGATTCACCAGCCAAATCAGAGCTAGTGTTGTTACAAAGCCCCAAGCCTTGGTGTCATTCAGGAGAGGGCTGAGCTAAGTATTTGAAAATTAAAAGGAAAAATCAGTGGATTGAAGCCAATAATGTCTTAGCTATTATAATTGTTCATTGTCCAAGAACTGCGAGATGTGCAGCCCGAGAGGCTATGAGGAGTATGAACTTGCACTGATTTTGCTCCAGAGATTTAGTATTTTACAGAGTATGACCTGAATTCATTGACTCTACAGAGAAATCTGCCCTGGTCCAAGTTATTTCCTCCTTCACAGACATTGCCTTGAAAGTTTTCTTTTGTCTTCAGTTCATGACAGACTCTCTTGGTACAAAGCCTTTTGTGTTACTATGTCTGAAGGATGCTGTTTAAGAACAAAACTTTTTGTAATGTATTCTTTATTTCTTTTCTCACATACTATTCTGCACTTTAAGCAGTGTTTTAAAAAACAGGGTTCGAATCTTTTGAAAAATATGACAGAATATTTGCAGTGTCATGCTGGGTTGTGCATTGGGGTATATTTGCAGGAGTATGGATATATTTTTTCCTTTGCCTGAAAGACCGGTCTGTATGAACAGTCAAACCAAAAACCACCAACAAAGTCTTCTTCAAGCTACCTAACAATATTATTGCCAATATTTTGCCTCTGTGTGTTTTTTATTTTTTTCTTAGTCTGTCTTGATTGTAAATGATATCTAAAAAAATAATGCAACTACTGTACACTCAGCACTACTGTTGTTCTTCCTTAATATTTCTGGACAGTGGTTGGATCTGTACAAGTACAGATAATGACTACAGTGAAATCTAGGCACCTATTTTTCTTCAATAGTTTGGAGTATGTCCTTTGCTTTTTATTTGAATAAAGCAATTGCCTTTTGTTAGAAATGGAAAAATATCAGAGATCATGAACTCCCGGCATTTGAGTGCTATTCCAGTTTAAAGTTAAGAAAACTGGTACTGACTGAGAGTAAAGAGAGTAACTACTCAAGAGAGTATACAGGAATGCATCAGTCTTTGTGTCTGAGACTCAGTCGCAGAGCCAGACTTCAACTGTCTCACACATATTTTGCCAGTTAGGCTCCTGTTTTAAATCTGCTTATTTGCATAGTGTTTTAAGAAGAAACAAGAAACTGGCATCTAGAAAGGTACCAGTGTAAGCACACATAGTAATTGCCGATGGCTGATTGTATCCAGCAATCCCATACAGTTTTGCCACACTGTGGTTTGGGTGTAGATAATACCAAATTAAAATGGTAACATCTGCATCACTTCTCTGCAGCTATGTTACCAATTCTGTGAAACCAGTTCATATACTACAGTTGTGTACATCCAGAAAAGTAGATTACTATGGCTGCTACCTCAATATCCCTATCCGTAATCAGTCAGTAGATGTGTGATGTAGTCACCTATGTATCTGGTACAAGTTACTTTACCATGTACTTTACCATGAAACCATTTTTGGGTTACTTTCTTTCCTGTCCTTCCACACTGATCCTACAGATAGTTGGGCATCTTTCCCTTCGAACTACTCTGTACTGTACCACCTTCTTCTAGTGGTACAGAAAGCAAATGGATATTGTTAAGAAACCATCTATGGAAACATTGTGCATGCGATATAGTTCTAGATGCCTTTTAGGCTGAATTAATAAATATCTGCTGGAGCTAGAGGAAGTTAGGCATTGAGAATAGATTCAAAATTATATATTCATAAGGCAAATAGGCTAATTAGGTGCCTGCGTGGACCCAGCTTTTAAGGGAAAAAGTTGCAAGTCACCCAAAGGGTTCTTAATTCATCTCCTTTCCCCAAGTACCACCTACTAAGAGCACAGGACCAGACCATTCCAAAATGCTGAAAATCTAGCAGGCAACGCAAAAAGCCAGTTTGTTTGAGCAGGGATCGTCCTCTTGAAATACAGTGAAAAAAGAAATTACATGGTCAGTGGAAGAAAGTTCAGGCAACATGGGAGGACTACAGAGATGCTGCTTGCCACTGCAGGGAGGAAACTCGTGCTGCCAAAGCTCAATTAGAATTGAAGCTAGCCAATACTGTGAAGGATAATATAAAAGGCTTTTTAAAATACGGTGATGACAAAAGGCAATAACATTGGCCCATTAATTGATGGACATGGTCACCTTATTAATAGGGACATAGACAAAGCTGAGACTTTTAATGCTTTCTTCACCTCGGTCTTCAACACTTATGATGGACTTGAAGGCCCCCATAGCCCTGGGCTAGAAAATCATGGCTGTGAGAATGATAAACTCTCGATCAATCCAGAACTTGTATGGGATCTGTTAGTCCAGCTAGATTCCTACAAGTCGATAGGGCCTGATGGGATTAATCCAAGGGTTCTTAAAGAGCTGACTGATCTTATAGTGAGATCTCTGACTATGATTTTTCAAAACTCTTGGGAATCTGGAGAGGTCCCAGGTGACTGGAAGTTGGCAAATATTGTCTCAGTCAATAAGCAGGGCAACAGGGATGACCATGATAAATACAGGTCTGTCAGCCTCACTTCTGTTCCTGGAAAAATAATGGAGAAGATTGTTCTGGGAGTTATTGAAAAGCATCTGAAGGGCAACACAGTCATTGGTCCCAGCCAGCATGGGTTCACGAGGGGAAGGTTTTGCCTGACCAACTTAATTTCATTCTATGACAAGGTTACCCACCTAGTCAACCAAGGGAAGCCTGTCAACGTGATCTTTTTAGATTTCAGTAAAGCCTTTAGTTCTGTCTCTCACAGTATCCTCCTGGACAAGATGTCCAGCACACAGCTGGGTAAACACACAGTGCAGTGAGTGAGCAATTGGCTGACAGGCCAAGGGTTCTAGTAAGGGTTCGAAGGGTTCTAGTAAATGGGGTTATGTCGGGCTGTCAACTGGTCACTAACGGGATTCCACAGGGATCTATCTTAGGGCCAGCACTCTTCAATGTCCTAGACACAGGACTTGAAGGAATGCTTAGTAAGTTTGCTGATGACACAAAATTGGGAGGATCTGCCGACATTTTCAAGGGCAGAGAGACCTTGCAGAGGAATCTGGACAAACTGGAGATCTGAGCAATCACCAACTGCATGAAGTTCAACAAGAGCAAGTACCAGATTTTGCAGGTGAGACACGGCAACCCTGGCTATACATACAGGCTGGGCGACGAGATGCTGGAAAGCTGCTCCATGGAGAAGGATCTGGGGATTCTGTTTGATGGCAAGCTGAGCATGAACCGACAGTTTGTCCTGGCAGCAAAGACAGCAACCGTGTCCTGGGGTGCCTCAAGCACAGCATTGCCAATTACTCAAAGGAGATGATTGTCCCATTCTATTCTGCGCTAGTGCAGCCTCACCTGGAGCACTGTGTGCAGTTCGGGGTGCCACAGTATAAAAAAGCTACTAGAGAGTGTCCAGAAGAGGGCTAGGTAGTTGATGAAGGGTTTGGAGAGAAGACATATGAGGAGCAGTTAAAGTCACTTGGTTTGTTCAGCCTGGAAGAGACTAAGAGGAGACCTCATTGTGATCTACAGCTCCCTCACAAGGGGAGGAGGGAGGGCAGGTTTCAAACTCTTCTCTTTAGTGACCAGTGACAGAACCTGAGGCAATAGGCAAGAAGACGTGCCAGGGGAGATTTAGGTTGGACATTAGGAAAACGTCATTCACCCAGATGGTGGTGGAACACTGGAACAGGCTCCCCGGGAAGTAGTCATGGCTCCTAGCCTGACAGTATTCAAGAAGAGAGATGGACAACGCCCTCAGACACATGGTGTGAATATTGGGGTTGTCATATGCAGGGACAGGAGTTGGACTCGATGATCCTTGTGTGTGCCTTCCAACTGAGGACATTCTATGAGTCTATGATTAAATTCAAAACTTCAAATCTAAGCACCTCAATGACTGAAAATTTCTGCACACAAAGGTGTCCCTGGCATAAGCAGGAACATTTGGGAGGAAAAACCTGTAAGATGAGGAGCTTTACAAGGTTAAGAAATGAACTGAATTTTCCTTACTTCTTTCTTTCATCAGACTTTTTGGAAGGCATTCCAGATTTCTCACTGCAAAATAATATTTTATCTGGAAATTTCTGAGTTTATTTCCCTATGTATTCACTCTGTGTTCAACTCTTCTACATCATATAATTTTGTTGATATAAACAGAATCATTCACACTACTCATGTTAAATATTTTTAGGCAGCAGCTAAGGAACAATACACAAAAATCTGTCTTATCTATTTCTTCCTGTTCTTATGAAATGATTTTTTATTTATCAAAGGACTCAACAGTTCTTGAACATTTGATGTCCAAATATTTTTGGCTAGAAAAAGAAAAATGACTAACCATCTTGGAACTCATAAAACTATATTCTTATTTTAAAATTATTATTTTAAAAATTAGGAAAATGGAGTATGATATTTGACAGAATAAATTGTAGTCATAGAAGGAGTTTCCTTATTGATCCAAGAGCCTGGTGGTTAACACATTCCTCAAGGATAAGGAAGAAACAGGTTCATTTCCTCAGTCCAAGATCCCTGGAGCCCAGAGCCTTCTCCCCATGCCCAGGTTTCACTTCACCTTCACACCTCTTATCTCTCATTTTGGTGCTCTGTTGCTTTGTGCCCCATAACCAGAGATCCTTCTTGGAGATGTAATACCTACCTCCGTCCAGGCTTAAACAAATATGTTTTCCAAAACCAGGTGCAGCTTCTCTGAGGGAAGTGAATAAAATTCTCCTTCTCTTTCTCCTTCGATTTTACTGAAAATTCATAAACATAAACACATTTTAAAGTTTTTTTAACCAGTTGAGCTAAATGTAGATCAGGATGTGTTTTCATATTTCAAGTTCTGTCAAGTAACAATGAATCTTTAAGTGAAGTTCATCTGTTTTAAATTTCTTTTCCATTTCACAGGTGCAAAATCAATTATTTTAAGAGATCTAGAGTGGCTACACCATGACAGACCTGAAATAAAACAATAATTAATAATAATGCAATTTTTGTGAAAAACTTGAATTTATAAATTGTTAAGTATTAGCATTTCTTTTACTTTAAAGCTTTGGTGTTAGATTTTTTTTGGTGTTCAGAGTTTTGCTTCCTTCCTTCCTTCCTTCCTTCCTTCCTTCCTTCCTTCCTTCCTTCCTTCTTTCTCATGGTGATAGAAATGACACATATTTTCCAGAACTTCCGAACAATCATCCAAACATTGTTCGCATTTATAAACAACAGCAGGTTTGTTGGGATCTTCTTAACAAATATGATAGTTGGTGTGAAAGAATCACTGAGTTTTTTTCAGATATCCCACACTACTAAACAAATTCAAGTGTTTTCATTTAGGCAAAACCAAACAAATCAGTCTTTATTTTTGGAGCAAACTCTTAACAATCACTCTCAAAACACAGAAGGCATGGTTGATGTAAAGCAGACCCCTTAGGGAGTGTTTTCTTCTGATTGTGACAGAAGACTGGTTGAGCAGTCTTCCTCATGTTCTCACATGTGAGCCTCTCTACTTCTGTATTCTTAGCATGGAACTCTTATTGTTTATTACAGACTGACTTCAACTTGCCTTATCGGTGCTATAGGTTAGTGTTAGTGACTGGAACAGCAAGTGTGTGGATGCTTTTGAGGGGCTCTTTTACTTAACTTAGCCAGACCTACTGATGTCAGGCTGTGATTCATTGTTAAAACACAAAGCCCCTTCTTAATTATTTTGATGATTGCCATGGTGTTCTGGGTCTCAGGCAGTTATTTATCTTGCTTTTAAGTGAAATTAGTATAGAGTAATTTAGCTACACATGAACAGGCAGATAACATGCGACCTTAAGTCTGAATTCTGCTGCACTAGTGCCGGTTCACTGTTTTGTTAATTTCAGTAGGGACCTGTGAGTGATTATAGATTTATTAAAGAATCATTTAATTTATTTACTATATTTATTACATAGGGAATTCACATAAAGGAATAGTTCTTTAAGTATTAAAATAAAAATCAAGGTCTCAAGAAGCTGAAGACATCAAAGCAGTTGCAGTTCTTAAAACAGGATGTTAAGATCGATGATCACTGTAAGTCAGTGAAAGAGTCATTTTAACTGATGATAAATGTGTCTCACAACACACTCTTTGCATAGATTAAGCACATTTATGTTCAACAACTTTTGATTTTGGTCAGAAAGACAGAAGACTACCTCAATACTCCAGGAGCAGCCACCCAGAAATGCGCTGTAAAACACTCGTGGACAAAGAATGTAATATAACATTTTGTTTTATGTCAGCACTGTGAAGATAAACAAATAAACAATCAAACAAACATCCTTAATTTTTTAAATTTTCTAATTGAAATCAATCAGTAACTTGAGACTTTCACCTGATATAATAGTACTTGCATACACAGTTACACAAGCTCCTTTTGGTTCTATTTTTCTATTCTGTCCTGCAATTCAGAGAAACTATGTTTCGTGATTCACAGATGATTGAAATAAATGTGAAGATCTGCATGGACTCATCTAACTTTGGGCCAAGTCCTTGGTTTTATAGGTAAGTGTTCATATTCAAGGATCCTTGGTGGCTGTTTGACCTGACATCAGCAGCCTAAGAAACATACAAAGCTTTGATGTATTTTGCCATCAGGAGAAGGGCCAATCAGGAGTAAAAGACTGAATGTGAGTTAGTATCAGTAGCAGCTGGAATAACTTGTGTTCTTCAGCATCTGCAGTTCTGTATTGGTTGAGGATTTCCTGGGCTAAATGCCAATGTGCTTTTCTCACCTCTCAGCTCAATCAGAAGTCCAAACGAAAAAGCAACACTATGTGAATTTGTAATGCTCTGTAGAATACTTTATGTCTACCACACCAGCATGAATTAGCATTTTCATAATTTGTTTCACCCTTTGGCAAATGTGACAGCTACTCTGTGGGTCCAGATGGTAGGACTCCACTGCTTGTGTGATCTAAACGTGCTTGTAGTTACAGACTCTGGGCCTGTTGGTTTTCTGTTCCTTGTTTGCATCAGCTTTGCATTTTCAGAAATCCAAGAACACAGACTCAAATAACACATTATCTTTTGAGATAGATGAGTTTTGCAGTTCATGTGTGAAGTGTCAATTAATGACAGTTTTCATATCTGTCAACTTGTCACATGGAAATAGTCTGGCTTGTCCACCCAACATATTGCAAATGCACGATAGACTTGTTATGTTTCTGACTCATAACAGGTACAGATAAGTCCTAACACCACACATGCAAGGTGATCTGTGTTGCTATACACACCCATGCTGTAAACAAAATCCAGATTCAAGGCAGTTTGCTCCGAGGTGAGACCTTGTGGACAATGATTATAAACAGGTTGATTGCTCATGAAAGAGAGAGACATGGGAAAAACGGGTTTTCTTTTGTGTAATTTCTTACTTTCTGAAATGCATTTCTTCCAGCAAATGTGTTGAAACAAATTTAGCACTGTGAAGACAGAGGCAAAAGGAGAGAGAATATTAACTACTCTATAAACCCCTGCTACTAGCTTGAGTGTGACTGAGGAAAGAACATCTTTTAGAGAGTATGGGTTTGGATCTTGCTTATGAACATGAGAGCCGAGAACAGGATGCTACAGTGGATCCAACAAGTTTTAGCAGGTAGGAATCTGGGCTGGAAAACAGACATCAATGCTTTTGGAACTGCTGCATTGGATATATCTTGTGATCAGTCATTTGAAGTCTGTAGGAAGGAGTTGCAGATAGAGAAAATTATTACATTTTTGTGAATTGTTTGGCCTCAGTAGCCTACTGTAGCAAAAAAATTTATGTTCTAAAGATTTGTTTTTAAGAATTTGTTATTGGTCTAAATGTGCTGCATTTCAACTGAAATAAAAACCTGTAATTTCTTGTCCTGACACTGAAAAGCACTGAAACACTTTCTTGACATTATCTGGAACTTGTCTGTGTGTATACATATTTATATGCTTTATTTTGGTACAAAGGAAAAACCCACATTTATTCTTAAAATAGGAACATTAGCTTTAATTTTTGCTAAGTCACATTTTGATAGAGATTTGTGCTAATCATCCAAGCCCCACAAAACAGGTTTAAATCATACAACAATAAAAGTAGTTCCAGCTTCAGGAGTCTTTGTCTTGTTTCAAAGAAAACTTCAGCTCTGCTGGGGTGTTTCAAATTTAATTCTCTTTGATGGACCATGCTTTGTTGTTTATATGTAAAAACACCTAGCTGCTTGCCAGTAGTAATATAACACTTGCATTTTTTGTGTGGCAGTATAGAAAGGCAGCATATGAATGGTATTGGCTGTTTCAGTCTAGTGTGTTTTTAATAGTGGCGTGTAAACTGAGAAATATATGTTGGATTTTAAAATATATTTCAATTGTCGGAAATTTTCTTAGTTCTGAGATCTGTATCATACCAAATCTAATTCAGAGAAGACTACAATTGGACAATTGATTATTCAGTAGAAGTTAGTAACCTGTAATTAATTGATATGCAACTAAGAAGAAATTGAGGAAAACTAGCAGAAATTATTTTTCTACACTACATCTCTTTGCCACTGGCATTTGTAAACTCCCTATATGTTGTCTGGTGGCAGAACAATGGCCTTTCACGACTGGCTTGTAAAATCCGTATCGCTCATGTAACTAGGCATTACTTTATAAACCCTTCATGTATCCTTAAGAGGGGAAAATTGCCTGAGTAATATATATTAAGATTTTCAAAACCTTTCCTTGTTGCCATAGCTCTTTCACTACAACTATTATCTCAAACTTTGTGACTTTTGGAGAAAAGTATGCTCTGTACACAGAGCTCTAGAAATTCACAGCATTGGAGTTTTAGAGCTCACCAGTTTCTCAACAATAGCAGTAGTCAGGCATATGTCACACTGGGGTCTGAACCTACGTTATCTCACCCATAAAAAATTATGACACTGTCTAGCGACATCTATGATTTGCAATGATTACTTTTTCAGAACTATAAGCACTGTGTTGTGCTTTTCTACATAGCTATTTGATAGCTAATCCTCATGAATAATAAACAGTAGATGAAAATTACAGTTCTGTTAATCACTACCAAGTAAACAATTTTCAAACCCCAACATTTTGTGAAACATAAAATGAGATTTTTGAAAAGAAGTAATTACAGTTCCTAAGTTGTATTTCTGAAATAACTGAAGCTCCTATTTAAAATTGTACTACAAATTTGGCCCTTATTTCTGATTCATTAAAAGGTTTACAACCCTTAATCTATTTAAATGGTTAATGGCCTTTGTACTGCAGCCAAATGTCTGGTAGTCACAGGCTTTGGGTCACAGAAAGATTTTTGTACAGATCAGGTGAAACATCATATCTTCAACTGAGATCTGTGTTGTCTGGAATAATTAAATTAAATCATAGCTCAGGTTGTGGCCATGTCTGTGTGTGGCTGGGAAACAGAGTAGGAAAGAGAGTGGTGGCTCATCTTCCCATGGGGAGACTGAGATCATTGTTCTGAAGGTAATAGGCTAAGCCCACCCTGGGGTTACATGAGGGAAGGAACTCCATAAGACCCCTTCTTGGAAAAGTACTTAAAGTACCTTGAATAAATGTAGATAAGCGCAAAATATTTAAGCATAAGACACTTCTTGGAGATTTCAGAAGATAAATAATGATGGGCCAGATTTTACTTTTAGATAAGACTGCTCAGTTTGCACTAATTTGCAGTGTAAAATTAAGATGAAAAGCAAAACTGAATACAAATTAGTTGACTGGTCAAGACCTACTGAAAAGAAAAACTACCCCAAAGAAGATAAATAAACAAGAAGTGTTTTTCTTATGTATTAATAGAAACAAAGCCAGCTTTATATGGGTAAATGCTCCTCGAATTAAATATTTACTGACAGTTTGAAATCGGGATTGGGAGGAAAACCAAAATGTGGATATATCCTGCATATTTCTTCAGAGCAGTGAATCCAGACACAGTTGGGCTTAATCCCCTACAAACAAAGGAAGCATTTTTCACAGTATAATTAGCTGATTAATCAATAATTGTGTAATTACTTTGTTACATAAGGCAATACATAGTTTGGATTTGCTTCTTATGGAACACTATAAATGGTGTATTTGCAATAGATGTGAAAGCATTATAAGGAATTCACAAAAGGAGGTAGGCTTGGAGTTTTGTAAGACAATAAAGTTTAATTGGCTGCATTCCATTAAGATTAACAAATACCCATGGAAAAGCACAAAACAGTAAGCTTTGCAGATCCTCTTAGCTATAATTCTACTTACATTGTGAAGTCTACCTCTGTAAGCGTGCCCTAGACTGGCTATCAGATGGATACAAACTTGCAAAATCTCAACTGTTTCTCTTCTCAGAAGAGTGCTGTCAGCTTTTTGTACCTCAGTTCTCTCTTTCTTTTAGATCACTATTCTGTTATTATCCCACACTTTTACTGTCTTCTGCTACAGTTTTCACTCTAATTCAGATGCCTAATACGTTCTTATTCCGGTATTCTGTTGAATGTATAAAATGTCTTGATGTGATTTGGCTTCCAACCATTTTGGTGGGGTTACAGCTTGTAAAGTCAGCTTAGCTTTGCAACATTTGTACTTCAGATTTATTTAAACCTTAAATTAGAGTGAATAAATTAATATTTATTCAGTCTGAAAACAGTAAAATGATTGCCATTATTTTTAAAGGCACTCGATTTTACTAATAAAGATAAGATACTGTTTTAACAACATGGAAATAGAAGGCACAATTTGAACAAACTGATTAATGTCACATTGCAGTGGCTGAGGTTGTTTCATCAAATTAATGCTTTGCTGAACCTTCACGGAAATATTTCCTGAAAGATACATGAACAGTGGAGTTCAATATTTTCTAAGAGACGCACTTGACATCTAAAGATAGCACCTTACTGTGCTGTTGTCCTGCAGAGCAGCTACTGTGATTAGTAGAAAAGAATAGGCATGGAGAGAACACCATCAGTTACAGGAAGTTATTCTGTATGTTCGTTCCGAACATGCATGTGCAGCAGATATTTCACTCTTGCAGGCCACAGTGAACAAAGATACGCTTGGAAATGAAATTTTTCCTTTGAATTTTGTCTGAGACACTGCACAGACTTATTTGTTTGTTTGTTTATTTATTTATTTAATTGATTAATTAATTATTTTAAATGGAGAATCTGAAACTAATATTGAGGAAAAGTTCACAACAATTCTGTAGTGACAGTCCTCTACAATAATGCCAGGGACCATTTATTTGTTTGCTTAGGCAAATGAATTGAGCATTGCGTGCATGAACTTAAACCTAAGTAAATCAAAAGGATCCTTCAGTTTCTACTTGGATGGCTAAGTACTTCATCCATCAGCTAGTGTGTTATTTCTGTCTTTTCCTCTCTTCCTTGCAAGCAGACCAGGCAATAAAGTGAATTAAATTAGCATACACAATGTTTCACATTCAGAAAGCATAAAGTTATCCTCATTTTGGTGCCCTGTCATGTGCAGCTAACAACGGCAAAAGCTACTTAGTCTTAAAACACAATACTGACATCTTGGACTGGTAAGTGCTTATAACAGTATGTGGAACTAAATCATTCCATGTCCTACCAAAGCATGCAAGAACATTTTCTCACACATTTTGGGCTGGTTTTAATGGCTAAATATAAATAAACATCTGACTTATACATATATGATATACTTGTTAGTAGCAGATGGTGTGTTTCTGTGAGAAAATGTATATCACCTTGATAGCCATTTTCCCATCAGCACATGCAAAAATGCTTTCTGCTGCACAGTGCAGACAGCAGATGATGATCACTTCTTCACTGCTGCAGAAAGGGTCTCATTTCTCCCCCTAAATCTTCCAAAGCCCACTGCAGAAGCACTAACATAATGACAGCAGACACTACGTGTACCATGTGCAAATATTAGGTAGTTTTAACTGCTACAGTGATGAACAGAAGGATTAGAGACAAATTTGAGGCTGACCTTCTTTGCACAGTGACAAAACAGAATTCTACTGTTCAGTTATCCTTAGTTGCTCTCCATTACACAGAAGGCATCTCCCACAGGTTTCTCTATGTGGACATGACCTGTTACTAGAGACTCAACTCAAAAATCCCTACATGATGAATTTTATTGTATTTTTACTGAAACATGAGTTTATGTGTGTATTTGCATTCAGTCAAGTGAAAAATAATTCAGCAATGTTAGTTTGTAGTCAAAGTGCTTAAACAAGTGTCTGAAATGTTGTTAAATTTCATATCATTTGCTCTGTATGCAAAAAGAGCAGAGAATAAATACACAAAGAGAAATCCCTGAAGCATGACCTTAAGCATGACTTAGTCTTCATGGACTAAGAAATAACACAGAACAAGTAGAGAAGCTAGCTTCTCTAAGGGATCATCTTCTAATTTACCCCCAATTCACATTTGAGTAAAAGAAAAAGAAGCAGCTGAACATGATCTTTAATCCTAACTCCAAGTATCTACCAGACCTATTACTCCTGCATGAACCTCACGACACCGAAACAACTGAAATGAATGGCTACTTTCATTTCCTTTAGCAGTTGCTCTTTATTTCTATCAGTATGTCTGCAAGTTTTTCACCTCACATACATAGATTATGTAGATTCTGAGTAGGAATTGTAATTATATCTTGTTTGTATTGATTTGTTATAGCATACTCTAATTTTACATAAAACAGTTAACGACCAAAGTAAAATATCATGAATACCCATTCCACAGACAAGTGATTTTAAAAATAATTTATTGTAATCTATTTTTAGGTGTCCAAGTAACTTGTGACTAACCTTGGCACAGTCCAAATTATGATATATATTTTAGAGTTATCACTTTTGCTGCATCCAAAAGTAATCACAGAAATTATATTAATATTAGCTGGTGCTTGATATTGACCAGTAGACAAGTGGAAACATTTATCTCTTTCACTGCAACTGTTACTTAAATTTGGAAATTTGAATCCTCTAAATATTTCCCCTCCCTCCACACCAACCATTGTTATTCTAAATAAAGTTGTAGGTGAAAAAATATAGGGCATTGAAATAATATGAAATTTTCTCTCAATTTCCATGAAACTAGTGTGTAGTATAGTTGTGTAACATCATTCTTATGAATCAAACCTCTTACTTTCATTTGCAATGATTTTTCTTGTCTGCAATCTGCCATTAAGTCATTCCTTTTCTAAAGTCTTCATTTCTTAGTGTCTATATATTTCCCTTTTCCAGTAGACAAGATTTCTCTTAAAATGAATGAATGTTTAGGTGTATGTTAAAACTTTGTCCTAATAATGTTTACCTTGCCTTAAAAAATAACCATTTAATTCAGCTTGTTACGGTCATGAGGAAATCCTCACTTCTTAAAGGAAAAATCAAATGATGCTCATTATCAGATTCTCATCCCTCCGTCATTATCCCTAGCAAATCACAGTCGTGCTGGACTCTTACTAGTAACCTGATATCCGTATTCCTATATAAAGGAACATGGCATGGAAGAGGCTCATCTTTCACACAGAAAGCTGGAATATACCATTGTGGTACACCTAAGAAGCAGCAGCGGAATTAATAAACTGCCATATGATTAAAAACACCCATTTTAGGTATTGCTCTCCAAGAAAGTGATACATCAAATTAAAGAATCCGGTGACGAGAAAAAAAAATGACCTATAACGGAAAACTGAACAATTTGCTTTGCGGACAAAGAATAGAAACATAGATCCTTGTGCGTCCCTTTCAACTCAGGACATTCTATGATTCTGTGATTCACTGACTAACAGAATTGCCTCAAGCAGAAAAGAAACAGTCTGTAATCCATGTATGTGAAAGATAGGGTAAGAATTATCAGCTACAGAAAAAAAGACAATTTCAAATTGTGCGTTAGGATAGCTTTCCTAATGGATGATAATAAAGCACTCACATAAATGGTCTGAGGATTATTTGGAGTTTCTCTACCTGTAACTCAGACAAACATCAGTCATGAATCAGATCAGTTTTGCTGAGTTTGCCTTATGCAGAGAGGTAGGCTAGATGATCTTTAAATTTCCATTTCAACCTGGCAGTAAATGGCATATGAGGGGATCACATTCTTAATAAGGAAAAGTGTACACCCTGTGGAGTGTCAGTTTATATGACTACAGTGAAAAACGTTATTTCTGTGTTTTCACTAATACAATTAATTACAGTTTTTAGAAAGAGTGGCCTATGGTAGACAGGTGTAGTTTAAAAAGACGCAGACTTTTGGTTTGGGATTAAAGTTTATGGCAGGCTTTTTGCATCTATCTGGTACTGGTTTGTAATCATAAAATAGAAAATGAAAAAAAAATCTGGAATGTGTTAATATACCACATTATATTAACACTCAGTATGTTGCCAGTGTAGCTTACCTGCTATCCACACTAGAAAGATATGAAGTACTGATGATATGATGTTCTGCAATTCCTTCTACTGGGACTCTTCTTCTGACTTCCATGACCAGCCATTTTGAAGAAGATAATCCATATGGAGCTATCCAAACAACAGTCACCAGTTTGCATTTCAGAAGTACAGCACTGAAGAGCACGCTGCTTATAATCAGTCTAATTTGTAGTCTTCTTTTTAATTGCCTAAACAACCTCAAAAAATGAGTTAACTGAAACAGTTCCACACCACTTGGAATATGATTACTTTATAATTTACCCTAGGTTAGACTAGAATAGGCCAGATTAGATTAGATTAGATTAGATTACATTACATTACGTTACATTAGTTTGCACTGATGTTGAGATTGAGAAGAATAGCTGGTCGCACTTTCTTTTGTTCAATGAAACCTTAATTTTATATTTAGATATAGCACTTAACAAGAATGCTGCCATAGGACGCTGACAACAAATACTGCTTCATTAGTACAAAGTTGTGAGTGTATTGTGCTGTCAGGTTGTGCTGTCAGGTTGTGCTGTCAAGAAACAGAGTGGTCATTAGCATTCTACTATAAATCAAATTTATTTTTATATAATTGAATCTCTTTTCCTGCACTTCAGTTTCACAGTGGATAATTAGATACTGAGACTCAAGATTTAAATATCTTTTTAAATTTATGTGCTGTGGTTGCTTTTTATTTGTCAGGTGACATTTCTATTTGAGCCCTAGCTTTCTCTAGTAGTTAGACCTTCTAGACTTCAGTAGTTAGATTCGTACAATTAATGTCCAATTATATACAAAGCAAAGCTGTCAAACAGCATGGAATCGAAACATGAGTCACATTACACAATAAGGCTAATGGTTCAGAGGTGCAAAGCAAGATCTTTGGGTCTACTTGTACTAAATCAGCAGGGATGTGCAAGTCAGGATTCCTATTACCACCCAAACGCAGGAGGTGCTCTGACTGAGAGAACTGCTTATGAATGGGGTGAAGCTGCGGCTAGTTAGGGCATTAATGACTTTAACTGTGTGCACACTGCCTTGAAAAAATGTTCTAGATGATGCATGGGCTGCAGCTTCATATCAGCATCAAAAGGTTTAAGCCAAAATTTCTTGTTGGGAGGAATACATTTGCTGCCATTAGGCACTTGCTAAGCAGTTTTAAACACAACATAAAGGACAGCTGACATATTCTCTGACGTTGTCAGTGTCCTTTCTCTCCTCTAGCAGAAATCGGAGCCATTTTCACTGTATATTTTCCCTTTTTTATTGGAAACTAAGCATTTGCTTCTTTCATTAGTGAGACTTTTCCTGAAACTTTTCCACCAATCTTTCTGTATCCAAGTTCGTGCACTGTACTTCTGCTTAATAATGGAGCACAAACAGTTGTAATAACTTTTCACTAAGCCTTCTGGTCATCTCTTCTGCAGTTCTTTTGACAGCAAAAAAATTTAACAAACTTAGAAAAAAAAAAAGCCACCTCAGGTGGATTTTCTCATCCCTCATTTTCATATCCAATATTTATATCAACACTAAGTAGTTTTCTTCTATGATCTCAGATGGAAATTAGCACAGCTGTAAACTGCTGGCTTAAATATAGGACACTAGAAATGAAGTATTCGCTGTTTAGTGTTCGACAATATTTATATTTCCTACTTTTTTCATTTTAAAGAAAGACCATTGTCTTTCTCCAAAATATGATCAATATTGTTTGTTTTTCATAATTCCATGGTCTGGGGACATTTTACAAAAAAATTAATACCTTCATACGGTATGTGCAGATGAAAACGATAGATTTGTTAAGATCAGTGTAGATCAGATGAGACCAGCCACTGCTGATAGAATACAAAGTTACAGGGAGCCTTTGAAATTCACATTGCCTGGATTTGAAAAAAAAAACCACCAGCATTTGTTGTTTACAACAGGAGCAGCTGGATGTTTGAAAATCTGGTCTTTCATTTGTATGCTTTAGGCCTTTTTCTAAACAAAGAATTTACTCTGGCTTTGTTAAAGTAACCTCAGGGCTTATCTACATGGCTATGTTTGTGAGGAATAAGCTAGGGTATGAATTTTTAAGTGTCACAGCTTGTTCCCACAGAGAGTATACTCTGGGACGTAAGTGCCTTGCTGTAGTTAAGGCTCATCTACCAGCATTGCAGATAATGTAGTCAATGTGTTCTCAAAAGTTCCTGTTCATCGCATTTTTCTTTATTTCTCAGCTATTGAAATTGGTTTGCACTATCTCCCTGCAAACTTTTTTCATTATTATCTAGACTATTTCAGGTGCAACTACAATACTATGGTATTATTACACCAAACTGATTTTGACTTCTCAGACAACTTGTATGCTTTTGCATTTATGTGTTAAAAAAAAAAAGATGATTTCAATTTTTTTTCCCGAGGTGTGATTAAAAAAAATAGTAACTCCTACCTGAAGCTCTTTTACTAATTCTTGGATATGTCTGCCTATTTACCACTGACCCCTAAAGTAAAGAAAGTGCCACAGAGCAACCTGATTGAATGTTCCCTGTCCCGCTCCTGCAGAGTTTAATGGAAACTGTGGCACTCACAATTGTCGATAGGGTGCTCAGCTCCTTTAGCAGGGACATACACTTTTTTTTTTTTTAACGTGGAAACAGATGTCAACTTTTTCTATTTTCACTGTAATTTTGCTAGTGGATGAGATATGAAGGTGTAGCAGGAAATTTGTGGAAATCACAGCAGTATGCCAGCAATTCATTTTTGTTATTCCTCTCATATCTTCAATATAGAAATAAGCAAACCCCCACTATCTCTCTCTTTCCCTCTCCAGTGGAAGTAAGCTTGCAAAAACATACAAAATACTGAACTCCCTATGTAATAAACATATTTGATTTGTGCAACAGTGGGCACTTCTGTTTTCATTATTTTCTCTACTTAATAGGATTTTTCCACTTCATGTGTGGATTACCTTTGATGTACAGTTCTGCAGATGAATAGTTTTCAGGTAATGTACCAGAGAAGCTGGAAATTTGCTGCCTGATCACTGGGACTGGGAGAAACTTGTAGTTGTGTGGCAGAATTATGACAATTTAAGTTGAAATAGTAGCAGGCTTAATTGATGTAGAGCTTCTCTTTTTTCTTTATTGTCTTGACTTTATTTGCCATGGTACCTTTGAGTGACAGAAACAAACTCTGAAATAACACTTTGTGCTAAAAAGGAGGAAAACTTGCTTGAGCAAAGGGAAAATAATTAAAAACTAATAACTACCTGGGTTTATAACATGCTAAAGGGTCATTTTTATCATTGCAAAGACTACACTGGAAGACTGTCTTGCCCACCTCCTACCCCAAATTCCCAAATAAAAGTTAGATTTTTATTTTCTATTCTGTATTCACATTGTAAGCAGTAATAACTGAAATTTTTCATAGTTATTCAGCATAACAGAAGTTTTATAACATGTGGGGTTTTTGATAGGTAAAGGCTAGATCTGGCAGAGAAAGGGGGGATTATTACTGCTAAGGATATATTCTCAAGAATTACAGAAGGAAAATAAATTAATTTTGTTTTGGTTTGTTTTTGTTCACATGATGAATTATATTATTTGAAGAGCAGAGACATCAGTACATTCCCCCTGCTCAAGGAGGAATCTGAAAGAGTATGTGGGAGGAGAGTGTCTGCTCCTTTAAGGGTATCTGGACAAGGACCTTCTTCAATGCAACAAGGGATAGTAAGAAGGAGGAAGCCAGAGACAAAATATGTAGAGACACAGACCTGACAAAACAAACATAGAGAAAATTACAATAAATAAATCTCTTCACTCACATTAGTTGACAGGCTATCAAGGAAGGTCCAGATGCCATTTCCAGGAAGATCAGCCTGGACTTTGCAACTGGTAAGACTGTGAAGCAGGACTGAGAGGCATGCAGGAACTGACAGAGCTGTACAAACCCACAGGGGACACGCAGGGGAAGGGCAGCAGGGAGAAACACAGCAGTGGTAGTCAGAAAAGGTAGAAAAGAGACTGGTTGTGTGTAAAACGAGGCTGGTCAGTGAAGTGTCTGTGTGAGTCCTGCACCTGACCACCATAGCCTGTCCTGTCTTCTCATATCTGTGTATTAAACCTTTTCCTAACTAGCTCTCTGTGTAATCTTACTCTGCCTTGTGGTGTGCATTGTAAAGGCCAAGTGCCAGCTACTGATGAGACTTCTGCGGTGAGGAGCTGGGGTGTCAGCTCCTGGAGCCAGATCACATGTGGGTGTCCTGGCCCACGGTGTCAGCTCTGGTCTCAGCATTAATCACTGGTGCGAGTGGGGGTAATTAGCCTATAGCCATGGGGTGGGAATGGTGCGTGTCCCAAAAAACAGGTGCTGAGAGGGACCAGCACAAGTGAGAAAAATGAGGGGCTCAGCACCAGCAGCTGGAGCAGGACTGTGGGTTTCAGCCCCTGTGCTGGGGGTGAACATCTGTATCTGCCCCAGTCCCCTTGTGTGTGTCTGAGATGTGTGTACTTCCTGGTAACCATCAGGCTGGACCAGTCGGGTTGAGTCTGTGGGTGCTGTGTGTCTGCAGTGAGCACTGAGCTGGACCAGCTGTTGACTGGCTACACATTTTTGTCCCTGAGGCACCAGGTTAGGTTCCAGTGGCTGGGCAGAGGGACAGCCCAGGTTGGAGCAGCTGAAGCAGGTAGCCACACTCCTAACATCCCACAGCAGCATCTTCCTGATTTCTCCTTCTTTTCAAATTGCATAACTCCACAGAAAATCATGTAAAATCCTTTATTGTGTATCATTCCTCAGTTTACTTGAGACAAATTATTTTTTTACTGATGTGGCTTCAGTTGCACAAGGAGGTGTAGTAAACAGCCTGAAGCTTCTGCTACCTAATACACTATATCAGAAGTAGACACGTTTACCTTCTGCAAACATCTCTATTCTGACCTGTGAGTAGGTGATGGATTTGAACTACTGCCCATGATCACCTCCATGACCTTTAATGATAATGCAAATATTTTTCTCAAAGCTTGCTGGTACAGGTGGCCGATGAAGAAAGTCCCAGTTTATATTTTGTGTGAAGGCATTACAATGGCTAATTCAAAGAATTATTTCCCCTGGTAGCTACCAACTGTTTAAATTACTTACTGCTAAATGACATCTGTTTTACACTTATTCTAAAATATGGCAAACTGAAAAGATATGCCTAAAGGATCTTTCATGCTAATGTGGACAGGGTAGGTTTTCCTCAGCTGTTTTAGGAACTCTCTAGAAGCGAGACACTATTGGTTAAGGGAGATATGCAAAAGTCTGAATGTTCAGAATTACCACACTTACTGAGTTAGTAGAGAGGTCAGAGAAGGTTAGCAAACTGAAAGAGAAGATGAACAAGTTCTTAAGAAACTAACAAACCACCCAGTCCACCCTGAACCTTCTTCAGCTGGGAAAAACATGAAAATGCCTACGCATTTTGTGTCACGATGAAAAATAGATTTTGTGGTCTAATCTTGCAATTCAGGGACTGATTTCTGACAGCTGTTCATTCAAATATTTAAAGAAACAAGAAATTAATTATTTGCATTATTCCCCTCCTCAGTCAGTGACATTTCTTGTCCTTCTTTCCCAGTGTTTCAGTTTCTTATAATTTCGTCCTTGTTCTCTTCCACAAACACATCAACAGCCAATTCCCGTTGCTGGTTCATCTACCAAGGCATAATTACACTTTCAGTGCTTAGCAAATATTACACTTCTGCTGCTGCTTTCCCTGTGCTGCATTTTCAGCTTTTGCAACAGTAAATATGCTGGGGAGAGGTACAGTAATGACAGCCAGGAGAGTTCCACAGCCATTTATTGCAAGACTTGTTCTTTCAATGCTTGTGCACACCCACAGAGACTTCTCTATCTGCAGGAACAAGAGGCTGATCACATGTCTATGAACCACACAGGTGCCAGCGATGGCTGCTAGTGCTGGACAACTGATGAGGTAGATTTCTGCCCAGAAATAGACAAGAGCTTCCAATTTCTATCACAGGAAGCTTTGATTGACTTGCTATCAGCAGTTATCGTTCTGAGCTAGCTTTGGAGCAGCACCTGATGCACAAAAGATTATAATAGCTTTCTGGACAACTAATCTTTTGCAACCCATCCCATCTTATTCACTTTAAAAACCCATCCCCAATCACTAGAGAGCACATGGCCAATTCTACAAAGAAACATAAAGGTTTAATCAAAACTGAGTGATTCAGCAACAACAGAAAATAAACTTTGCAGTTTCTACTGCTTCACTCCAACATTGCTGCCTATGCTTCCTGTTAGAGGGAAAAAAAAAAAGGAAAAAAACCACAACAAAAACATACAACAAAAAACCCAACAACCCAAACTTATTTTGGATGTGAATTCGGTATCTTTTCATGTTTATGCAATGTGGCACAGCTTGTTAGGTTATATGATAAAAGCCTTCTGCACAGCTGTGGAGGATGTTAATGGCTACAAGGAATCCAAATAATGGACTCAGAGGAAGAGACAACCTGTCTGGGCCCCTCCCAGCCTCAGCCCCATGGCCCAGGCATGAAGTTCATCAGGACTGAGACCGAGGGGTAGCTACAGGGTAAACAAAGCATCTGAGCCCATCTGCTGAGGGGGGGCTCTGTGTGTTTGCCTCTGCTGATCCATGTGGCTGGCTGTGCATACATGTAGTGTATATGTGTATACATGTGGTGTACATGTGTGTTTGTGTGCATGTTCTAATGGGTAATGCGTGCTTGGCCTTGCTGCTGGTCAGACCTGGGGACATGGAGCTGCAGCAGCCCAGCTTCTGTCAGGCTGCTGGATCTGGCCTTATTTCCCCTAATACAATGCACACACCCTCTAGCTTCTGAAAAAAAAAAAAATCAATGATGATCAAAGACACACATTATCTCTTCTCCCTCCTTGGTTTGTTCTGTGTTCAAACTTCTCTGTCTTGATATGATCAAAATATGCTCAATAGTTACCTATTGACTTCCCTGTTCTATCTTCACTGCAGTTTCCAAATCAAACTTCCCAGCATTTTAAAGAAGGCTCAAATTGTCTACAGTTCCTGAAACCTCTTTTGCCTTCTTTTTATTTGTTGCAGACTAACCTTTACCAGAACAGTTAATGAGGAAGAGTTGATTTTGTTCCACTGAAGACTGATCCAAACTCTACACTGAGCTGTGGAGAGAAAAGGATGTTCTTGTGCTGGTAGGATGATGAGATGGAGAACATGAAAAACACTTAGAAGTTATAATGACCTTTTGACTGTCTTTCTGTTTCCTGGGCTCTGACCTCTGGTTCCCACATCTTGAAGGGGACTTTTCAGTTTGCACTGAAGGAATCTGTAACCTCAAGCACATTTAAAATGGAGTGAAATGGCCTAGACAGTCATTATTACAGCTGAAAACTTCCACTTCATGCTTTAACAGCCTTTTTCACAGAAATGCTTTTCAAATACAGTTCCTGCGAAACTGTGCTTCAGGCCTGCTCATGGCATTTTTCCACTTATTTTCCCTTTGTTCTAGTGCACCACAACAGTCTCCACCCAAGTCTGCTCTCTCGCTTGCATCTGGCATTTCTCATGGACTAGGTGACCTGGGGCTTACGCATTTCTTTATGCCTTTGTCACTAAGTTGCACTAGTACAAGTGACTATTTTTAGTCAAATGAGGCTAGTCTAGGAAGTTTTAAACAGGCAATTCTTCTATTATTTTCTATTGTAAAGATTTGTAGTCTTACAACAGCCAGTTTGTAATAATGCAGAGCACAATCATACAATAGCATGTTGATGTGTGTCTACAGCTAAGAAAAAATAAATTGATATTTAGCTCTTTTAAAAGTATGGATGAACTGCTTGATTTAATACAACCAAGCATCACAGATTCCAAGCACTCATTATCATCTTCAGCTCTTCCACCACTCCTTGTTTAGTTTTGACAGATCATCTGTTACATTAAGAAGCATAATAATTCCTTCAAGCCCATATCCATTTTGCTGGTACACTAAAGAAACCTCAATTGTTGCACTTATTGTCATTCAAATATTGACAGGATAAAAGCATCTGAATCCAGGTAGAAAATATATTTTATAGTTCATCACAAGAAAAATAGATTTCTTACTCTCTTGCATAAGAAAGAGTTTATGCCATTTTAGTAAATTTGTTTTTAACTCTTCAACTGTCTGGTCCAAGACTCAATGTAAATATGCAGTTTTAAAAAATGCTACTTCTACTTGGGTTGAGTCCTTCCAAAATCTGGAGAAAAAGAGGAAATATGCAAGAATTTTTCATTTTACATTGATAGATTATTATGTCTGATACAATATAATATAATAGCAACATAATATCATGTTTTAATATTTTTATTTTGCACTTTGTTTTGGCTGAAGTTTTCTCTTTTTTGTTATTATTCAGTCAAGCTGTAGATGTAAACTTTGTTTTCTTTTACTACAAAAAGCTGTGGGCAAATTTGGGGTGCTCCATGATTTATTAATGTTCAGTGATTTCTTCTTTACTTAAGTTCTACAGGATAGCAAATACATGTTGTTTTCTTCATTAGTCTTTTTGTAGAAATGAGTGGTGCGGGAAAGCTGCTCTTTATGAATTTGAAAGTACTGTGGCAACATATAACTTGTGGGAGAGGGAAGGACTGCTCTCCAAACACAATTTATTTGTAAGAACAAAACTATAATAAGGAACTGATATATCTATGAAAGCTGTGGAGCACAGAAGTTGAAATGGGACAAGTATTCCCTCTTCATTCCCATATCTGTCATTCATTTAAGAACTTGGGAGATACACAGCAAGTAGTATTTTCCTGTCATTTTCATAATCTCTTCTGTAATCCATATCTTCTAATTCTGCAAAAGTTACCAGTTGGTGGCTTGTTGTTCAGGGAGTACTGTGAGGCATAAAACAGGTGAACTTAAGTTACATACAAAAGAATGAAAGGCAACAAATATAAATTTTATAAATTTTACTGGGACTTGCACTTCTTGACTACAGTTCATAAGTGACCAGTGATCTGTAAAAATAGTTTCAGATGAATAGGTATGAAAATCCAGATTTCTTATTCAAAGGCTACAGGAATGATGCCTTAAGGGTAATTGATATTTAGAATCCAATGGAAAGTGTGTGATTTTTTTAGAAACCTAATTATTCCTTGTTGCTGTTGTATCCTAAAAATGTTGACAGAGAAATGGAGAGCAAGGATCTATCTGTAAAGGAAGTAGAATTACGTATTTCATGCCCATGGGATAAAAAAAAATACAATAATTTATATCTTAGAGAAAGAAGTCAGAAAGAGGCCTGAACTGGTAAGA
This sequence comes from Nesoenas mayeri, assembly GCF_963082525.1. Lineage (NCBI taxonomy): Eukaryota > Metazoa > Chordata > Aves > Columbiformes > Columbidae > Nesoenas > Nesoenas mayeri. The sequence goes on along the minus strand of NC_137542.1, from coordinate 12,893,279 downwards.
GCTCTCTGAACACAAGTGTTTTTCATCAGCCGCCTATTCCGTAAAATGGATATGATGACCTGTGAAAGAACCTTGGAATGTGCAGCTTTATACATTAATTTTTTACAAGGAACAGATTTTAAGCTGGAGACTTAATGGAATCAAATATTCAAATTCTCTCCTCAGACTGAATTTGGCCTCTACAATCAAGAAACTAATTCTCTATATTAGTGCAATTGTGAAATAATTATTTTAAACCTGATGAAGTGCTGGGATGCTTTGGATACTGGGATGTATGCTAGAGACGAGCAATCAGGACAGATAATTCTCCCTTCCCACTAGAAGGACAGACTTTGACCAAAATACTGTAACCACAACCCTGTGTGGAAATACATTAATCATATACAAGGTACTAATATTATTTTTCTCCACACCTTGTGGTCTGACAGATGAGCAATGCTCTTGTCACTCCAGCATGATGGGCAAACTGCCCCCTCGTATCCCTCAGGCACATGCTCAGATCAAGGCAGAGGTCTCTAGGACTAAAATAAGGTGCTTGTTTTGCATGAGGAATCTGTCTGTCAGAAAAAAAGACTAGATATGTAGGGCAGAAATATGTGGTACATAGGATAAATACAGATTCTGAGTATCTTCTCCCATTTTTATCTCATAGCAAAGCATCAGTGTACCTTTTAGAGATTCTTTTTAAATGGTCTGCGTGTTACTTGGCTTTACTGTCACTTGCCATAAAAATGAATTGTTGTACCCTTAAGAGTAGCTCTGAAAGTGAGTCTTTTTCGTATGCTAGAGGACATGTTGTGGGTTCAGCACTGTTTTGGGGACATGGGTTCCTGCTGGGCTATGTAAGAAGCAGGGATCTGCGATCAGGGAGTGAGTTTAAGTGACCAGACTTAGAAATGTTGTTCAGATGCTGTGGGCTTCTTTTGAAAGAGTTGTAGCACTGAGCCATAAATACCTTTATGTAAATGGTACTATTTTTCCAGTAGTATATACAGAAAAGCCAAGGAACATCTGGAATGAATTATTTGTCTGAGGTTACTCAGTAAACCAGCAACACAAGGGAGAAAGAACCTCTTTACAATTTTATCTATAAGACCCTGTATGCTCCACACTACCACAATTCAAGAGTGACTGTTGCTGATGATGAAAAATGGCTCAATTTGGGGAATATCCTAACCTGCTCACTTCATGTTACTTTTCTAAGAAGCCAGTGCAATGTGCCGAACTGGTGAATTTTGGCTGTAATAATGGTTTAAATTATGACGCTTCTTCACCTGACAATGAGAAACACAGCAGAAGTAATTTGAAAGGCAAATGTTGGCATCTGAATGTCTATCATGGTAGCAATGCTTACATGTCTGATCTTATTTGTGGCCCTCAGGAATTTTGCTGGCATTTAGAAATGCGTTCATATTTAATGTGAGCTTCAGAATGCATGTGATAACACCGCAAATAAGGTGCTTGTAGGTAAACCAGTTGTTGAAACCAGAAATGGTTTTGCTTTCCTATTAAACATAGACTTTGTATGTGAGTTCAAATGCATCCTTCAAAATCTCTGCCTCAGCTCCTTCTTTCTCCCAGGCCTCTGATCTATGTATTTGCATCCTGAGCTTTTGGGGTGAAAGCACAACACTTACCATTAAGGGCTGTCCTACAGTACTCTGAGTGAGATTTCTAGAATTTACTGTGATGCCAGCAAAAATCAACTGTGGTAGGCAAAACCATCTACAACAACAACAAGCTTAAGTTGTGAATGCTGACTGGCAGCAGATAATTGTGTGTGAATATCTGAGGGAGTGAGTGTGTGAAATAACCAAACATGGTAAAAGATCTGATCCTGATGGTCCTTAAATAAACCCCAGTAGGCAGGTAGACTATAGATTCACTAGAGTACTTGAGCTTTGTGAGAAGATGGAGCAAGGAAAAGAGTGGATTATTTTGGCACCACAGCATGTACTTATAATATTTGTCCACAGTTACCAGCAGAACTTCATTAAGACTTTTCCAATCTGACAGTCCTTGCAGGGTAACAGTGGGGTACAAGAGAAAATACTTGAAGCCTAAACAGGTAAGGTACCAAGTCATACTGACTCGGGACAAGCATACTGTAAAGGTGAAACAAGCATTTATTTGCTGTGGCTTTTAGGAAATAATTAATCTGAATTTCAACTTAGGCTGGCTGGGTGTCTCTTGGATATTAGAGGATTCTTCTCATATCTTTGCTGCATTTTGAAGACACAAACCAGGCACAATATCAAGGAAAACTGAGTAACTATATGCTACCATGGAAGCGGAAGTTAGTGACCTAAATTTTATTTTAAGTTTGTCAATGAAGTGACTTGTGTCTGACCCAAAGCATGAAAAGTGTGCCAGTGATCCAGAAGTTACTGCAGGAGATTACTGTCACAAAGATGCAGGAGCATCACAGTGGTGGCTTTCAGCTGGCTAAACACAGTGATTCTGGAATAGATGAGTTACTCTGCTGGCCTCTAGTTGCTAGCAGGGGAGCATAGGTCTCCCACCTACAACTACTACCAGTCTCATGAGAGCATCAGGAACAGCAACTGAAGACCTTCATATACACTAAACATCTGAGCAGTATTTAACTCCTGTGGAAAGAATTAATAGTGCTCCCTCCTCCAAAGCAAGCTGGCTTTATGTTCATGCATATCATACAGCTCACAGGGGCAATGACCTTAAAGACAACAGAAACCTGGTGCTCTATCCATTTTTAACTATATTGTGTGTGTTTTCTCTCATGTTCTTGCAGTGCTGAGTACACTAAGGTCTTTAACCATAATGAGATTCTCCATGCCTGTGCAATACTAGTGCACATAAAATACAGTTGTGGGTTCTCAGGGCTGCCCCTGGAGAGCTGGCACTGCTCTGTGTTTTGTCCTTCAGAAAAAAAACAAATGATCTGGCAGCTCCTGCAATTGCAATGCTCCTTGCTGCCCCTGGTCAGTGAGTCTGAATGCTGACTTAGTACTGTTTGCACAGATTTCCTGAGACTTTCCCAAGTAGTTGTGAATGTCTGACAAATCAGACTAGACATCTTGCAAATAACATCACTGGAGAATACGGATGGTGCTGTCACAAACAGTCAGAAACAAATCAGCTCAGCCAGAATTGCCAGCCAACTGAGATGCCAGTCTGTGGGTTTGCAGAGCTTCATCTTGAACTGTGTGGTACTTTGTAAGTGTACTGTTGTAATAAGATTTTGGTGATAAATTTGTGAAGTAGTAATAGATACCTACTTTTCATATGCTAGCCTTTTTGCTTTAATACAACATTTAATAAAAAAATCCAGCATGTATACCATCATTTACAGTGTAAAACAGACAAAAGCATTTTGTAGTATAAGTGATCATATACATGCAAAGTAAGGAAAAGGTGTTCAGGCCCATGACTTAAATGAAATGAAATAATATGGAGGGTATGTCATCATATTTTTTCCTTATTCAGTCCAGAGTGTGCCCCTGCGGTTCATCAGATTGCACATTGAGAACTTCCCAGCCAGTTTACATCAGCTGATTGTCTGACCCTGTCACGCCACTGTTCAAATTTTAATTAGTGCTGGAGTTGTGACTGTCATTGTAATCTGCATTTAATAATCTGTCTCCCCAAAAAGGTGTAAGCAGCTTGACTTCCTTGCCACTTCTACTACATATTGGCAGTTAAAGGAAGTATTTAACTAGTCCATCATATTTAGTAAAGTTAGGTTTACTCAAATTTGTTGAAAATAAGATAATTTTGAGGGTCTGGAAAGGTGAAATTAGAGGGAGCAAATTACCGTGCCTGGAGGAGTTACAACTTGCTCACTAAGCCAAAAAGCCTGCATAAGGGCAGGCCCAGGTGCCTAGCAATGAGCTTGCTTTGCACCTGCAAAAAGCTAGAGAAGCACGTTGGTTGGACAGCTCAGCACAGGCAGTGGATCGCTCGTTAGCACTCACTGTAACACGATCCCTCATCTAGAGCAGGATGTGGAATCTCAGGCAATTTTAAATGCTCATTAAAGTTAATCATTGTGTCCACAGAAAAATAAGCTCACCAATATTTAGTTACGAGGTCTGTTCCCTGTGCTGCAATTGTAATTATCTGATGGTTGCCTGGTGTGCCAGGAGCAGAAATGTACCATCCGCTGATATTCATTCTCATCCAGCCCGCAGGTCTGTACTGAAGGCACTTTTCTCTGCTTGTCAAAACCTTCCAATCTCTACCTATACTAAATTACATCAGCAATTTTCGACTTCCAGCTACAACTGTGGCTCTGAATTACTTTTATGTGATGTGGCCATGACCCCTCCAACAACGTGAACCTCTGCAGTGGCAAACCTTTTATTGCATTTCTATGGATTACCACTAGATGGCAGTGTTCTGGTGATTTAAAGACGTGTCAAATCACCTTTCGGAAATTGCATCACCAAGGATTAAGAACAGCTTCTGGATTCGTGGGGGGAGGGAGTATTGCTGTTACTGTTAAATTTCTGGAAGCAGAGCAATACTGTGCCAGGGAGACAGCTGATCCTTATTAAATATCTGTTACAACATCTGGGAGAACATTGACTTTTTAGGCTACCTTGGAGTTTGTATTTTACTGGAGAGGCAAGAGATAACGAAATACACAGGTGAGCGAGTGGACATATAAGGGCAGGATGGGAAGTAAAGAAGAAGTAGAGTGGCTTGGAAAGCTTTATTCTTCATATTACCCTCAATGAGGGTATAAACTATACTACTGCTGATTGACACTGAAAAGGAAGGTAAGATTTTGGGGCAACAAAATTGAGGGATGGCATTTTCTCAGGAAGCTCCTGTTTTTTCCTCCTACCCCATACAAGTTGTGTTTACATGTCTACCAATGCAGTATCTCAGTGTTCTTTTTCACAAAGTGTTTATCTCCCTACTTGGTCTATTTGGACATATTGTGTAAGTGATGGGTTTATGCATACTGTATGAAGCGATGGCTTCCTGTGGACTTTCCCAGAATGTATTTGAAGCCTGCTGGCTCTCCTGAAAAGGTGTTTTTACAGTCAGTAGATATCAGTTTCCAACTTCATTGTGAGGGGTTTCGCAGTTCACTAGCACAAAAAGAAAATACGAGGATTAAGCTCATGAAGATCAAGGCATTTCTGCCTTCATTTTCCTTGGAAACACCATCATCTTCTAGACAGTCATCTTTTTCACCATCTGCAAAGGAGTCTTTCAATTTCTGAAACTGAGCTGTTAAAAAAAAATAACAAGTAAATCCTGTTACCCAACTCAGTAGCTTATTCAGAGAGCTGCCCAGGTCCCGCTCACCATGCTTACAGAGAGTTATTTCCCCTTCCTCTGTTTTAAAGGACACTGAAGCAAAGGAGAAACTTCCACTGAGCCCATTTTGCTACAGCGCAAGAATAGTTGTGGTACAGGTTTTCTGGACTCAGTGAAAAACATATGCAGACTCGTAGAGAAATATTTCAGCATGTCTAAGGGCAGGAAAGTCAAGTAAGCATGACAGAGTACTTTATTAAATCAGAGAAGAAAAAGAAACAATAAAAATAAAATAATATTTGCAAGAGGCTTTTATTAATGCTGTAAATTGCATTCACGCAAACACTCAAGAGCTCTCTAAGCAAAATGGAAAACATTCTTTTCTCTGTTACTGACAGATAACTTTTAATTTTTTATGACTGGGCATTGAGATCAATATCAGGAAGCTTTATCTCCCTTGCTTAGCATGTTGGAAAAACACAAAGCTAGGAGACAAACTGCTCTTCTGAAATTGCATTTGTGTTGGCAGTTTATTTTATGTTTCTGTAATTTTATTAAACCCACTTATATACATCCAACATTATTCCACACACAGAGTCTGTAAAATGAACTATTTAAGCTGCAGTTGTTTGCTGCATAAACATATTTATCAGCGCTAAATTGCTAGTCAGCGTGTATGTTGTAGAGAAGTAGTAACAAAAAAAAGAAAAATAAAATACACATATCTCATTTTATTTGGCATTTTCCTGTACTTTAATCAAATCATACCTTTTTGACTGTTATCATTGTTTAGTCAAAAACTTCACAGTCTTAGTGAAATCCTTGCAATGCCATTGTCAAGATTAGGACTTTCCTTCTACACAAGCCGACGCACATAGCTGAGGTACAGAGCAACCACTGAAGATACCTTCAGTCAGTCAAATAAGACTCAGAGTTCAAGGGAGAAATACAATTATTCTAGAAATTTCCTGCCCTTCTTTTAATTATCTGCATCCAGGACTGAAAACATCACTCTTTTTATTTCTGCAGCAACACAGGATGAGTAAACTCTAGTTCTGCAAAGATTGAATTCTGATGTGTGGTCTCCTCATCTAAAAATGCTAGCAGTCATTTCTCTAGTTACACTGTGCACACACCTGAACAAACAACATGATAGGACAAAAAGAAATGGACACAAGTCATGACACGTTAATTTTCAGTAAGATATACAGAAAAACTCTTTCAGTGCGAGGTTGCCCGAACTCAAAAGAGCCCTGAATCATATGATCTGACTGGTCATTCCATGAGCAGAGGGTTGGACTAGGTGACCCTCAAAGGTCCCTTCCACTCAACCTAATCTCTGATTCTGTCAGTCTAACTAGAGAACAACAGGGGAAAAAGAAAGAAGAAATGTTCCAACTTTGTGTGAAATAAATAATCTAGGAATCTCATACTGTTCTGTAGTGAAAATAAATTCTCTCTTAATGTTGAAGCACCATATTGAGCTAGTATTTTATTTCATTCTATTTAATTTTTTAGATTCCTCAGCAGTTGCCTATTCCCAACCCAACTTTATCTCTTTATGGTCATCTTGTTCCATCTGATTGCCTTTCAGGCTTCCCTACAGACGGAGGTACATCCTCTTTTCCTGATGACTCTGCTTTGATGTCTGCGTTCATGTGTTTTGAAACAGTGTAATCATTCATGAAGCTCAAGTCAGCAGACTTTAATCTCTTACTGAAGAATGCTGCATAGAGTTGACAGATAAAAGCTGACTCTTCTTTCTGTGAATATGTCTAAGTATAAATATTTTTTCCCAGGCACTAACAAGACCTGCAAAACTAATGAAAGCAGCTTGGTTTCCAGCAAGTCCTTTGTGAGATGTAATCCTCAAGAGCACTCTGTGACAACACCACTCCCTTCTGCAAAGGCAGTTTTTTATGTTGAGAACGTTTCTTTCTGGGGTAGCTCTTGCTTTTCTGTCAGGATATAAAACAATCATAGGATGGGCACTGGCAATTGCATTCCTTTTTTTCCCCAGCTTCATCTCCTTCAGGAAACTGTTTTGTTGTTGTTGTTTTGTTTTGTTTGTTTGTTTGTTGGCACCAGCCTTATTCCAAAATATAAATGTATGTTAGGACGCCAGCTCTGATATTCTTTCTTCAAGGAAGAACCTTGGCAAATCTTTTCTCCTTCTCAATTGCAATCTCAGTCCAAAGAAGCTAAAAATAGTGGAGGACTCCATCACAGAGGCATGCAGAGAGGGAAACAAATGCAGTAAAAGTACCATCAGTGTTCTCTAACTGCAGTTACAGATACATGATATTGCACATACTTCTCTACTTTGGTTTCATGCTTTTAAGGTCTCCGAGAATTGGTTTCCAGGTTGGTTTCAAACAGCTGCTTCTTCCAGAAGTTTTTAAGGTGTATGACTATAGAAATATTGATCCAGAGGCCTTCCCAAACACATATACATATAGAAAAAATGTATATAGAAACAGATGACCCATCTTCTTCGTTATTATTTTTAAAAGGAATCCTCAGTTTTCATAGAGATGTGATAAACTTTGAAGAGAAAGTGTTCTACCAAATTTGCTCTTGATGGATCTTCTCGAGCATATTCTCAGCATCTGATGTTTTCCTTTTTTCTAAACAGAGGTAACAGTATAAATAGTTTTAAGTAGTGCTGCAAAATAAAGCAGGTGACCTTTACATTATTCTTGGGCTTTTTTTCCAGTCCTTCTGCATCATGAAACTATCATGGACCATTCTATCTATCTATTCTGTCCTTCTGACAAATTATTGCCTTTCTTGTATGTAGCTTACATATATCCTATCTTATGGCTCAAAATATCTACAGGATTGGGTCTGAAAGTACATACTGCAAAACTTCCAAAGGTAATTCTTTGCTTCTCCCAGGCTCATTGTGAATTACTTATTTAATGTTATTTCAAATGTCCTGATGTTCTTGCAATATTGAAAGATTGTTCAGTGATTGGTTTTGTTTCATTTTGGGAAAACAAAAACAAAGTAACAAAATATGAGGTGATATCTGCATACTTTTAGCACTTTTAAAATGTTAGATTACTTCATTCAAAGGCATAGGACTGTGAATTTCCACCAAGTGTGAGCCTTCATATGGTATGTGTATCAGGACTGAAATCTACAGATGTCTACAGCATAGTGTGTGTGTGTTCATGTATGTTTGTGTTTACATATATTATTTACATTTTTTTCACTGTCTATGGCTATCTTGCTTTGATTTAATATATCTTGTATCAGGTGAGATGTCTGTTATAAACCAAATTATAGCAGTAGGGAAGATTGCATCAAAGCCAATGAGCTCACTAAAAATGACCATTGTTCCAGCAGTGCCTCCGTACTGCAAAATAGTGTGGAGATTCTCAAGAGGACTTTGAACAACCTACCTAGTAGTGAATATGAAAAAAGGTTAATGTCAGATTTTTTTTTTTTTTAATGTTTATTTTTAAGAAAGTGCCAGACACACTTCTTTCTTTCAGCTTGTGGATAGAAAGAAATTAGTTTGTTTAGATTTGCAGAAGTTGTGACCGTAAGGGATTTTTAACAGGTCGTTTCTTTGTGCTGAATCCCAAATTGTTAAATTGCCTTGAGTACCCAAATTACTTCTTCTACATCTAGCATGAGTATGTCTAAACTCTGTGTCAATACACAGGTCCTAATAATTCAAAATACATGAAGATATGGCTCAATAAAATACAAGCTCATCATTAGTATTTGTAGTGACTAAACAAGCTTTCTTATTATTTGGCTCAATTTGGCTCTTTCTATTCTGCAGAACAGACCTCCTCTTTTAACTACCTCATTTAGAGAGGTATAAAACTTGCATTATCTTCTATTGGCATATTCGTGGTTTTGAAAAACTGATTCACTAGCAGGGTTTGTTTCAGTCCCATATCTGGGCACTGTAAGAGGATGTTTTCCACTTTTCCTTCCAATTCCTTCCCTCTTCCCCTGTGTCATCGTGCCTGCTGCTTCTGTCTGCTCATCTCTCCCCATAATTCATCTCTGATTTTTGTGTGTGCTATCTGAAGGCCAGTGCATTTTAAATACTGGCACACTTTGGAAAGACTGTCAGATATGTAAAATGTGGAAAATTGTAGCATTTTTGTACAAGTTTATAATTAATCCCATAGAAAGGGAAGGAAGAAAACATAGTTTGTGTGTAGGAACCTAATTAGTATTTATTCCACAGCTGAGAATGTCAGAAGAAATGTTTTATCTCAGCTATTTTGATTTTGAACTTCACAAACCTCAAAAATACAAAAGGTTATTTCTGCATTGGGGAACAGTTTCAAATTTATTTTCCTGACTTCCTGGTATAAAACAGTTTGGTCGAAGTAATGTCAATTAAGACAGATAAAATAAAAAATTAAGCATAAGTGGCTAGTTATTGCAAAATATAGCTATGCAACTGAGAACTCCATGTGAGCATATGGTAAATACCATGCATGCAAATAATCTCTCATTTTAATATAGAAAGTTCCTGCTAGGAAAAAAAAAAAAAAAAAAAAAAAGAAAAGAAAGAAATCGAGTAGAGTGGGAAAAATTGAGCTTTTATCCCACTGTGCCTTGTGAAAAATATTTTTATGTTGGACTGAAGTGAAAGGTTGTGAAAATGGGACCTACTTAAAATCAAGTGAAAGGGCTGTCATTATTTGCTTCATATTTTTGGCAAGCCTTCTGAAGAGCCTCTAGTTATTTGTCTATTCATGCTAATATAGGTCATGTTGCCTTCTTGGAGATGGGTCTGTTTTCATAAGGATGATTATATTTAGATTCTTAACTTTTAGAAAAAAAAAAAAAATAATCTTAGCTATGACCTTCTTTCACTCCCAGTACCCAGAGCTCAAGGAAAGTATGAACTATGTCATCTACCAGGCAAAGCTTTTTTTGTTCTAGATGAACCTGGATTTCCATTACTAGCTCTGTTATTGACTTCTGACAAGTTTTTCTGTATTTCTAGGTATTTCATCATACTTTGTTATGTATGAATTGATAGCTCCTGTTTCCTATGTCATAAATTGTGGTAGGGTTTCTGAGGATAACTGGTATTTATTTACTTTCGTGAAATACAAGGCTTTTGCAACTTGGACCACTTTAGCTAGCATTTACATAATTTCGTAAACATTTCTGGATCTTGGAATTATGCTGGACTATGAACAACTGAAATAATTTAATTTCTCCTCTGGACTTCTAAAATATTTCAGTGTCTTTCTCTAGCAAATAATACCTTTGTTGGAATCTTAATTGATTTTTCCATTCCTTTTATGTTGGAAGTTCTAACATCTTAGAATTGGTGTCTTTGATAAGCTAAGTAATACTTTAGGAGAAAAAAGATGTTTGGCTGCATCCAGAAAGTCATTAGCCACCCTAAAGAAAGTACTTCTGAAAAACTGGATTCTTTCTTTTAATAGGTATCCAAAGTTCAAAAATCCTTTTTTGCTATGAAGAACCCTGAGCTTTAAATAGTTTTCAAAATAGTTTTGGTGTCTCTGAAGGCTTTGAATGGAAGAGTGAGTCAGAATGGTTGAACAAATGACTAAAATATGTGATTGAAAAGCTTCAGTTGCATTTCTACATAATGCTTGCACCTATATGGATGGCAACAAACAAACAGATGTATGTGTTTGTATGTGTACACATGTATACATTTCTTCCAAAAGCAGATGTTGATATGCCTTCAAATGAAAGGTTTGGTATGTGTATATTCATGCAGCACAGGCCTGAGCCTCAGACACAGATAAACCTTTGTTCTTCTGTCACGGTATTAAGCTCAAAAATACTGGGGTTTATGTCCTGGGGGCAAGAAATAATCTTGAAGTCTTTACTAAGATTTCCTACAGGACTTCTTGAACTTCCAGGAATATTATGAGGGAAGAATCCCGCCTTTCCTGCTTTATGTTGGATTCTAACTGAGCCCCACAACAACTGGGGTTTTATTATATGTTGGGTTTTATTATACGTTTGGTTTCAAAGCATCTCACCAAATACACAAGTTTCGTCACCACCATTTTAACTGAAGATATGAGAAGTAAATTAATTTGGTCAAGGTCAGACTGTTTCAAATGAATGAAACCTGGAACTCTGTACTCATCATAGCACATGACTTCTCAAAAATATTGGAAAAACAGATTTTATTGAATATCTGAGTCCCTTGTTTCCGAGTTTAGAAACGCTTGTGGCAAATCATGCAATTACACTGGGTTCCCTCATCTTCACTCTGATGAAGGCTTTGTTGTCTCCATGAGGCACCACTGTGTATGATACACAGCTGCATCATCAGGAAAAAAACTATATCAGCTATCTTGTTTCCAATTTTCTGTTATTATAAAAGCCCCTCTCAGTCAGAGCACCTTTCATTTCACCACTTGTAGTTGGATTTATAGCTATTCTATAATAAAGCACTTGAAATCTTTCATGAGTTGAGGGAATAAGAATGAGCCAGTACTAGCCTTATCTAAATAATTACTAACTTGAGATGAAACTTCATTTTAATAAAAATTAAAAAATATCTAATATCATATTCTCTCACGTTGCTATTAGTATGCTAGTGTCCACTGTCTATGTAATTTAATTATGGTCATTCACAACAAATGCCTATGAAAATACCATATTTGAGAAATTACTTTTGTGGAGATGCAGACATTTTATATATTTCTTTTTTAATGGGGTTTTGCTTCCAAGCATATTTTCAAAAAAATCACAAATCACAGAAATGAAGGTTCAGGCAGTTAAGGCCTTCAGGTAGATGGATCACCTAAGGGATGACAGGTATGCTAAAACATCCACGCTAGTAGATTGAGGTAAATGAGTCATGTGCTTAAAGAACAAACCCTGTCCCTGATGAGTTCCTCCTTCCCCTGACAATAGCTTACTGATGAGCAGTGCTGTTGCACTGACTTCAATTTGTGTCCTTATTTGCACAGACCTTGAATGAACCTAGGAAAATGGAAGACAGAAAATCCAAGAGTTTCTAGGATTTCCCTCATTCCCAGGTCATACTTCAGATCTGATGAAATCCTTATTCCAATGAAAAATTCCAGTTAACTGTTCACCAGCTTCAGCTTGGAATGCCATCTTCTTGAGAAAACTTGTTACTAATGTCTTTAGAGTGGTTTAGTGTTTTGGTTATGTCTTTTTAACTGTTCAGACATAAGCAACTGGACTTTAAGACTGAGACCATTGTTTCCATGCCAGAGAAAATGACCAGCATGTGAAGTCAAGGACAGCACTGTCATGGTTTCCTTCAATAATTTTCAGCAGCTTGTTATTTAAAAATGACCTATTGACAGACTTGCTAGCACTAAATAGCATGCCCTGTGACCTCTGAAGACTGGCAAATCTGACAAAACTGTTTGCTAAATAAAGGCTTATGTCTTACACCTTCACTACCTCATGTTTCTGAGAGCTTACCTATGTGAAAATACAAAGTGCAATTACACATCCAGACATCTAAGCTAATTTAGAAAAGTTTTCAGTCTCAGATTTAAATGCTTTCCTACATAGAAATGCTTTTCCTAGTCCTTTACCATGGCACTGCATGGACTGGGGGCTGTTCGGGACTAGAAGTGTCAAGGGTCATCAGAGGGTGGCACAACAGGACCTGGCAGCCAGGACTATCCCACCGATTCACCAGAGAGCAGGGCAGCTGTGAGATGGCTGGGGGAGCACCAGCCCCAGGCAGCTGGTACCTGCCTGGGGACAGGGACAGACAGAGCCCAGGCTGCAATGTCAGTCTGTGGATGGGATCAAGATCAAATGCTGGGAGGGAATGCAGGCTCAGATGCAGCCATGGGATACCTGGACAGATTCAAGGGGACACCTCTGTGGTTAGAGACCTGAAATGAAGGATGCACTAATAAAATAATGGGAGTGAAGTGTATGAAAGAGAGAGAGAGGGAGAGAGAGTGGGAGGGAGAGAGACAGGGAGGGAGGGAGGGTGGCAGGAAGGAAGGCAGGAAGGCAGGAAGACAGGAAGGCAGGAAGGCAGGAAGGCAGGAAGGCAGGAAGGAAGGAAGGAAGGAAGGAAACCCAGGTCTGCTGTGATGCAGGAACAGGCCGAGAGCTGAGGGTGTTTTCACAGAATCACAGAATGGTTGGAGTTTGAGGAGACCTCTGGAGGTCATCTAGTCCAACCCACCTGCAGGTTCATCTAGAGTAGATTCCACAGGAATGAGTCCTGATGAGAGCTGTTTTTTTAATATATCCAGAGAAGAAAAATCCACAGACTCTCTGGGCAGCCTGTTCTAGTGCTCTGGCACTCTAAAAGTAAAGAAGTTTTTCCTCCTATTCAGACAGAACCTCCTATGCTTCAGTAATGTGCCTGTTGCCCCTCATTCTATCGCTGGACACCACTGAAAGGAGTCTGGTTCCATCCTCTTGACACTCACCCTTGAGATATTTGTAAATATTGATAAGATTCCCTCTCAGCCTTCTCTTATCCAGGCTGAACAGACCCATCTCTCTCAGTCTCTCCTCATAAGGAAGGTGCACCAGACACCTAATCATGTTTGTAGCTCTCCACAGGACTCCAGTAGTTCCTTGTGCTTCTTAAACTGGGCAGCCCAGAACTGAACACAATACTCTAGATGCGGCCTTGCCAGGGCAGATTAGAGGAGGAGGATAACCTCCCTGGACCTGCTCGTCACACTCTTTTTAATTCTCCCCAGGATACTGTTGACCTTCTTGGCCACAAAGGCACATTGTTGACTCATGGTCAACCTGTTGTTGACCAGAACTGCCAGGTCATTCTCTGCAGTGCTGCTTTCCAACAAGTTCACCCCTAACCTCTAGTGGTGCTTGGGGTTATTCATTCCCAGGTGCAGGACCCCACACTTGCCCTTGTTGAACTTCATTAGGTTCTTCTCTGTCCAGTCCTCCAGCCTGTCCAGGTCTCACTGAATAACAATACAGCCTTCTGGTGTGTCAGCTCTTCCTCCCAGTTTGGTATCATCATCAAACCTGCTGAGGGTGCACTCAGTCTCTTCATCCAGGTCATTGATGAACAGGCTGAATATTTCTGGACTTAATACTGAACCCTGGGAAACCCCACTAACTACAGGCCTCCAACCAGACTCTGCACCGTTAATCACAACCCTCTGAGCTCTGCCATCCAGCCAGTTCATGACCTATTTCACCATGCATTCATCCAGCCCACAATTCTGAGATTGCTCATGAGGATGTGCTGAGAGATGTTGTCAAAAGCCTTGCTTAAGTCAAGGTAAACAACATACACTTCTCTTCCCTCATCTACCCAGCCAGTCATACCATCATAGAAGGATATCAGGTTGGTCAAACATGATTTCCCTTTGGTGAACCCATGCTGACTACAGCTGATAACCTTCTTTGCCTCCACACGCTTGAAGATGATGTCCAGAATGAGTTGTTCCACCACCTTTCCAGCAATGGAGGTGAGGCTGACAGGCCTGTAGTTTTCTGGGTCATGCTTCTTGCCCTTTTTGAAGACTGCAGTGACGCTGGCTTTCTTCCAGTCTTGAGGCACCTCCTTTGTTCTCCACCACCTTTCAAAGATGAGAGAGGGTGGCTTAGCAATAATATGTGTCAACTCTCTCAACACTTCTGAGCGCATTCCATCAGGGCTTATGGATTTCTGGATGTCCAGCTTGTCTAAATGGTCTCTAAACTGATTGTTCTCAATCAAAGTAAAGTCTTCCTTTTGCCAGACTTTCTCTCCTATCTCTAGGGTCTGGGATACCTGAGGGCCAGTCTTAGCAGTAAAGACAGAAGTGAAGGTGACATTCAGTAACTCTGCATTCTCTGTATCATCTGTCACCAGGGCACACTCCTCATTCAGCAGTGGACCTACATTTTCCCTAACCTTACTTTTGCTGCTGATGTACTTGAAGAAGCCCTTCTTTTTGTCTTTTATATCCCTGGCCAGATTTGCTTCCAAGTGGAGCTTGGCCTTCCTCACCTCATCCCTGCATACCCTAGCAGCCTCCTTGTATTTCTTCCAGGTGGTCTGTCTCTATTTCTAGATTAGATAAACATCCTTCTTCCACCCGAATTTTGACTGGAGCTCCTTACTGATCTGCGCTGGCCTCCTACTTGCTTTACTGGATTTCTTGCTTATAGGGATGCATCAGTCTTGAGCTTCAAGAAAGTTATGTCTGATTATTAGCCATCTCTCTTGGACCCCTCTACCTTCTGGAGTCCTAACCCACGGGATTCTTCCAAGCAGGACCCTGAAGAAGCCAAAAGTCACCCTGCTGAAGCCCATGGTTTTAGTCCTACTTCTTGGCCTGCTTACCTCATGCAGGATCCTGAACTCTACCATCTCGTGGTGGCTGCAGCTGAGGCTGCCCCCAACCATGACATCTCCAACCAGTTCTTTATGGTTTGTTAGGACAAGGTCCACCAGCATGCCCCTCTTCAATGGCTCCTCCACCATCTGTGTTAAAAAGTTGTCACCAAAGATTTGTAGGAACCTCCTGGACTGTGTGAGCACAGCTGTGTTGCCCACCCAGCAGATGTCAAGGGGATTAAGTTTCCCATGAGAACGAGAACATGGAAAAAGCAGCCTGGGAAGCTTTGCCTCAGTCAAGACACTGCCATCTAACAGTGCAGCCCACAAGATGCTCCTGCAAGTTCCGTCTGATTAACTGCTCCAATAGAACCCTTCTGATGGAGGTGATGCTTTAGGTGCAACAAGATGAATCAGACAACATCCTGAGCGTCAAGTAGGAAGAAGCCAGTGTTACCAGCAGCAGACAATGGCCAGGGAGCTGTGCTATGGCAAAGATGCAGTTCTTCAGGCACAGGGAAACGTCTCAAAAAAAATCCTCAGAGAGCTGGTGCTGCAAAACAAAGCACACAAGGCATGAGAAACACACCAATCAGTTGGCAATAGGAAATGCTGCCATACCTGTCCTGCACCGCAAATGAATTTTCTGTGGAAAAGGAACAAATGGAGCTTAAGAGGTCCACATAAGAAGACTTGTGACAGAGGCTCTGTGACCACCTGGAAAGATAATATCATCCCACCATCCAATGTCAATGATTCAGAGATACTGTGATTGAAGAGGTATTTGCCAGGTTCCTGCAAGGTCCCACAGTTCAGCAGCTCCCTCTGCAGCTTGCAGAGCTGGGGCCCCCATGTGCTGGGGCTGGAAGAGTTTCTGGCCCTTTCCCTGTAGAAGAAAATGGTGAGGTGATGGGGCTGGTGGTTCGGGGTTAGGAAGAAGAAGGCAGGACTGTCCGGTAGTCCAGCCTCCCAATTCCCTCTGTGTCCCAGGTGGGACTTGAATGCCCAAGGTGGTCAGGCATTGAAACAATCTACCCAGGGAAGTGCGTGAGGCATCAAGTCTGAAGGTATTTAAAAAAATGCATAGACAGGGCACTTAGAGACATCGTTTAATAGTGGAGTTGGCAAGGTTAGGCTTGCGGTTGGACTTCGTGGTCTTACGGGTCTTTTCCAACTGCAATGATTTGGTGATGCTGTGATGGAAGCGTGGCCGGGATGGAGTGGGGAGCTGCACTGAGTGATCCTCGTGGGCCCCTTGCAAGCCAGGGCGTCCTGTGATGATGAGGTTACTACTGGCAGGCAGAGGACCACAAATCCCAAATAGAGCACCACGCAAGCTGCTGAGAAGAAAATTCACTCTGGCCCAGCCTTAACCAGGACACCAGGGCGGCTCTGAGCGGCTGAGCCGGGGCGGGGCAGAAAGGTGGGGCTGGCCGCTGGGCGTGTCTGCCACGTGCTCTTGCGCCTGTGACCTCACAGGGGACGAGTCACCATGGGGCGGTTTTCAGGGCCACCAGCAGCCACGCTGCCCCAGTACGGCCTGGGCCAGCAGTGAGTGCACAGGCCGGGGGAGGCTGGGCTGGGTGGGGGCCGGGGCAGAAGCGTGGGCCCCGGCGGGGGTGGGTTCTCACCCTGCATCGAGGGCCAGCCGCATGCAGGAGCAGCCCGGGCAGGGCTCGGTGCCGCGCCGCCGCCGGGACGGGGCGCAGACATTGCTGCCTCGCAGCTGCCTCGGCCCCTCTCCTACCTGCCCCCCGCTCCCTGCGGCCCCCGTCCCCGCTCCTATGCCGCCAGCTCCCTCCTTAGCAGTCCCACTCAAGCCCTTCTCTCCCTCCTCCTGCAGGCCATGGATGCCATAGAGGCATTCGCTGGGTTTCTGCAAACCCTGGTCTCGTCTGCGCACTTCGTTGGCGACGAGCTGGACGACGCCACACAGGAGCGCATGCAGCAGCGTGCCGAGATGCTGAGGCGGGAGATGGCTCGGCTGTGGAAGGAGGTGGAGTTGAAGGAGCAGGAGATGGCGCTGAAGGCGCAGCAGGTGGTGCTGACGGAGCAGGAGCAGGAGCAGAGCAGCTTTGCCTGGAGCGTCCCACTCCTCGCTGCCTTGCAGCAGTGGCAGCTCTGGGCTGTTGCTGGAGTCCTGCTCCTGCTCTTTGGGCTTTGCTGCTGGCTCAGGAAATGGAGCCAGCAGCCAGCCAGCAGCAGCAAGGGGGGCACTTCTAGGAGGATACTGGACGAGAAGAGAAGAGAAAAACCCAATAGCGCACGCGATGCGGGCAGAGTTTCAGCCAAGCACCACCCAGACTCGTCAGAATCATTGACCAGGACGGCGGAGCTGCCCCATGAACTTCTCCGTGCCAGCCCAAAACCCTGCAGGACTGCCTACATGCTGCGACCGAGGCCCATCAGGGGGCTGGGCAAGGCCTTGGACAGCCTGAGTCCCAATGAAGATGATGCGGACTCTCGCCGGCGCGTGCCCCTGAAGCCCACCTGCTGGCTCTGTGATTCTTCCACCACTCCAAGGAGGACTCGAGAAAGAAACAGAGCGCCAGCCTCCTAGGCACCCTCTGCACCTTCTTTCCCAGAGTTCCTTCTGTGCCTTCAGGGATCTTGGCTCTTTGCAAAGTTCCCTAAAAATGTTGTGTTTGAACAAACGCCGTGTCTCTGAGTGTCTGTCTGTGCGTGAGGTTTTTTGGGAACATGAGCATGGGATGCTGACAGCTCAGCTGCCACTACAGATGCTCAGTCACTTGCCCCCCAGTGGCATGATTGAGAGCATCTGACGGGTAAAAGAGGGAAAACTTGTGGGGTGGGAGAGGAGAGTTTAACAGTTAAAGCAAAAGTGTTTGAATGCACCTCACTCACTCAAGAAACACCAACAGAAGGCACTTGGTTTACTGATGCCTCAGCAAATAGGATAAACGGTAAATGGCACTATAAGGCGACCGCATTGAATAGAAGCAGTGGTGAAGAAGTAGGAGAAGGTGGTGAAGGAAGTGCACAAGGGGGAGAGTTAACAGCAGTTCTTCTGGCCGCACAAAACAGAGCAGAAGTCAGCAGAAGTCATCTACCCTTTTTGCACCTCCTGACCCCATCAAAATCGCTCTAAAACAACGCTCATCTGACTCTCCTTGGCATACTTCCTCCGTGCCTTAAGCAATAGAGTGAGCCTTCCCATCACACTTGGTTAAATGGCCCCTTTCTTGGAGTGATCTGGACGTGACTCTGTGGCGAGCAGAACCATCCATCAAGCATCTGCGACAACACCGTTTCCTATGACCAGGCCTGAAGGAAGACTCTGGCCCAGAGGTCTGATGCCAGCACGACCCACTCTCCAACCTGCTGCCCTCCTCTTCTTCTACCACCCATATTCCTGAATCTCACTAATAGCCCAGATGAAACTGCATCTGATTCTGTCCCCAAGCATCCCCAGCAGCACTGCCCTGGCATCATGCCTGTCTGGAGAGCCCGGCAAAGACCTGCCATGTCAAGAGGGTCCCACAGGTCAGCAGCTCCCTCTGCAGCCTGCAGAGCTGGGGCCCTCGTGCGATGGGGCTGGACGAGTTTCTGGCCCTCTCCCTGTAGAAGAAAATGGTGAGGTGATGGGGCTGGTGGGTGGGGGTTAGCAAGAAGAAGGCAGGACTGTCCGGTAGTCCAGCCTCCCAATTCCCTCTGTGTCCAGGTGGGACTTGAATGCCCAAGGTGGTCAGGCATTGGAACAATCTACCCAGGGAAGTGCGTGAGGCATCAAACCTGAAGGTATTTAAAAAAATGCATAGACAGGGCACTTAGAGACATCGTTTAATAGTGGAGTTGGCAAGGTTAGGCTTGCGGTTGGACTTCGTGGTCTTACGGGTCTTTTCCAACTGCAATGATTTGGTAATGCTGTGATGGAAGTGTGGCCGGTATGGAGTGGGGAGCTGCACTGCGTGATCCTCGTGGGCCCCTTCCAAGTCAGGGCATCCTGTAATGATGAGGTTACTACTGGCAGGCAGAGGACCACAAATCCCAAATAGAGCACCACGCAAGCTGCTGAGAAGAAAATTCACTCTGGCCCAGCCTTAACCAGGACACCAGGGCGGCTCTGAGCGGCTGAGCCGGGGCGGGGCAGAAAGGTGGGGCTGGCCGCTGGGCGTGTCTGCCACGTGCTCTTGCGCCTGTGACCTCACAGGGGACGAGTCACCATGGGGCGGTTTTCAGGGCCACCAGCAGCCGCGCTGCCCCAGTACGGCCTGGGCCAGCAGTGAGTGCACAGGCCGGGGGAGGCTGGGCTGGGTGGGGGCCGGGGCAGAAGCGTGGGCCCCGGCGGGGGTGGGTTCTCACCCTGCATCGAGGGCCAGCCGCATGCAGGAGCAGCCTGGGCAGGGCTCGGTGCCGCGCCGCCGCCGGGACGGGGCGCAGACATTGCTGCCTCGCAGCTGCCTCGGCCCCTCTCCTACCTGCCCCCCGCTCCCTGCGGCCCCCGTCCCCGCTCCTACGCCGCCAGCTCCCTCCTTAGCAGTCCCACTCAAGCCCTTCTCTCCCTCCTCCTGCAGGCCATGGATGCCATAGAGGCATTCGCTGGGTTTCTGCAAACCCTGGTCTCGTCTGCGCACTTCGTTGGCGACGAGCTGGACGACGCCACACAGGAGCGCATGCAGCAGCGTGCCGAGATGCTGAGGCGGGAGATGGCTCGGCTGTGGAAGGAGGTGGAGTTGAAGGAGCAGGAGATGGCGCTGAAGGCGCAGCAGGTGGTGCTGACGGAGCAGGAGCAGGAGCAGAGCAGCTTTGCCTGGAGCGTCCCACTCCTCGCTGCCTTGCAGCAGTGGCAGCTCTGGGCTGTTGCTGGAGTCCTGCTCCTGCTCTTTGGGCTCTGCTGCTGGCTCAGGAAATGGAGCCAGCAGCCAGCCAGCAGCAGCAAGGGGGGCACTTCTAGGAGGATACTGGACGAGAAGAGAAGAGAAAAACCCAATAGCGCACGCGATGCGGGCAGAGTTTCAGCCAAGCACCACCCAGACTCGTCAGAATCATTGACCAGGACGGCGGAGCTGCCCCATGAACTTCTCCGTGCCAGCCCAAAACCCTGCAGGACTGCCTACATGCTGCGACCGAGGCCCATCAGGGGGCTGGGCAAGGCCTTGGACAGCCTGAGTCCCAATGAAGATGATGCGGTCTCTCGCCGGCACGTGCCCCTGAAGCCCACCTGCTGGCTCTGTGATTCTTCCACCACTCCAAGGAGGACTCAAGGAAGAAACAGAGCGCCAGCCTTCTAGGCACCCTCTGCACCTTCTTTCCCAGAGTTCCTTCTGTGCCTTCAGGGATCTTGGCTCTTTGCAAAGTTCCCTAAAAATGTTGTGTTTGAACAAACGCCGTGTCTCTGAGTGTCTGTGCATGAGGTTTTTTGGGAACATGGGCATGGGATGCTGACAGCTCATGAGTCTGCACGTGCTTTTGCTGTGTCTAGAGGGAATGTCTGTTTGACTTCATCCCACCAGGACACAGGCTGCATTCAACTCTTTTCTCTCACAGGTACTGATTTACTCTGAGAAAGCAGATGTATTCTGGGATATTTATCTAATCTAATGCTACCCTCTTTGTTTTTAAAACTGTTACCACTTATCCTTCAACTACACTTCCTACTAAATAGTTCATCCCCATCTTTTTTATAGGTCCACTTTTTGTACTGGCGGCTGCTAGAAGGTCTCCCCAGAGTCTGTTCTCTGCGGTGAACAACCTCAGTTCCTTCACACTGTCCTCCTATGGGAGATGCTCCACCCCACTGATAATCTTCACGGCTTTCCTCTGAACCTGCTCTGGCAGATCCAAGTTTTTCTTTTGTTTGGAGCTCTAGAGATGAATGCAGTACACCCGGTGTGTTCTCATGAGAGCTGATGGGCAGAATCACTGCCTTTGATGTTTTGTTTGCACTTCTTTCGATGCAACCCAAGACTGTTTGCTCTCTGGGCTGCCAGCATGCACTGACAGCTCATATTCAGTTTTTCATCCACCAACATCCCCAAGCCATTCTCTTCAGAGCTGCTCTTAATCCACTCATTGCCCATTCTGTAACCATCTTCGGGATTGCTCTGACCCCCATGTGCAGGACCTTCCTCTTGGCCTTGTTGAACTTCATGAGGTTTGCAGTCCCACCTTTCAAGATTGTCGAAGTCTCTCTGGATGGCATCTCTTCCCTCTAGAGTATCATCTGCACCACTCAGCTCATTGTCATCTGCAAACCTGCTGTGGGTGCACTTAAGCCTACTGTTGATGTCCCTGACCGAGATACTAAATAATTCTGGCCTCAATGCAGACCCTTCTAGGACACCAATTGGTACTGGTCTTCACCCAGACATTGAGCAATTGAACCCAACTCTTTGAGTGCAACCATCCAGCCAATTTCTTATCCACTGAGTGGTCCATCCATCAAATCCATGTCTCTCCATTTTAGACACAAGGATGTTATACGGGACAGTATGAAATGATGTGCACAAGTCCAAGTAGATGATGTCAGCTGTTCTTCTCTTATGCACCAACACTGTAACCCCATTGTAGAAGGCTACCCAATCTGTCATGCATGATCTGCCTTTAGTGAAGCCAAGTTGGTAGTCACCAGTCACCTATTTTCCATATACCTGAGAATAGTTTCCAGGAAGATTTGTTCCCAGATCCTGCGAGGCACAGAAGTGAGACTGACAAGGCCTATGGTTCCCTAGGCCTTCCTTTTCATCCTTTTTAAAAACGGGCATTATGTTTCTTCTTTCACAGTCACTGGTTACTTCACCAGTCTGCTATGACTTCAAATATGACATTTAGCAGCTTAGCAACTTCATCTGTGAGTTCCCTCAGGACCTGTGGATCCTGGATCTCAACAGCTTTTGGGAGGCCCATATACAGGTCAACATTGTTGTGAACATCATGGTTTTCAAGATTTTTTATGGGTGGCCCAGCTCTTCCAAAAGTGTCACAGAATCACAGAATGTTAGAGATTGGAAGGAAACTCAAAAGATCATCTAGTCCAATCCCCCTGCTTGAGCAAGAACACCTAGATGAGGCTACACAGGAATGTGTCCAGGTGGGTTTTGAATGTCTCCAGAGTAGGAGCCTCCACAACTCCCCTGGGCAGCCTGTTCCAGTGTTCTGTTACCCTCACTGAGAAGAAGTTTCTTCTCAAATTTAAGTGGAACCTCTGGTGTTCCAGTTTGAACCCACTACCCCTTGTCCTACCCTTGGTTGTCACTGAGAAGAGCCTGGCTCCATCCTTATGACACTCACCCTTTATATATTTGTAAACATTAATAAGGTCACCCCTCAGTCTCCTCTTCTTCAAACTAAAGAGACCCAGCTCCCTCAGCCTTTCCTCATATGGGAGATGCTCCACTCCCTTCATCCATCTTCGTTGCCCTACGCTGGACTCTCTCCAGCAGTTCCCTGTCCTTCTTGAACTGAGGGGCCCAGAACTGGACACAATATTCCAGATGTGGTCTCACCAGGGCAGAGTAGAGGGAAAGGAGAACCTCTCTCGACCTACTAACCACCCCCCTTCTAATACTCCCCAGGATGCCATTGGCCTTCCTTGCCACAATGGCACAGTGCTGGCTCATGGTCATCCCACTGTCCACTGGAACCCCCAGGTCCCTTTCCCCTACACTGCTTTCTAACAGGTTGCTCC
Source organism: Nesoenas mayeri (assembly GCF_963082525.1). Lineage (NCBI taxonomy): Eukaryota > Metazoa > Chordata > Aves > Columbiformes > Columbidae > Nesoenas > Nesoenas mayeri. The sequence goes on along the minus strand of NC_137542.1, from coordinate 12,870,096 downwards.
CCAACCTATACTGGAACCTGGGGTTGTTCCTGCCCTGATGTTAGACTCTACGCTTGCCCTTGTTACATTTCATTAAATTCTCCCCACCCAGCTCTCCAACCTGTCCAGGCCTTGCTGGTTGGCAGCTCAGCCTTCTGGCGTGTCAGCCACTCCTCCCAGCACAGGGAGTGTCCTTGCCCTCCATTTAGGATGACAGAACTGGTAACAGGAATGGCCTGACATAAGCTTAACTGATTGTCAGGTTTGCCAGTTGAAAGCAAATCTTAAGTTTTTGATGACCAAAACCTATCCTTTTGACTAGGGAGCGCAGGACACAAAAATACAATCCTGTACATCTTGGTCCATCTTGTTCCAGGTGTTTACACACTCATCTCAGCCAAATCTCCACCTATAAACCTGGTGGTTTAACCTATAAACCTATAAACCTATAAACTCATGCCATGCAGTACACTCATTCCTTAGGCTCTTTACAGTGGGGAGAAGCAGTTCCAAACATAATGTGGGCATGTTTAAAAAACTCTCACATCCCACCTCCTCTGCCATACCCCAGAATGGAGAGACAACAACTACCCTTAGCGTGCAGGATATAAGGCCTGGTGCACCTTCCCATGTTAGAGCATCTTGCTGTATGCTTGCAGAGAGGTAAGAGCCTGGGGCATTGACTCATCTTCTAGCAACCTGCCTCCTGCTCACATAAAACCCTTGTAGCCCTAAATATTTGCTAGCCTTCTTGATTTGGTAAGTAGAAAAGTTTTACTGTGGGGTTTGGATAGTTTAGATGGAGGAATGTACAGGATTCGCGCAGGAACACCTTCAGCCCCCGAGTCTCACCCAGTGCATGCAGCGTGTGATAACAGACTGCAGGGCAGAAGGCCCCAAGCAATTGTGGGAGAAGCATCAGGCAAGAGAGGCAGATCAGGCAAGGGACCATCCCATGGACTTCCAGCCCCAATGGCCCCATGCCTCCTGCTACCCTGACAGCAAAGTGCTGCCGTGTTCTCAGCTCAGCTCCCTTACAGCCCAGAGTGGACATGGAGGCAGAAGACAGAGGTAGCACAGGGTCTGGTCTTACCCTGTGCGTCAACAGTGGCAGCTAAGCTCCTGGCTGGGCCTTGGTCACATCAGCAGTGGCCACAATGGGGCAGGGGCTGCCCTGAGGCACCAAGAACATGTCCCCACAACTCACAAGATGAAGATGGCAGCACTTGCAAGGGAACACCATGAGACATAGTGTCACCATGGCAACCCAGTGGGGAAGGCACTGTGCAACCATAGGGGTGAGGCTTCCCTGAGTGATAGTGCTGGGAGCCAGTGGGAGAGAGACAAAATGGCTAGAGGCCAATGGGAGCTGGGAGGGACCAGGTGCTAGTGGGAATTCCCTCAGCCTGTGGGGTGGGCCTGTCTGGAGGGCCCATGTCTGGGCGGGGGGCCCTGTGGTGGGGCCTGTGGAGCTGGTGCTGCTAAAGCTTGCAGGGATCAGACAGCCAGCTCTGAAGTCACCAGTGGAAAAACATTGTGTATTCCAAACCAGAGATGAGAAAGAGCCGTCAAAATTCATGAGGGGTATTAATTTTAATATATATGAAAAAGGGAGTGTCAATATGTAACCAGTTGTGTTCTGCTTGATGAATTGCTGTCCCCTCACATGCAGTGCTTGCAGTAATATCCATTTGCAGCGATATATCATTTTATTATTCAATCTCATAGCTCTTTATTAGCAGATCGACTTCCGTGGTTATTTTGGGACTTGTAGGGACACAACTAGAAATTGTGCATAACATCCCTTCCTGTGTGACACAAGAAGGCCTCAATTCAGCAGGTTTACCAGTGAAATGCTCTCTTGCTCTACTTTGGATGAATGGTTTATACCACATCTCATCTTTTTGTTTCTAAAATCGAGGGAGAATGTTCCTTTTTTCATGTCAAATTGGCAGTAGTCTGAATACAGAATCGGTTCCTCTGATGTGAGCTGGGATAAACAGCCCCTGAGCAAACTTCTCAGGAGGTTTTCACCTGGGAGTCTTCATGATAAAGGAAAAGATTGGAGTGGGTCATAGACAAGAAAATTTCTAGACACAAGTTTTGCTTCAGATCTTGCTTCTGCATCAAATGAGTGTTATAAACCCAAATGTCAACTGTGAGGAGGGACCTCTAAATTAATCTCAGAGAACGGAGCAACCATCACAATGAAAGAGATCATCTGAGATATTGGACAGGATTTCTCTTTAATCAGCTCCACTGACTGCAGTGGTATTTTCAAGTGCTTTAATGATATAAAGTAAGATTCCCTGTAAAATCAGAACAAAACATATAATGCTGAACAAAGGAGGTAGTTCGTAATATGATTAGAGAAAAAGACAACAGATGTTCCAGATGCCAGGATGATGAAAAAGTATACAAGAGCAAGGGAGAGAATATTAAGGATGATTAAAGTAGTCAAAGAAATAAAAATATCAGGAAAAAAATGAATATAATGTTATTAAAGTTTCAATAAATATTAAAAATCCCATGTAGTTTCAACAGTCAGATGAAAAGTATGTGATAGCATTACAGTCTTGACAGAAAAGCAGCTGTAAAATGTAGGACTGCTGACTGAATTTTTGAAAAAGACATATGAAGGCAAAGCCAAAAAAACTGGAATCTGTTTTCTTCCGGGTATTAGAGGATGTTGAACTGTAAAAGCTGCAGATCTGTTAGAATAAAGGATGGCAGCAACCTGCTTCAGTTGAATAGCCTGAACTGCGAAGAAGTGTAGCAAAGAGCACATAACTGAGAAATGCTTGCAGGATCAAGTGTGGCTGAGCTGTGTGATTCTTCGAATTTAAGACATCCTTTCATAGCCCCATAGGAAGACAGACCAGTAAGCCTTGCCTCAGTTTTAAGGTGAAAACCCGATTCTTCAGTTTCCTTACATGCATTTGGAAACACTGGTGCCAAGTGAGGATCAGGATTTTGTACAGGCACCTGCAGCTGTGCTGAATGTTGAGCAAGTGGGATATCAGGACTCAAGGTGTTAATGAGAACACTGAAGCAGTATTTAATTAAACGAGAAGAGAAAGGAAGGAAATACAGGTTTTGTACCCCTTGGAATACCTGACAGTTTGCAAATAAAGCATCTCTATTTTCAGCTACCTAAAAACCTGGAGTACCTAATCCATTGTGTCTTGTCTATCACATTAATAAGCAATTGAACTTGAATTTCCAGTACTTGAGATTCAGAAAGAACTAAAGCAGCAAGTTTAAGAACAGCTACCTGTAAGAAAAAGGTGCTAGTTTGAGACATTCGGTAAATCCATTTGCTTTCAGTGTCATACTACTAGTTGAAAAAAAAAAAAAACCACAAACAATATGGGTGCTACAAATACAGTTTTTGTATATCCAAAAGTTATTTTCACAGACGTTAAAGTTTGTTTTGCAGATTGAAAAACTGATTCCTCAGTGAGGGAGTGTGTCATGGAAGCACCCCAAAGTCAGTTTTAGGTGGACAACAAGTTCCAAAACACTTTATTCTAGCCAGGAAAGTGCAGCCAATAAACTGACTGGAAACAGGGTTTATACAGTTATTTAGCACTCCAGCAACAAAAATACAGGCTCAGATATCAGATGACGAGATTATTTGGGTACAACAATATAGGACTAATGAGGATCCATAGTGTGCATGGACATACTCACAAGAAACAAAACCAGAGCCCTCTGATTCCAGGGTACCCACAAGAAATAATCACTCGCCTGGGTTAGGCAAGAACTCACACTTGGCTAGTTAGGCAAGAACTCATTCAAGGATATGGTGAACTGGCTGAAGGAAAGAAGCCAGAGAGTCATGGTCAGCGGAGCAGTCTAGTTGGAGGCCTGTATCTAGTGGGGTGCCTCAAGGGTCAGTACTGTGGCCAGTTTTATTCAATATATTCATCAATGATTTGGATAAGGGAATACAGTGTTCTATCAGCAAGTTTGCTGATGACATCAAGCTGGGAGGAGTGGCTGACATGCCAGAAGGCTGTGCTGCCATCCAGAGACCTTGACAGGCTGGAGGATTTGGTGGAGTTTCCTACTCTGGAGACATTCAAAACCCACCTGGACACATTACTGAGTAACTTAATCTGGGTGTTCCTGCTCCCGCGGGAGGATTGGACTCAATGACCTTTGAGGTCCCTTCCAATCCCTAACATTTTGTAATATCCAGGAAATAACCACTCACCCAAATGAGGAGGTGAGGCGCTCTCAATCCTGGGAAGTCTCCTTAGATGGTATCCCAGTCTAACGGGAGGGCTCCAGTTCAAAGACCTGCAGCTCCAAGAGGAAAAGTCCTAAGGAGGTCTTCAGCTGAGACCCCGTTTTAAAGTCTGGTCAGATCTGGCTGTGGGCATTACAACATAGTCCAGAAGCTTTGCAGCTACTCTGGGCACATCCTTTGTTAACAATCCTGTCAGTTGACTCAGGATCCTGTTAAGGACCCTGTCAATTGACTCAGGGTCTTACCCCTCCTGCCCCACCAGCTGGTGGAGGTGAAGTCACCCTACACCAGGGTAGGGGAGGATGTGATTGGCAGCACCTTGCTACCACCCTAGGTGTGTACATGGGGCCAGGCACAGTGGGACACAAAAGGTGCTGAGGAGCCATCAGCTGCCCCGTTGAAGGCTCCAGATCTTGGGAAATGTACAGCTTCCACAGAATGGAACCCTAGCTTTGACAGCCATGTAAATTTTGGTTAAGAAGTAACTTTTTAAAAATTATATTTAGGTGACAAGAAAATATCTCTGAGTAAAAACAGTAATATTGCAAAATGGGGGATAGCCATAACGAAATTTGTTGCTTTACTATAATTTGTTTAGGTGATTAATTTCGGCTGTTCCGCATCTCTATGAATGTTAGGTAGTCCATTAATCAGAAAAAGTTCTGTGTGGTGTTTATTTTTTTTAATTTGTTTTGTTTTTGTGGGTGGTTTGTTGTTGTGGTGGGTTTTTTTGTTTGTTTGTTTGTTTTTTTGTTTGTTTGTTTGGGTTTGTTTGGTTTGTTTGTCCGTTTCCTTGGTTTTAATTTAACTTTTTGGGAAAAGCTGTAAAACATAATCTCCAGTCAGTGTTTGTCTTTCTGAGTTAATTGATGTGTGCTTTTTAGTGTAAAACTAAATCACACTGTAGAGAGAGGTAGTTAACATACAACACTTAACTGACAATTCCTGATAGAAAGTAAGAATACACTTTCAGTGCTTAGCATAAGATAAAAGCATTGCAGCTGATAATCCAAAAAAATATTCTAATGTGACTTGAAATGTGACTATAAGCAAGCTTTAAAAAAAAAAAAAAAAAAAAATTAAAAAGTGGGAATTTCGAAACAAAGTGGGATACTTTAACCCACTTTATGTTTTGAAGTATAATAAAGTTGCATCAAGCTAGTGCTTTACATTTTGTTAACAGGCCACAGATACTTAAATAATAGAGATGGTTGGGAAAGCCTAATTTGGCAACTTCAGTGACAGTATTACCCTGATAAAATATGGAAAGGCATCTGCAAAAGTACTCTTTAGACCTTCATTAGTTTTCTGCTACACAGAGACTGTATCTTCTGTTTATACATCAGAACAAAATGGGTTTGTGAATTTTTTTCTGGCTTGTAATGAAAGGCAAGGTGCTTACATCAAGAAAATCCAGAATTGTTGACTGTTGAGGACTTACTTAGGTAGTAATTTAAATTGGAATAGCCAGTCTGCATGTTTGTTGTGTTTTTTCTTTTTTTTCTCTCTTGTGCTTTCTCAGCATTAAAAATTGCTCATTTCTTTTAGAATAAAATCTTTCCAGCCTAACTTTGTTGTGTAACCTTGGTGCTTTAAATTCCTGCTCTGTTTTGGTGTTTGTAGGGAGCCTAATCGGCAATTACAGTTCTTCTCCATTTTTGCAAAGGAAAGTCGCAGACAGATAATATGTACCCATTTTGTTTCATTCCACCCAGTGTGCAGGCAAGCTGGAGTCAACCATAGGTGTTGACCTTGACTATTTTACTTCCTTCCAGAAGAATAAGCAAAACAGGGAACTTTACTCCTTCAAATAGCTGTACAGTGTGTTGACATAAAGTTGTATTCTCCATTGCATCTCCCTTGGATGGGAGGGTAGCTCTGTCAGTATTGGCAAGGACAGTAAACAAACAAACCAAAAGCAAATATTGGCATTAGGTCCTTCCTGTCATCTCAGAGTACAGACTGAGCCTTGACAGTTTCTTTGTGCATCGGGGATAAATCTACAGTTTTCTGCCATTCCACACAATACTAATGCTAATGAACATACTTCTCAGTCAGTTTAGTATTGCTGAAGTTCGGAAGTGGCTGAATGATTGGGTTTTACTCATTCTGGGACAGAACTTCTGCTTGGTGTAACCTTTCAAACTGAACAGTTCTAAGTGACTGTGGCTTATGAAGTGTTCAGTACACTTGCTGATTTTATATTTTGGACTTCTTTCTGACAAACATTTTAGTTTCCAGAAATGAAGTGATGTTGAGTTTCGAGATTGGAAAAGTAGTGTGCCTTCATGTTTTCGTTTTCAAGGGCTAAATATGGAGGTGATTCTGTTGCACACTGCTTCTGCACAGTATAATTGTTCCTTGGTATTGTTGGTTCTTCCTCCAAACCCTGATTTATTTTTTCATATTCAGGTCTACTATTTCAGTCATTCAGCTTTGAGTTGTTGCTTCTATTATATCACCAGTCATCAGGTTCATTGCCTTTTGTGGCACTCATGACAAAAATTGCAAAAATACTTTCATTTTGAAAGTGGAAACAGCTCAAGTTTGCTGCAAATCAAACAAACCCAGACAATACTAATCCCCAGCACACACTCCTTCTGAAAATGCATATGAGAATTCAAATAACAAGAAATACCTCCTTGGTTTCCTCCCTTTCTTTCTCTTTTTTCCCTCTAAACAGTTCTCCAGTATTTGTTCGTTCTTTCTTTAGGTTTACTCTTGCACGTTATTGTGCAGGCTTAGCCAAGATCATTCATTAAAATGTGGAACTGTAGATGCAGTGACAGGCAACAGTGACAGCGGGTTCCTCCCTATCACATCATCTTCTTGACAGTGCACTATTTGTTTGAAGAACACATCTAGATGTCTTTCAGGAACAGGGCAGCATATTACTGAGTTTTGCAGAACAAGTGGACTTCAGTGTGTATGACAAATAGATTGTCTGATTGCAGTATATTAGTTTATAAACAGATAATTACCCTTCTATTTTTTTTTGTTTAATAACTCTTGGATAGACCTTTGCCAGAGGGCTAAGTCTGTTTAGTTGAAATCAGTTTCTCAGTTACCTAAATGGACAAGAATGAGCAGATTAAACAAAGAATAAGCATGAATTGGATGTTGGAGTGAGGCAAGCTGGTTAGCCTGAGTTCAGATCAATTTTTCTGAATACCTAAATGTTTTACAGATTCACATTTGCTGGAATCTAGTAAAATAAACATTTCTAGTTTCCTGCTATGGAAGAATTTTGTGTGTCCTAGGAGGAGCAGCTCAGAATCAAACCCTTACAAGGAGAATCCTTTTAGTGTAAGGATGAAAATACCTGGTACTAGCAGAATGTTCTCAAGCCTTTGTGTGAAAAGGTAGCCCTTCTGTATTGGGTTTGCATGGAAAGGGTTTGGTGTGGATACAGGGTTGGCTTATGTGAGAAACTGTTAGAAACTTCCCCGATGTCCAATAAAGCCAAAGCCAGCTGTCTCCAGGATAGACCCACCACTGGCTAAAGCTGAACCTGTCAGTGACAATGGTAGCACCTCTGGGATAACATATTTAGGGAGAAAAACTACTCCAAAACAACAGTCAGATGAGAGAAGTGAGAAAATGTGAGAGAAACAACTCTGCAAATGCCCAGGTCAGTGAAGAAGGAGTGCCAGGAGGTGCTCCAGGCACTCTAACAGAGATTCCCTTGCAGCCCATGGTGCAGCCTACGGTGAGGCTGGCTGTCCCTCTGCAGCCCATGGAGGTCCACAGTGGAGCAGAGATCCACCTACAGCCCAGGGAGGCAGTGATGGAGCAAGGAAAAAACATAAGGAGGAAGGAGCAGCAGAAACAACATATGATGAACTTACCACAGCCCCCATTCCCTATCTTCCTGTACTGCTTGAGGGAAGGAGGTAGATAAATTGAGATCAAAGTTCACAGTATCACAGTACGTTTGGGATTGGGAGGGACCTCAAAAGATCATCTAGTCCAATCCCCTTGCTGAAGCAGGAACATGTCCAGGCGGGTTTTGAATGTCTCCAGCGAAGGAGACTCCACAACCTCCCTGGGCAGCCTGTTCCAGTGCTCTATCACCCTCACTGAGAAGTTTTTTCTCAGACTTAAGTGGAACCTCATGTGTTCCAGCTTGATTCCATTACCCCTTGTCCTATCATTGTTTGCCACTGAGAAGAGCCTGGCTCCGTCCTTGTGGCACTCACCCTTTATATATTTATAAACATTAATAAGGTCATCCCTCAGTCTCCTCCAAACTAAAGAGACCCAGCTCCCTCAGCCTTTCTTCATAAGGGAGGTGCTCCACTCCCTTAATCATCTTTGTTGCCCTACGCTGGACCCTCTCCAGCAGTTCCCTGTCCTTCTTGAACTGAGGAGCCCAGAACTGGACACAATATTCTAGATGGGGTCTCACCAGGGCGGAGTAGAGGGGAAGGAGGACCTCTCTCGATCTACTAACCACCCCCCTTGTAATACACCCCAGGATGCCATTGGCCTTCCTGGCCACAATGGCATAGTGCTGGCTCATGGTCATCCTGTTGTCCACCAGGACCCCCAGGTCCCTTTCCCCTACACTGCTCTCTAGTATGGAATTTCCCAACCTATACTGGAACCTGGGGTTGTTCCTGCCCAGATGCAGGTCTCTACACTTTCCCTTGTTAAATTTCATTAGGTTATTCCCCGCCCAACTCTCCAGCCTGTCCAGGTCTCTGGATGGCAGCACAGCCTTCTGGCGTGTCAGCCACTCCTCCCAGCTTAGTGTCATCAGCAAACTTGCTAATAGTACACTCTATTCCCTCGTCTAAATCGTTAATGAATATATTGAATAATACTGGCCCCAGTACTGACCCCTGAGGTACTCCGCTAGATACTGGCCTCCAACTAGACTCTGCACCATTGACTACCACTCTCTGGCTTCTCTCCTTAAGCTGGTTTGCAACCCACCTCACTACTCTATTGTCTAGACCACACCTCTTCAACTTAGTTGTGAGGATGCTGTGGGAGACTGTGTCAAAGGCTT